>NW_020653740.1:485251-561046 GCF_003589595.1 Hyposmocoma kahamanoa | reverse complement strand
ATACACACATCAAAAAAAGTTTGCGATCAATAGCATAAGCTCCTATAATTCTTTAAATTTAACTTTATCAAGAAAAAATCTATGTTGTATGCTTTCTTTAAATAGGAATACCCTGTTTGAAATTAAAATATAAAACTATTTTTTATTATTTATTTTAAAAAATTGAGTCATTAATCATAATGTAATAGTGATAGAAATTTCATAGAAAGAAAAAGACTGTTTAATTAAACTTAAGCAACAATTTATTATTAAAAGGTGTGAATTCAATATAAAATAACTCCTCCCCTGGCTCGAATACATGCAAAGATCCTCCTGGGCATGCTGAGGATCATGTTATCCAGCATTTCCTGGGGTAACCTATCCCATTCTTCAATAGCGGCTTCCCTGAGCTCTGGAACTGTCTGGGGACGTGGCTCACGGTTCCATACTGCTCGTTTAAGAGCATCCCACGCGTTCTCTATTGGGTTTAAGTCGGGCGAGCCGGCAGGCCAGTCTAATCGTGTGATATCGTATTCTTGAAGAGCAGCATTGACTCGTTGAGCTCGATGTGCGGGCGCATTATCATCGACCAGTACAAATTGGTGCCCATGGTTTACTCGGAATGGTCTGACGATATCATCAATAGCAACTGCTTTGTACATGTCTCCTGTCATGAAGCCCCGATACGGGATCAAAGGCGTTCTAGCTCCAATCATAATGCCACCCCAAAAGGACACCGATTTTCCGCCTTGCTGAACTGTTCCAGTGGCAGTTCTTTGTCTTTCACGATCGCCTGGTCTTCTCCAGACACGGACACGTCGGTTATCTGGATGAGTGCTGATTCGGGATTCGTCAACGAAGAGACAGTTTTGCCAAATGTTTTCGTCCTTACCTTCTTCATTTTGCCGAAGTCTAGCCCACTGCAATCTTCGTTGTTGACGTTGCCGGGAATTGAGCGGAGCTCACCAAGACCTCCGTGCTCGTAATCCAGTCTGGTGCAAGCAATTGCGAACGGTCTGCGTGCTAACTTCAAGCCCAGAGGCGGCCCTGACTTCTGCTTTTATTTTAGTGGCGTTGATTGTTGGATCACGGGCTGCCAGCAATCTAATATAGCGCTTTTGGGCAGCTGTCAAAACAGTTGGGCGACCGCTGCGGGATCGGTCAGCTAAATTCCCCATTCCGTGATACCTCTGCAACGTAGCCACGACACAGGATTGGGATATAGCAAGTCTGCGTGCTATTACTCTCGTGGTGTATCCTTCTTCCCTCAAAGTTACTATTCTAGGTCGTAAAACCTCTGATAATCCTCTTGGCATTTTTTCAATCACAACTTTCCGCGAAAAATATCTTGAATCGCTTATAATTGACTAAATCAGATTTATGAATGAGCGTAAGCTAGGACTGAAAGCCTTTTTATATGAAAAAACAATTGAACGGGGTCATTGTTTTATGTTCTAATTTATTTTTAAATAAAGAATCTAAAAAGAAGAAAAAATCATAATATAATCTACAGTAACAAAAAAGATTTCAGTTTTTCGAAGTGATCGCAAACTTTTTTTGATGTGTGTAGTTATGACCGAGAAGGTAAACTTTAGTATTACGTAACATCATTCAAAAGAGGTGTGAAATATAGGCTAGTTTCAGCACAAATTTTGCAAATAGGTATGACCAATATAAAATTTTGGTTTTTCTCTATAAAAATGTGTTTATATCAATGTATACTAACTTAATATTGTTCCATGTGCTTTTGTTTTATACATTGTGAAATGAGTGTAAATGTTTTTATTTACTTGTATTTGTGCTGAATAAACGTTTCATATATCTATTTAAATATGTGTTATTAAGAAAAGTTATGTCTAATTCGGTAATTAATTATTATCCGTCTAATTAACTTATCTTTAACATTATCGACATTAACGATATTTTAAAGCGATAATTGCTTATTCGTTATTACGCATTTATGTATTATACGCCCGTTCGTGAATAATTTTGATTAAAAATTAATACTTTAATAGCTCCTTATACACGTCATTGACGGCATCGTATATTTTGAAATAACAACATTCAATATTCGAAGTTGATAATGACTGTCACATAATGTCACAAAAGATAATCCTATTAGAGGCGAGCTTTTAGCAAAAATGTTGACGACAAAAAGTAATATATACAAGGTAAAAAAGAGCTAGCATAAGAAAACGAGTACTGAATGAATAGCTTGTATTCAGGGCGTAGTCCGTAACGAGAAGGATCTGACGTGAAGATATGTGCGCCCAGCGGAAGGACGACTTTGCATGTCCAACAGACGTTAAGATTATGTACGAGCTCGTAAAGATGTCTATTCAATTTGCCCGCTCGCTTGTAACAAAGAACCTGAATTACGGGATTATGTTTGGTCTTAATTTTATATTATACATACATATGTACCTTCATTCCCTATATTTAATTGAAGTATACTACGCGCTCGTAACCTTCTGCAACAACTATACGCCATAGCAATTTGCTGCAAGGTAAGGACTGGATATTTTTGTTTTGTCCTAAGTTGTTGTTGAGTATAACTAAGCAGAATTCACTTTTTTCTCAGTGTATAAATCGGCAATTACTGTTTTATATTTTGCTTATTACGTTTCTTAAATACAAACAGACTTGGGATTTATTATGGTAATTTTATTAAAAACACGTCTTTAACCAGAAAACAAAATGTAAAAAAATTTCACCTCCGTGTACAAATGCTCGTGTTCCTTATGTGAGAGTTGCGCAGACACACTTGGAAGGCCAAGATCGTGTGGTGCTGGTGGCGGACGCTCGGAGCGAGCCTCAGCCAGTCTCAGTGCTGACAGACGTCGATTCTCGTGACGCCACGACAAAGCTGTGAAGTTCTCAAAATAGGACCCGTCCGTATCTTGCACCCTGTCAACAAGAGGGAATATTAGCCCCTGAGTTTTTTTTATAGCACTAAAGTAATTTTGTATTCGAGCAAAACATCAGTTCGAATTTCCATAATGTCGAAGTCTATCCGGAAAAAGAAATATCAAAGGAAAATTGACCTGAATATTCCAACTTTGGGTAAAGTTAGCAAAAAATATTGCGGCGATTGCTTCGACTAAGCCCTCCCCTCAAGTTATTGGAAAAATATACGTTTAAAGTCAAAGCACACCAATTGGTATACCTACGCATGAGACAGAGTTCCTTTGGAAGTTACTAAACTTTATGAATTCCATAAAAGATAAGGCGCCACTCACATATTCTGCGAAGCTAAGAAAGACCATATGAAAAGCAATAAGATAGGATGATTTGCATGCCTGTTACAAGTCAGATTTACTATGACATATAATTATAGCATCCTTATATTGAAACAAAAATATTCAATTATTGTCCACAGAGCGTCCTTCCCAATGGAGAAACCGGGCTTAGATGTAAAGTATAATAAATGCTAACAAAGTTGTTTGTTACGCAATTCGATCGTCGTAATATGGGAATGGGAAGGAAGCGTGCGCAAATTATCGGGGTAACCCACACCTAACATAATATGTGAATGCCCTTGGAAATTTGAGAAGTGTAATTTCGTCATCTCTCATCTGACAATGAACTGATGTAATTCTCGTTTATCATGATTTAAAGTGACATTAATTTACTTAAAATATATATATATACGTAAGACCTTCAATGTGTGATAACTTCTCTGGTAAATTTCACAAGACCCTAAACGTGTGCAAGATGTTATGTAAGTATTTCAAATGTACTTTTGAATTATGAAAGGTAGTATTTATCGTTAGAATATTGTAATATGAGCCTGCAGGAATTATCTTCCCGAAGCTAACTAAACTAAGCTCCTTAATTAACATTACACGCTATTTTATTAACAGCATTAATCAATAAAAAGGGTTACAAAAGTACCAATAAGGCGATATCGGTACTACATTGTTCTATACACCAAAGATTATTAGAGTATCTGTCGGGAAACTCCACATAGAGTAGTTAGATTACAGACATAGATAGATTATAATTAGATTTCTTTATTTTTATAATGTCAATTAACGCGACGATCAAGTCGTGGGGCTTGTGATAAGCCTATCCATTACAGTTGCAGTGCCATTCAAAGCTTTCAATCGCAGATCTGAGAGGCCCTGGCGCTGCGACACTCACTCTGAGATATAAAGTTGACAAGTCTCATGTACCTGTAGCCACCAATACCCTTGCCCTTCAAAAATGGAACGTTCTCATTACTGCTTGGCGGCAGAAATAGGTAAGGTGGCAATACTTTTCTAGACGAAATCTTTCACAAGGAGTTCTACTACGACCTAAATCTTTACAAACATTTTGGGGTGTAGATATATATACGCACGCCCAAACATATTAGTAATAGTTTTTAGTCATATGAGACTTTTATTGCTTACATGTTAGCTCTTTCAACCCGGACACGTGGCGCAGTTTCCTATTCGGAAAACAACATTTCACTCTTTTGAATGGCCAAAGGCAATTCGGAATGTAGTGTCCCGCGAACACTGTAACCCTTTTCGGACATTGAGTAGGCCCGTCACGTACGTCCGTACGCAGTTAACGGTTGGTTTGTTTCACGTTTCCGAAATAAATACCATCGCGACCCATGCCGGAGGAAGCGTAAGTGGCAGCAATGCGATATACTGACTATTAAAGACCATATTGCCTGTACCCTAAGTACTTTCAGGGTTGTTTATTTATCTCTAAGTAAAATCCATTGCTGTCCCCAGTATTCACTGACGTAAACAACGCGTATTAAAACGTTTGTATGACGTTGAGTTAAATTTATTGTCTATCGAAGAATGATTCACTGCGTGTGACAAGGGCATAAAACGTTAATAGAACTGCCGAAAAATCCTGACGGGTGTGGTGTAGTTGATATAAAAACTGTAATATTTTCCCTATTTTTTCTAATATGTAGCAGTCATCAGACATAATAATGTCAAATCCTCTTCCGACATTTAGACATATCATGGTGCAAGCAAAGAAATAGTAGTATAGGACAGCATAAAGACGCACGTGTCAAATATGTATAAATAAATTTTCCGATTACAATGTATCAGTCATTTATCAGAGCTCCTTGTGAAAGAGTTCGTCCGGAGAAATACTGCCACCTTACTTATTTCTGACGTCAAGCAGTAGTGTGAGCATTAAGTACTGCGTTCGGGTTTTGAAGGGTAAGAATGCTGGTGAAATTACAGGCAAATGTCAACTAATGTCTCACGGTGTCTAGCGCAGTGGCAGTGCCTCTCAGATCTTTGTGATTTAAAACTCGGAATGGTACTGCAACTGCTATGGATAGGCGTGTCGCTTACCACTTCACTTACTTATTTAAAAAAAACACATTAATTATAACACGACTACGGTCACTTACGCCATGGTATGTACATTTTAAAAGTTCGTACAAACTCTTTCTTCTAACAACTCACCTGTTCATTATACGCAACAGTTAACTATGTAAAATAATGTAAATAAATGTATGGGTTGCTTGTCAGAAGTACATACTCAGATAGCAAAAGTTCCCCGAACAACAAGAAAGCTGACAGCTAGTTTGAATTCTTAATACAAATTAGTATTTTTAATTCTTAACTGAATTCGTTGAAGTTCTATAGAGAGTATTGAATAACAAAAGAACTCTGACCCAGGAGATTGGCTTGCTAGATAATGGTGAAGGATATTAATTTTCGAGCAATTTTCCGTAACAGGAATCCATAGGAAAAGTGGTAAATAGACAAGTGAACTGCCTCTGCACGACGGTGAGTGCGACGCGATACTGACAATGACATGCCGAAATAAAAACTTTCTGACTCAATTATTATCACCAAAATGACAAATAATGTGACATACATCAGATAGACTTCGAGTGCGGGCTATTCAAAGTACTCGGTGACGTTATCCAACACCGCAGCGACAACCCTGACGACACGTTTGAAATCATTCATTCAGTTTACTAGTTATTAGTAAATTTGACTTATATATTTTACCTCTATGTTATCACTCGCCTTTCGTGGTAATACTAAGTTACCGGGTTTAATAGAATTATGTTAATTTAGCACCAAAATATGTCATCAAGGGATTTGGAATTACACATTCATAAATACCCATTTGTTATTGCGTGAAATACGCTGGGGCAATTTAGACGTATCTGTAAATTTACCAACCAGTGCTGGCAGTAGTCGTGATAAACGACCACAATGACACTTTATTCGAGATTCCCAACTAGTTCCTCATTCCAATTATTCATATCGCGTCCGCGTTTTTTCAGTTTTCAATTTTAACATATTGCAACACAACTAAAGTTTTTCATATGTAAATCACACACGATGCATGCAACTTTTGTATACTTACACGTTTTCTGTGTTGATGACTATTTCATTATCTAGCATTTTTAATAACAAATGTTTGTCATGCAGTTTCGATTGAGTTGAACCGAAAACCAAGACTTTGTAAAGGACTTACAAGTCCCTCATACTTCGCAATGATTCGAAATAACTTCGATCACTTTTATCCTATGTATCCTGTGAAATTAGTAAAGATATATGTATACAAGAATAGGCTACACACACATGGACCCCAACAAGATTTGTACAAATAATAATTTGCAAAAAAATGTCGACTGCCCACGTTTTCATATTGAGCCAAAATTATTTTCTTTATTAATTCTTTTTCAAGAATTATGTGATCAAAATCGAAATGCATTGACCTTTGTTCCTTGTTAAGTCATATTCCAAAGCAGACGGAGAAAATTAGTCATTTCTTTTTAAGATATTGAAAGTTCAATAATTTACTGTATATTAAATTAATATACAGAGATTTTAGAGTGAATAACTCTATCTATGAATTAATTAGGAGTATAAACACTACAAATTAATAGATCTGCAATTGTCTCCAACCACTTGTCGTTCAACATACACACATAGAGATATGATTGTGTTTAGTTTTGACTTCAAATCATAGGTCGTACAAATATACGACCACAAAAGTATATTAATATATGTAACGAAAAAAGATATAAGTATCATTTATAATGTTATAATGTCCAGTAAATTGTAGACGTTTTGATTACATAAAAAAGCTCTTTACAAAATATGTTTTGGTCCTAAAATGCGCATTCATCGCAGACAATGTTGACAAATTATTTAAGCTTTGCTTTATACAAAGTTCTTTTGCTATAAAAACTGGTCGAAGTCCAGCCTGTATAGTGGGTCAATTTCTTTTTGCCAAGAAACCAACAAGCCAACAGGATTCAAAGTTGAATCCAAATTTTTAATACCTACATAATACATTCCTTTCGAAATCTTGTAAAAACAGTTGCAATAATTTTAAATTTTTCAACTTAGTATATCTTTTTCTATTCCGCTCTCTTGACATTGTAGAAGAAGATAAAGAAGAAGATAAATAAACTAAAACTAAAACTGAATAAAGATTGTGAGAGAACTGGTTATCACAATTACCTTTTTACTCTCCCTCTGAAAGTGTAACTTGTTAACAACGTCATAAAAAATTTTTCAAATCACAAATAGACCAAACCGATAACGAAAATAGATTGAATACACTGATATGATAATTGTGGAGATTATTTACATGATACACGTTATACATAGTGAGGATAAAATAAAACGACATTAAACTTGTACAGTTCCTAGAAATCACTTTTCATATGAAATGGACTATAACAATACCTGTTATTTATTATGTGATCCGATACAATTGAAAGAAGCAGTACGTATGTCGAACTAGCCTAACAAAAGCGGCTGCAACCAACGTAACGCCCACTCGGACCACACGCCCACCTCATCAAGGATTTCGATTAAAAAATATACCGTTACTCTTTTCACTCTTTTTTGTTGGAAGGTTAAATGACTAAGGCTGTATAACTTCTTTAATCTTTATGCACGTCATGCCCTGTGAAATTTTATCTGGACATATTTAACATCACAACAATTTAACCGGGCGTAATTCGAGCAGGCCCGAGCAGTATTTGAATTGTTGTAAGTGAAATAAGTTTTTGAATTAGGAATTTGTGTTTTTTATTTGTATTTTAATTACTACCTAAAACGTATTTTGTAATTGCTAGTTATGTATTTTATAATTGATATTTGTATTTCAAATAATAGTTATAAAATACTGAAACACAAATATTTTTCGGTGTTTTGTTTTTAATGTTACAGAAATGTATATTTATTGCTCAACGTCAATCAAACAGTTACTCAAAATGAACTTTTACCTAAACAATACAAGATTCACAAATCATGAAGATAGAAGATAATTCTTCAGTACTTAACAACCCCTAATCGGTGAAGTTTTAGTCGGAAGCATTCCGTTAATCGTCATCCATATTTCGTTCGTAGTGTTCGCGTTGGCGACAGGAGCGCAAACACACACACACACTCAACATAGCCCCGCACTAGGGAAACCCTGTGTCGCGGGTGCCATGGACACACACATAGACAACCACAAATTACACCCAAACTCACGAGAGACATAAATGTAAGCTATACAAATATTTCTCCCGGCCCGGGAACCGAACCTGGGACCTCCGCGTGGCAGTCCCGCATGGTAACCATTCGGCCACAGAGGCAGTTAGTGAGCAATCTCATTAATCCTTATAATAAAGTTATGCGGAGTTTTTCGACGGTTAGTACATCCGTAGCTATGTATTTACTCGTATTATTGTGTTTGTAAGTAGGTCATCGGGCGACTTGTTGCACGTCCTTGCACATACCCTACGCTACGGTCTTCAGTATCTATAACTCCTACTTCCCATCCCCCACACCTTATCCCGAGTTTTTACCCCATCGTAACACGATTCGTATTGTGTCCCCGTCATCAATTTAATTAAATTCTCATTTTGACAAACCTATACCCCTATCATACCTATTAATTTTATTGTGACGACATTTGGGAATCAACATAAACCTTAATTTATCGTCGACTATAATCAGTTTCCAATGAATTCAGAATTCATCTAAAGGATCGAGGTTGCGTTAGAACATGTAGGAGTAGAACTGTGGCCTAGTTAGGGGACTATGGGGTTGTTATAAAGGTAACAAGGACTTCCGATACGAAATTCAATCATGTGCAGCAACGGGTGAGCAACTTCAATAAATAGGTAAACTGTAGTAATAGGATACAAATTGAATTTACCTTGTATCGTATATGGAGTCGTCGCAACCCCTAATTACTCCTATTAGGGATATGAAGCAATTACGCGAACTGTCCCGTGAAGGAGACCGGTAAACGCTTCGGTGATCCGGACATGTCACTTTGAGCTTAATGAAGAGCCGCAAATAGCAACCTATATAAACTTTGAAAAATTCTCCAGAAGGAATTGATCAAATTAAATCAAACACAAATCACACAAATCTACATAAATGTTTAAATAAGGTTAACAGCATCAAATTATCAACTGCTGAGCAGAATATACAATTGTATCGAAGAAAAGTATACATTGTATTAGCAGTAGTGCTACTTGAGAGTTCATCCAGAGAAGCATTGTCACCTTATTTATTTCTGCCGCCAAGCAGTAATATGAGCATAACTGTTCCAGTTTGAAGGGTAATGTTCGTGAAATTACAGGCATATGGGACTTGTGAACTTACGTCTCAGGGTGACAGGCAGTGCCGCTCAGATCTTTGTGATTTAAAGCTCTGAAAGGCACTGTTATGGACAGGTGAGTCGCTTACCACCAGGCGCATGACTTGTTCGTCCCGTCACTTGTTGTCATAAAAAAATACTTTATATGTATTTATAATACATAAACTGCTGAAACCTTTCAAACTTCAGTCATTATTAAATAAACTATCCCGTCTCTTAGTATCACAAAAAAAAGGTGATATAAAAATATCACTAAATTAAAAGTACTACTTCATGATCTATTACTTAAGATTATGTTTTTTTAATTATTTTCAAGACGATAAGGGAATTGCGATGTTAATTATACTTGAGCACGTCAATAGTAACCAATATACATGATACCGCTCGGATAAATAGAAACCATCGTAAAACTTAGACAAAAACGACAAAAAATTTCCGCATAATGAGTGAACGTGTTCCAGAAACTTCCAGAACTAACTAGGTTGTTGTAAGTTCACTGTAAATCCATTACTTTCTGAGTTTTACTACATAATAGAATAAGAGATACGATGTAACACAGAAAATGTGTGAATTGTGACATAACTTTTTCGTAGATAGATACATTTATTATCGTAATTTTCAATTTTTGTCATTGTGCTCTTTGTAAAGATTTGACAACCTCGGTGACCCAACCGTTTTGCACCGTGGACGTTGGACGAAGAGGTCCTGGGTTTGATTCCCAGTAGGATCAATTTGGGCAATGTACTTTTCTAAATTGGTTCTGGTCTGGGTATTCTGGGTAGTCCCCCAGAGAGAATTCCCTAGTTTGAGACCAGGTGTGGTTGTCTGGCACAATATATATATATTTATTTATTTAGTTGTTTATTTTATCTATTTTGTCGCCGTGTTTCGTCAATCCATATTATTGACATTTAACAACATGTCAGTCACGCATTAAACATATTCCTAAAATCATTGATAGAATCATAGAAGACGCTATCATATTATAGTGCTCATAAACATGCCACAAAAATAAATATTCCTAAACTTAAAATATATAAATATTACATTCTTGCCACAAGTTTGAATCAATTAATTTTATTCAACAACTTCATCTAGGGGAAAAATTCAGTTATATCAAACTGGCGGAATAAATAAAAAGGTAATCGACGGTGAGGGGTTTAATCAAATATTCTATTTGGCCAAATGGGACACCAGCTGATTAATAGAGTCATCTCACGACGGGAGACCGCGTATTCTGTCTCCCGCTTTGTTTATCGGCACCCATTACTGAAATTAAACACTGTGGATTAAGTGACTTGTCTCCGTACCTGGAGAGATTTGGCACCGCGGACTAAATTAGATGTATTGTATGTACCAAACAGTGTCACACGGTCGACGATTACTATATTAAGTGAAACTACATTCCAGTAATCCCACGACACGTTGGCTTACGTTACCGCTAAGTAGCAACTAAACAGTTTAATCAGCAATGAGAGCCCTCCTCAGATGATAGCGTCACTCGTGTAGAGATAATTATGCTTCACCGAACTGACAGACGTGACACGGATCTGGGCTTAACCCTTGGCTTACACTGTAGTGTACACCAGCTGTAAAATTAATTAGTAGGTAAGCGAATGTATAACGTTTGTGGATAGTTTCAATGTGGTTTTTATACGCCCGCGGCGTTGGCTGTGTTTGAAAACCCCGCAACTCCGTTTCTGAACGAGATCTCTTTTACTCCTTAAGTATTATATGGGGCAATTAAAGCTTAGAACATAATTTATACTATTGGATTATAAATAATAATGGTATCTGGGATAAATTAGTGTCACCTATACCATTACAGGTATAAATGGGAGAGGTTAGTACCACTTATACAATTAATGGTATAATTCAATGGTATAACTGGTCTGAATGCGAAAAAAGTCTTGTCAATCTTTTACCATTTGCATTATAGAATATTATTTTTATTTATACTAAGTTTTAACTTTGTAAGTTAGTGGAATAACGTATTTCAAACAACCATTTTCATTCTTTTTCACCTCTTAGGGATTACGCCTGCACTGAATAAAAGTAACATAATATACCTCAAGTTTTTGTGTTTCTAGGACTTATACTTTTTGCTGTTCGCTGTCTATCACCTACTCTATTATTTAAATAGAAAACAAAATGGCCCTGCCAAACCCTAAAGAACTTCACAGCACCCATCCTGAATTTTATTTGGAGATGTTCGACGCCTTCATCCGTTTTCACGAAGTGTGACACGACCTGATGTCGCTGATTTGCAATTCATAGCAAAGGAATGAGCTAATATCCTTAGGGTGCTCGTGGTATACTCAATAAGTTATTTGTCTTGATGGGCTTTATCGTGACTACAACATATGCTAATGGCGCACTATTATAAACATCCGCAACCTACACTAACCCAATGTGATAGATATAATAAACGGATAAACGCCTATTACGAGACTATTACGTAATATAAACTTAAAGTTAATATCACAATGACAGTTACTACGATTTAAACTCAACGCAAACGTGAATGGAAAAGCAATTTCCTGTTATTTGAAAATAAACTGTGGATGAAAGCTATTGTTTGTTGACCAATGATCTTGCATACCTATTGTAATAATAACGTAACGATAATAATAATAAATCTTTTAGGCCTTGGGAGAGGCGAGAGTCTAAAACAGATATAATAATAATAATAACGCACACACTCACCGCACTAAGGAAACCCCGTATCGCGGGTTCCATGGACACACACATAGACAACCACAAATTACACCCAACGTCACGAGAGAAATAAGTGTAGGCGATACGGCCCGGGAATCGAACAGCATGCATGCATGATGACCACGGAGGCAGTTAATTTGTTATTGTTTACACTATGAAGTTATTTAGACATTTTTTGAATTTTTCTACTGTATTCGTCTCACCGAAGTAAAAACTGAATCTTTTTATATTATACATAGTGTCAAATTCTATAAAACAATCATAACATGTCCGAACTGTTGTATATCTCTCACGTGCCCCTTTACAGGTATCTCAACCCTGCATTGAAATCGACTATCTCACTATGATCTCACTGGGGTCGGTATTTCTATTTGTTCAGTCACGTGCATTGTACACACATATACATATCGCCGCCGCATCACGCCATATTTAAACAATGCAAACATGTTAAATATGGACTCGCGAAGACATCTAAATCTCGCGTGTATGCTGTTTAGCGTGATAAAGTCCCAAAAACCAGAGTACTTGTATGGAAATTCTCCACATTTCACGACAAATTTTCTATTAGAACCGTGAGACCTCTGTTGGCGGGACAAATTCATCGCACTGTGGCCTTTACTGGAAGCTTCCGCTATCTAGCAACGAAGTGTTGGAATAATATTCCATCCCCGCTTAGATTCCTTAAAAGTAAGTTTACGTTTAAAAAACATTTGAGGGAATTTATTTTTGATAGACAAAAACTGGGTATTCCTAAACGCTTTACATAGCGGAGGCTTCTAGAATGAAGTCCCCTTGCTTCATGGACATTTATTATCATTCTATGTTACAATGGCTTTCATTGATATTAAGTACTGATTATTATTATTATTTTATTCTAATTATACCAATTATGAATTTGTATTACTATTTTTGAAATTTTTTATTTTTTATTTTTTCAGTTACTAATTTTTTTTTAAATATTTTATAATATACATAATTTTCACGTGATACTAACATATGCACGCTACATTCACCTCACAATGTTTTTGTTTTTGACGCACCGCAACGCGCTACCCTCGAAGGTGATGGCTGAAAATCAGTGCCTTGCTCTTGAGCAAATTTTGCACTGACCCACGACCTATTTGGCTTGCTTTAGCACACACAAGCTGTTGATAATTAGGTTAGTATTATGTTTTTATGCTTTTTTTTTCGTTTTAATTTTGATTTCTGTGTGTCTCTTTTAATCAATGTACTCTATTATATTGTTTTGTGTGTGATGCAAGACAATAAACGTTTTATCTATATATCTATCCTTAGAATAATAACGCATAGAAACCTAGCCCGCACACGCTAAGTGAGGCAAGTTAGAGGGTTCCAAACGCGTCCCAGGAGCGCGCGGGCTGTTAGTGCTCAAGGTCATATTGCACCGCGAACAGCTCCAAAATTTTTTGCTAAAAATGACGAAATGTGCGGTAAATGGGTGTAAAAATACAACAGACAAACAAAATAGACACTAACATCGCATTCCACAAGTAAGTAATGCGTTTCAACTCATATTTATATGTAAATATTCACTAAAACAGAAAAATAATTTCGCGGCAACAAGATACGAAAGTGTTGCAAAGTAACGAATTTTTTTTCTCCCCATTTTGCTATTCTGTATCAAAATAATTATATTACGTAAATTTTAGTGGTGCCTGTAATTTCGATTTATTTGCGCATTTTGAACTAATATTTACTCGAATAAACATTAAATGTTTTCGTTAACTCCTGTAATTGATTGGGACACTTAATTATTTTATAATACTTTTAACGGCTCTGCGTTCATGCTTTATTGAATAATTATTTATTTTAATTTTATTTGAATTGGAGCACATATTGCAACAAATTTACAGTATATATTTGTTTCTACTATAGTGTTGGCACCACCAGTACAACTTTGATAGCTTATTTTATGTCTTTCTTTTCGTAACTCAAGCGAAATATTTTATATTGAAATATTTTATTTTCTTAAAAGGAGAGCATTCTTAAGCGATTTTTTAATCTATTTTAACAGTTATTTTCTTTAATGTTTGCTTATGGCATTTTCGGTTTTAGGTTTCGAATATGGCACTTATTTCTAAATCCAAGATGGCGGGCGCGATTTTTCGAATAATGGCAAGTTGGGTATCGTTTTCGAGATGTTTGGGAATGTTCAATACAAATATGGGACTCATTTCTAAATCCAAGATGGCAAACACGACAGTTCAAACAAAAGCAATATTCGTAATGAGCACCCCCAAATACCTCGAAAACGATACCCAACTTGCCATTATTTGAAAAATCGTGCCCGCCATCTTGGATTTACAAATAGTGCCATATTCACATTGAGCATCCCCAAATACCTCGAAAATGATACCCACGTAGCATTTTTTTGAAAAAATCGTGCCCGCCATCTTGGATTTACAAATGAGTGCCATATTCGTAATGAGCACCCCCAAGTACCTCGAAAATGATACCCATATTGCATTTTTTTGAAAAATCGTGTCCGCCATCTTGGATTTAGAAATGAGTGCCATATTCGTAATGAGCATCCCCAAATACCTCGAAAATGATACCCATATTGCATTTTTTTGAAAAAATCGTGCCCGCCATCTTGGATGTAGAAATGAGTGCCATATTCGTCATGAGCACCCCCAAGTACCTCGAAAATGATACCCATATTGCATTTATTTCAAAACTCGTGTCCGCCATCTTGGATTTAGAAATGAGTGCCATATTCGTAATGAGCATCCCCAAATACCTCGAAAAGGATACCCATATAGCATATTTTGAAAAATCGTGTCCGCCATCTTGGATTTACAAATAAGTGCTATATTCGTTTTTCATCGACAAAACCGAGCATATCTGTAGGCACCTGATCGACAATGTCGGGCAAATCTGTAGGCACCTTTAACTTAATGATGAGTTAAGCAAGATACAATTTCCCCACTTTTGAGGGAAATGTTATTCCATGGCATCATTATTTGTATATTTGTGTGCGTGCCGACGAGCGTAGTTACAAGTTGCTTACGCCCACATGAATTTGGTTTTTGCCTCACTTGTGACAGTTCGTTTGATATGAAACTATCATTCTATGCGTTATTATTCTAAGTATCTATCTATCATATACAATTTAATTTTCTTAGATAATTAATGAAAATGTGTGATAGATAATGAAAATGTACATCCATGAATCATTTATATACGGACAAGTATTTATGGTGACAAAACATTGTAAACCGACTTTAAAAACAAAGGTTCTGAAAGGTTTGATTTTCTAGATATCTTAGATATACACGTAGTTTAAATACATAGGTTTCTAGATAATATACGTAGTTTGATTAGTTTGAAATCAAACTCTTTTTAATTGACTTCAAGAAAAGGAGGAGGTTCTCAATTGGACTGTATTTTTTTTTGTGTATATGTTACGCGATCGGCATTTGTAAACATTCTTTTATGTTGGAAAAAGGGTACCTCGGTAGTGGTCCCATTTAATTCTGAAGAAAATATTCCACCTCTAAGGGTAACAAACTAGGACACTTTGCAGGAACCGATTTCAATAAAACTTGGCAAATAGAAGTCATTCCACTTCCACGAACTTTTGAGGTCGGTTTTTTGTTTTCTAGAAAAAATTTCATTTTCTAGAAAATGTCCACGTGTTATACAAATTTACAAAAATATTCGTAACTTCAGAGCTATCATATACCCTCTTTGGTGAAGATCTGATAGCTAAAACATGCGAAAGCAATACAACGTACATCGAAACAAAACGTGAAAAAATATATATTTATATTATTATATGAAAATAGTACATTTCGTTATGCCGTGCAGTTAATGTGCGCTCACATGTATAAATAATATACACGTGAGCGCACATTAACTGCAGGCATACGAAGACGCCTTTATTTGTAACAGAAAATGTGCAATCGTTTGTGAAATATTGTATTGTGACATTATAGCCAAATACACCCTAAGGGTCGAGCGATTGGAGTCCCGCCACAACGTGAATTTCAATTCCTTTGTGGTAAGAGTACCGACCGAACATCTGTCGACGTTCGTGAAGGAAGAATTTTGGCCGAAGGGTGTCATATATCGGCGATTCCGCGGCCGGTTACCTGACACCAGATTGGGCCACACGTCTCCGACAAGTGCAATACGTGTCGATTAGTTAGAAATATTGTTTTATTATATTGTGTGTAAGTTAGTCCTTAAGGTATATATTATATGAGTCATGTGGCCTGAAATAAATAAATGTAATTATATTTATTTGTGAAAAAACAATTATCATAGTAAATGAATAACCGAAAAACCGTATAAAATTCCTAAACTTTTCATTTCACAAAATTCCATTTTGAACTATCGTATATACGTATCATTTATTAACTGTATCAACATATTATTTTATTAGTTTAAAACAAATGTTTGTTTTTCAAAGCAAACGTGTATGGACATGTTTTTTAAAATAAGTGTTCTGAGTTCTGAGAAATAATCCTTTAATGAAACATGAGAGTATCAATGTTGATCGAGCTTTTGTTATCCACGTACGTTTGTTCTGCTTACACCGGTGGTTTAAGACAAGACAATACAAATTCGTATTTTCTCATAAATAGCTGTTTTACCCAGAATTGACGGAGCTGTCAACCTCAGGCCAGGAGAGACGTCGTTTGCAAAAGGCCATGGTAGGTTTTTCCACTGGCTGCTGTTGGCGCGGCACCCTCAGAGAGCCCCCGCGACGCGGCGGGGTGGCAGGGGCAAGACAGTCAAGCGTACGCCGACGAGCACTCAGCGCTGATGCTCCTTCAGTCGGCAACACACGAGGGAATCCAGCTACAAAAAACAAAAAGATTGAGAAATTGAGATCCACTACCAATATTTTCTATTCACACGACAAGGCGAGCTTTATCGGCACTCGTAACAAAACCACTGACTTTCATAGCTCATAGGTTAGCTCAGCTTGAAAATCAGGGGACAGATTACGTGGAGACAAAATTAACAAGCCATAGACTGTGTTTGGAAAGGCCAGCACAAACCAGCGGACGGCAAAGCAGAGGACATTAAATTTATTGGTAGCGCTAAAATGAAATATGGTATACATTTCAATATTATAATAAAGATACAGAGCGAACTGCGCCACGAAGCTCCGAAATTAGTTTCAGAGCATTGCAATTGAACCTTATAATTAAATTAAATTGTAATTAAGAACAATTATACCTTATATCGAGTTCTTAGGATTTCGCTATTGTTACACACTGGAAATGAAACTATTTTTAGGATTTTAACCAACCGTGACCATGGGACCTGTAAAGGGCCCGATGTTGATTTGTTTGAAAAAAAACGAAAAATGTTTCATTTCCTATGTGTAACAATCGTGAAAACTTCGATTTTTAGTAATCATAGTTTTGTATGCAATCAAGTACAGATATCTATCTACTAAACCCATTGACCTACACTAAACCAGTAAAACGCTAAAGAACGCTGATTTCAATAATAATGTGAATATGATTAACGGCATTTCATTGTTACTCCTAAGGTAATTTTTATTGTTACTCCAAGGGTCAAAAAAAGTTAAAAAAAATTTAATATATAAGCAAGGTTGTTTGTTAAATACTAAGAACCTCGCATGACTTTTTACAAAACATAATAAAATTTCGAAAAATAAACTTATAAGTTGTTGTTATCCTATCTGACACTTTTCTTTTTAAGCAAGTACATCAATAAAAAATAAAGAACTTTATATCCCACTAATAACACGAAGAAATAAATTAAATGTATGCCTTGACGTACACAGGTTGCATAGACAAATCTCTTAAAACAAGTCTCCACATAAAAATAATAATTCGAAAATTATCAAACAGTAGTCAATATTTTCTGTCCACATTCTCGACTCGTGAGTAGGTACGTCATCAACCGACGAAATTGTTATTCTACTACCATCATTTAATATCGCGATAAGCTTTATTCTATCCCTTACAAAGGAACATCATAATTTGTACAATATACTGTTATCATACATAATATCGTCATCGTAATTTTCCTTGAGTAGACATAGAACATTAAAGTAATTAAAGGAGGATGACCCTAACTCAAAACATCAAATTTATATAATTCGCTGATAATAAGAAATGAATGATGCCATACTTAATTAGCCATTAACTTGTTAATAGATATAATTTTGAAGATTTTCGAGCATTAGGAGAAGTTTAATTACCCCGAATGGCTTTGAAATTTGACTTCAAACGACAGGGAACTTTTAATCCGGAAGAAACAAGTTGGTGTCGCCACGTTTTTGTAATTAATTGGAACTGGCAAGTTAGTAAGAGCGTAGCATGGGAACGAGTGGCCCCTTTTGCCCTATATTTTTTCGAAGGTCTAGTCTAACTCTACTTTCCAAGTTTGGAGCCATGACAACACCCAAAGGACTCCAAGTTTGAGTCGACAAAATAGACGCCTTACTTCATAAATAAACATTTTTAAAAGTCCGAAGAGACTTTTCTGCTTAAATCAGCTCAAGCCCGTACTCGAAAATGGAATTGTGTTTGACTCGACTTAAAAGTAATTTATAAGAAATTCACTTAAATATACGTTAAGCAGATTAATTGGTAGCTAATTGACTCTATAGCTCAGTAATACTTACCCCTCATAGAGGCTGTGGAAGGTTGTGGTTGAGCCTGGTGCTCGTCCGCAGAACGATGACGCGAGGGGGGCGCGCGGCGGGGAGACAGCGCTAGTCCGGCTACGCTGTCGGCCACCCCTGCCACGTACTGGCCAATTGATGACAGGAAACTCATGGCTTTAGCCCACTTTAATAACCACTCACGTCAAACATTGAGATTTGAACCTTACACTGAACAGCTTATTAGTCGTAAATATTTTTTTCATTTAAAGATTTATGTAAATTAATCGACACACATTTCCAAATATGAATTATTTAACGCGCTAACTCTTTGTGTACACCTCGCTTTAAGGTTTTCACTGCAAACTATTACATCACTTTATTTTTGGGTCAGAGTTGGTAATCTGAAACAAAAGGAAAAAGTGTAATTAGTACTGACTGAAGGTAATTCTTCCTCATCGCATGCGCAGTAGAGCCACAAAAATAAGTATAGAGATTTATTATGATGGCATCCCAAGTATTTTCTCAGACCTTTTACTTTAGATATATACGTTATTGTACATGTTGGATAATACGTTATAAAGACAAAAATGCGAGGCTATTAAAAAAATTACGGATGGCAATATTCTTCATAACATGTTTAAGTTATAAAAAACTTTATGATTTTTTGTACAATACAATACTTTCCTGTAATGTTTAATAGAGCAATTCCAAACTATTCATTTAGTCCAAGCTATTTACTTATCTTAGTCAAACAAAAAGACTGTAAATTTAATTAACATTGGTTGATTTGGAACAACTCACATTAATCAATTTTTCATTACTATTTTTTATGATTATCAAATGACGGGACAAACTAGTAATGTTCGTGGTGTTAAGTAACACGCCAATCAAAAGTTGCAGTGCCACTAAGAGCTTTAAATCACAAAGATCTGAGGGGCACTGCCACTACGGCCGTCAGCCTGAGACACAAAGTTGACGACTCTCATGTGCCTGTAGTTTCACCAGCAAACCGGAACGCAGTAATCAGTACTGCTTGGCGGCACAAATAGGTCTGGTGTCAGTGCGTCACTGGACGAACTTTGCTCTTGTTTTTTTCTTTTGATCTCGATATTGATTGCACCGCAAAAGAAAGTTAAATTCCGTGAGTTGTAACCTCAAGTATATAGCTATATTTATAATTGTTTAATACTCAATACTTTATACTTTATTGGATAATACAATTGTTTAATTTGGTTTTATTAACTGAAATATGAAAACTATAAAAGAATATGTTCTAAGTTCTACTGTCAAAAGCAATGTACATATGCCCACTAAAGCACTGCAAACAAAACGAATATAATAGTGACATATTTAATTAAGCTCTATGTAAATAATAATTATAACAAGAGGACAATATAGGACAATTATGAGGGGCAAGGGGGCGCTACAGCAAACAAAAGGTCTATCTACGGTCAGCGCCTCGCATAAATCCATTAAGCTGGCCTGATATTTCATAATCCGCCCTCCTAGCAACGTTGTGTAGAACTAGCTCGTACCCGCAACTTCTTCTGCATAGAATAAGTACTTCGAGTCGCCTATTGTACTACGCACATTTTTATAGTTTTATTGGTCCATGCAAACTTTCACCCTCTATTTCACCCCCCTTAAGATTTATTTTTGTAACAAAAAGTAGTCTATGTCCTTCTCACTGGTCACATCTATCTCTATACCTTCTTCTTCTATCTCTATAAATTCTACAATATTCAGCGGTTTGCACGTGAACACGTGACAGAGAGCGTTTCTTTTGCATTTATAATAATAATATGGATACGGCTTGTAAGAACCCGCTAAAATTTTCGTTTAAACAGTAGCTGTAAATGTGTAAACAATTTAGGATAGCAAAAAGTTAGCTGATCTCATAAAAATACATGTCAGGATCGTAATAAGTTAAGGTCCATGGTTCTTGATTGTCCCACTGGAAGGCAAACGTGATAATTATGTTAGTGTCGTCGTAAAATAGAGAAAACTAGATATGCGGTTATTCTATTCAGGGTAATAGCGGCAGTAATAATAGATCTTCTCGTAAAAACTGTTGTAGTAGCAGCGAGCTTTAAGTTATAGCGAGAGAGAGAGTCAAGATCTCCTCGTACTCTAAAGTGCTTACAAGTCACAGTGAAAATATACTTTCGCTGTCGTACGAGTATATGTGTCCTGCAATGTACAACAGCTAGAAGGCTTTTGTTTTTACTTGACTTTTAACAAGCTAGAATAGAATTTATCTAATATTTAGTAGCAGTAGAGCTCCTTGTGAAAGAGTTCGTCCAGGGCAATACTGCAACCTTACCTATTTCTGCCGCCAAGCAATAATGTCATTATTACTGTGTTCCGATTTTGAAGGGTAAGGGTGCTGGTGGCAAAGGCACATGGGACTTGTCAACTTATGTCTCAGGGTGACGGGCGCAGTGGCAGTGCGCCTCAGATCTTTGCGATTTAAGGTTCTGAGTGGAACTACAACTGTTATGGACGGGCGTGTAGCTTATTATCAGGCGCACGACTTGTTCGTCCCTTCATTAGAGAGTATAAAAAAATCTATTGTACCATATATAAAGTTACCTAGAACCTGAACGTAGATCCAGAACAGAAAAGTTACAAAAAATGCCTTTTAACTAAGAAGGATAAAACGCGAGTTTTGCTCTTAATTACTTAATTTTATGTACAATCAATAGCACATATTTTTGTCAGAATGTCGCCTCTAGTGTAACTGAACAACATCCGTCAATGTGTAGCTTAATGTACTGCCGTCTTTACACAAATTCAATCATTTCAGAAATAGTTCTGTGCTATTTTGTGTGTTATATTACAACAATTTTTGGTACTCCAGACGCCATATTTCGAAACATTTCACGAAAAACATTAGTGGAGTGACATTGCATTTCATTTTAATCTTAAAAAACTGCTAATAATAAATTACTTCAATTGATTACTAAGTATTTTATTAGCAGTACTTTGTTACTTAAAGAAATTCGTAAGATAGAGTGGCTCGATCTGCAACTCAGTTGGCAGAACGCTAGCTCGTAGACGCTGTTTTGAGTCCAGTCGGATCGAAGGAATTTTTCTTTGTTATAAAAATCATTAATACAAATATCGAATACTTAGAAAAAATCCTTCGAACCAATGTCTTCTAGCAAATTGTACCAAACGCTACGCCAAGTAAGCCAAGGAACGAACCAACGGACCTTATGAATCTTTCTATGTGCTTCTTGTACCTACAAGAAGCACATAGAAAGATTCATAAGGTCCGTTGGTCTTGGTTTTGTAACGACTTTTTATGCCGTAGCACTATCTGTGGGAAATCTATTGAATCATGGCGGTGAAACATCCTGACTTTCAATAAACATAATTACATTTTTTTCTTTGTGTTTGTTCGATCTTTGTATCAATAATAATAACAGTTAAAAACATTACGATAAACAATGAAAATTAAAAATTCTTTATTCTTTCATTGTCAAAACATCCTCCAAAGTGAATACATTTAACGCTTCTTTTGTAAGTGACTCACTCATTGTTTACATGTTTGCAACCAAATCGGGGCAACCTCCGATTCTCGAAAACTGAATATTTACGTTAATTTTTCGTAGTGAGTAGATATTCAAAGCAAGATATGTATTTTTGAATGATTCTGTTAGGAACTCAGGTGTCGTTTTTGATACTCATCTTAATTTTCATGAGCATAACGTTAGCCGCTGGTTGCTGTCAGAGATTAGGGTACGTTATCCGGAACTCTCGTGATTTTTATGACCCTACGGTCATCAAACTTGCTTACACCGCTCTCGTCAGAAGTAAACTAGAGACAGACGGCTTCAATAATTTGGAACCCTCGTGAGATTACTTACATCCAGCTTCTGGAGAAAATTCAAAAGACATTTTAAAATTCTTATATAAATCAATTTATGGGTACCATAGACTTTTATAGCCTACGAAATTCCTCCTTGGCGTCTTGGGATATAAATTTTTGGAAGTAAGACGTAATTTTGGTCTGATGACTATTGCTGGCAGAATCTTGCGAGGACACTCTAATTGCCTAGAATTAGTGGTGCAACCGGTGCGCCTGTTCGTCGCCCTGCTAAATAAATTTAATCAGCGGCCACGTTGGTCACCATTTTCTGGCAGTGTCGGCAGTGTGCACTGTGTCACACAGTATGTCACCACTCGTTCGCGCTCTATACTGTTTTGATGCGGTTCTCGATTCTACACCAGACTGCGATGTTTTTGCAAGTAGGTGGGTGATGATTGTTTGAAGTTTTGTCAGAGGATGGATGAGCGACTATTATTTGTGATTTACTGTTAATATTACCTAGTTATTGAATTTCACAGTGCCTGGTGATTCACTGTAATGCTGTGTAATTTTATGAAATAAATAAATAAAATAAAAATATGTTAAGTACATGAATTACTTACGGAATTATCATTTAGTATTCTAGTACTTCGAGCGCTACGCTATTAGCTTGTAAGTGCCAAATTTTAACATGTTTATTTTAATTCATGTTAAGTTTTAACTGTTTTCTTAATTTTTTTAATGCTAATAATAATATTGTGTAGGTTTCAAAAATTAGAGAACTTCCTATTACGATAACTTCGATTCGATTTGACTTGATTAGCTTTTTGTAGTTCTTTGCGTGCTACGCCAAAATAATGTTTCCCGTATCAGTTTGCTACGAAACTTAACAATAGTTTGTGTTTGTTTTAATGTTGGTTTTCTTTGTTTTAGGTTCAGGCTGACTCTGAGTCTTTAGCCGACAGTATGTATTCGATATTTGATACAAATACAACAACCAAAGATTGACAAGTTCTGAGCATGTATTTGATTTGAGGAAATACACATATTTATGCTGACAAATAGAATTGTTCTGTTGAATAATCGTAACAGCATTTAAACTACATTTGTATAAGGATAAACTTGCTTTGAAAAACAAACCTGATTACAAAAAGAATAAATTTAGCCTTGGAGATTGTCTGTCAGCCAAGCTTATCGATACGTGACGACTCTCTTCTAAAACGCAAGGGCGACCGAAGAAGAACTTAGTCGAATACTGTAAGCGCTCACAATATCTAGAAACCCGTCAATCTGGCGGAGGTCCGCCAGACATTTACTTCAGCACTGGGTAATGACTCAGCTGGAATTGACGCAGTTTATGAAGCTAGTTAAGCTGAGGCTTCGGTCAATGACATCACTTCCCTTATTCTGAAAGCAAAATTTACAAAGCACCAACACTTGTTGATTCGCACATTTGTAAATAATATGTCGCCGTCTCATTTGTTGCCTGTGCCTATACCATGAGATTATAGTGACAGTTATCGCTAGCGGCCACGTATAATATTTATATACAAAATGTTTTCTTCTTGTGACCGCTAGGGGCGCTATACAATTTACCATACAAGTAGAAGTAATTTACGCGGTCGCTAGCATCAACAAATCAACAATCAAACAAACATCGACGAATGGGATAGTCAACTCGTAGTAGGAGCCACACTGGTTGCAAGTCCGTTTTGCAGGTATATTTAGTTACTGTCAATTAATCGAGCGCTGACATTGTATTACACGCTCTGCTTGATCGTACAACTTCATGGCTATGAAGTGACAATGAGTGACAAAAAGAAATGCTTGAGTGCCTTTTCCTAATACTTAAAAGCATTACAAGCAATCTTTTAATGGCTCCAAAACGGACGATGACAGTAATTTTTCTCTTTATTTCGCATGTTCTTTCACAGCTTTTGAAAAAATCTGAGCAGGAAGGTAGAATAAAATTAGGAAATTTGTTGCAATTTAACCTTAGTACTATACGCAGAACCGAGAAACAAGGATGCCAATTTGTTTCATCTCCCGGATACACGGAAAATATCTAAGGGTTATTAATTGCGTTCTTTCGTACAGGCTTCTTTCTTTCGTTCTGACCCTTTGGTATCAGGGCTTAGAAAGTTGCTTAGAAAAAAGAAAACAATTTTGGCAAGAATTTTAAGTACTGAATCCGACTGGCGTACTTTGTTGTTATGTATTAATCACATTAACTAAATAATTTATGATTATCTAATAACTTTTATAGAAAATGTTATGTAATATTATACTTTAACTTTTAGCTTTTAAAAATATCTTAAAAAAATTGTTTCATAATTTAAATAAAATACGCTACAATATTGTACAAGAATAATCTTACATTTATTGTTTAATTTTAATTTTATTTATGTGACTTTTTATTTCTTTTTACATGTGCTTTTTTTCAGAAGCATATATTTCATTAACCTAAACAAACTCGTTTTGCTACTTAAAAACCCAAAATGTTGCGGGCAAGGAACCACCATGTATTTCAAGGAAAATCCTAGCCCTGTAATTACAGCATTTGCATAAAACGGGCCGATGTTATGCAGCTGATGCTGATGATTTATCGTGATACGTAATTACCACTTTACTGTTGTGGGATAAAGATTGAAATTAATGAGTTGGGACCCCGTCTGGCTCCTAACCAAGCGCGAGAGGACCTGAACTGAACCAGTTTCTACTGCAGTCTTCGGTACGGCGGTCAAGATGGTGAAAGAGTCAACATTTTTTCCGAATGGCTTAATATCAGTGTAACTTCATGACGATTGGCAGCCTCTCTATTAATATCTTGACATAACTATTCAAAACGTAGCCTCTAATTTGTCGAAAGTGTTCATTGAGTTACAGGGAACCTTTTCGCGGATATTCATTTTCAATAGACCATCATATCCAACTGGTGTATGCTCAAGGGTAGTTATAGTTCAGTAGCTGTGCAAACAACATTATCTTATGTGTCACAAAGATTTCAGTAGCCATGTAAGGCACTTCCTTTTTTTTGACTAGTTCTTTCTTAAGTTTTCTCTGCCGTAGTTGGCAGCATCCACCACGAGGGCAACATAAGGTGGAGAAGAGCAGAGTCGAAGTACGTTTGCAATACCTATTTCATGAATTGGGCAATTGTAGGAAGCCGTGAAGGATAGCGTTGCGCTGGTACCACAGGGCACCATCACATTGAGCATGAATCTGTTTTGGATTGTCTACAGTCGAGGGATGTAGGCAGAATTCGACTAGATGGTGACGGAACGGTTACAAGCCTTTCACATAATCAATATTCAGTTGGTGTAGTTAATATTCGAGGGAAAATCTTAACACTTCGAGTCAGTATTTGCATAAAATGGGTCAATGCCATCTATCGGATTTTGATAGAATTGTTTATAGCATTATAGCTTATAACATTTTATTGAATAAAATAGATTTAATATACTTATAATAAGTATATTTTGATTTTAATAGGCCGTTGATTTTCTTTAATAAATAAATAAATCAATAAAATATTCTATAGGGTATTTGCATATCTTTCAAGGAAATCGTGATGAATATTTTTTATCGTATTGAATTTATTTTACTTCACTTACATATATTTTATTTATTCTTACTACTTATCAACTTATGTCTCAGGGTGACGGGCGCAGTGGCAGTGCCCTTCAGATCTTTGCGATTTAAATTTGTGAGTAGCACTGCAACAGTTATGGACAGGTATGTAGCTTACCATCAAGAACACGACTTGTTCGCCCCGTTACTGGATTTTTTTTAAATCCGTGGCCGCGTTGAGATCTTCCCTCGTACAGATATTAGGGCACATGGGGCCCAACAGCAAGGGTTGCATGGACTGTTTGGGCATTGCAGTCACATTGGATTAGACTAGCAACCTTGAAACCCTTTTTTTTTATTACCCGAGGGAATCTGCTTACAGTTACCCCGGCCCTACGGGGGCAAAGCCGGGGTTTTGTGGGACTGGGCTGAACCCCGAAGGGGAGCAGCCTGACCGCGCCAAGCCCCCGGGGTGTTCCTCCTCTCCGTACCGTTTCTTTAAGCACTAAAACAAGCCTAGCATTTGCAAACCTATGCCATACCGGACAAAGCCCGTAATTTGTAGGATATCTGGCGCTGTTCCCCAATTCATAAATGTTAGACGTCGAAGGAAGACATTGTGTGAGCTGACCTTCATTGGTCTTTTGACAGTACGACTTATAGGTGAGTGTTCTGCCCAGCCTTACTCCCTGATATTTAGGAAAACACTCGTGCTGGATGTTTTTTTTTTTATTTTTTATTTATTTATTTATTTCAGACAATCAACAGCGTTTCTTAAGTATATAAAACAGAGTAAATAGTGTTTATTAGTAAGGCCAATAACAGATCGCCCCATATTAACAAAAGTGGTAGTCGGTATCAGTGATATTTCATTGACAAATAAACTTATTAAGTTATTATTAAATAATAATATTATAATATTATCAATTTTAGTAACAAAAGATGGTAGCTGGTTTGCCAAAAAGGTATTGGGTTGTAACGATATGTTATGTATGTTGTGTGTATGTGTTATTGTGTAGTGTATGTGTGTGTGTTTGAGTGTGTGTGTGTGGATTTATAAATGTATTTACATGAGTGTGTGTACTGTCATAATTATAATTATGATAGAAAAGCGCGAGAGCTTTTGTATAAATTAAAATATGTAAAGGATTTCACCAATTTTTTGGATTATTTTAAGTTTGTAACGCGTTTTATTAAATTTGAAAGGGTCCAGGTCCGCAAAAAATTTATTATAAATGTACCCTATGCGTGACAGAGTTTCATTTTGTCCATAATTAGTGCGATGGTTAGGCACGTGTATGAGACAAGTGTGACGTGTTCGCTTTTTCGGAACATTAAGTCCCAAGCCACCTATCAGTTCGGGGCAGTCAATATTTGAGTTTAAGATATCATACAAGTATAACATATCCAAAAGTATCCTTCTTTGTTCCAAGGGCAAGAGATTATTAATCTTACAGCTGTCATTGTAAGATGAAAATGATTTAAAGGTTTTGAAGTTAATAAATTTTGTAAATTTCTTTTGTATCTCTTCTATTTCATTTATATACTTTTTGTAGTTAGGTGACCAAATAGTAGATGCAAAGTCAAGTATGCTGCGCACATATGAGAAGTACAGGTTTTTAATACACACAGGATCACGGAATGAAGAGCAAATTCTCATTACGAAACCAAGTGATTTATTGGCTTTACTGGTGATGGTGTCAATATGGTGACTAAAAGTAAATTTATGGTCTAAATGAACGCCCAGGTCTCAGACATATTCCACTCTATTCAATTGGATACCATTCATAGTGTACACTTGTTTTATAGGACGGGGACTAAGGCTGAAAGATATTACTTGACACTTATTAATATTAACTGCAATTCTATTTCTTCTGTAATATTCGACTAAACAGTTCATATCATTCTGCAGAAATTTGGTGTCATCTTCAGTTTTAATTGCACGAAATATTTTTGTGTCGTCGGCATACATGAGAAATTTAGAGTGTGATATGCAAGTATAAATGTCATATAAAAAGGCATTATAGAGCAGTGGACCCAGGAGTGATCCTTGGGGCACGCCAGAGGGGATACTGACATAGTCCGATCTGTAGCCACCGATGACAACTGTTTGAGATCTATTGGTAAGATAGGACTTAACCCAACGCAAAAGATCACCATGTATACCTAAAACGTGAAGTTTTGCTAAAAGGATAAAATGATCGACCCGGTCAAAGGCCTTCTCGAAGTCAGTATATATTACATCAATTTGACATTTGGATTCCATACTATTTCTTATAAATTTTGAAAACAGTGTTAAGTTTGTAATAGTAGATCTACCCCTCAAGAAACCGTGCTGTTCCTGTGGGATGCTACGAGCAATAAGAGGATAAATGGCGCTATAAATAAGTTTTTCAAAGATTTTACTGAAGACGTTAAGAATAGATATCGGTCTATAATTTTCTACTTTAGATTGGAGACCTTTTTTATGAACTGGGACAATTCTGGCAACTTTCCATTTGTTAGGAAAAATGCCTTCTTTAACAGATTTATTAAAAATCAGTGCCAAAGGGCGTGTGAGAGATTTAGCACATTTAACAGCAAATATTGAGGGTATTTTGTCATCACCAGCTCCTTTGTTGGGGTCAGTACTACAAAGCACTTTAAACAGTTGTTTTTCATCCACATGGAGACCTGATATATTGTTGGCACTAGAAATTTGTGGTGCTAATAACTCTTGAGGTCTATAGTTACTGGCTGGAAGGCTGAACGTGCTTTGAAAAAAAACTACTAAAACCATCCGCAATATCTGGACCTTCTTGCAATGTCTTATTATCGTAGGTGAAAGATTGGGGGTAAGTATTGCCATCTTTTCTAGATTTTACAAAAGACCAAAAGCTTTTTGGGTTTTTCTTAATCGAGTGTTGAACCGAGGAGATATAATTATTATAACACGCAGCATGTATTTTGTGATATCTGGCCCTAAGTATCGAGAATTCATCATAATCTCTTCTGTTATTATATTTCTTCCATATTTTATGAGCTTTGTTCTTTTCTCGCATAATGTTAACTAGGCTTTTTGAGTACCACGATGGATATGACTTTTTTCCTTTCTTAATAGTTTTTGTGGGGATATATTAGTGAATACATTCGTATAGTGATTCATAGAAGAAAGCGACCGCGTCATCGACACTTCTGTTATCTATTTCCGTTTGCCAATCAATATCACATAATGTTTTGTTAATTTTTTCGTAATTTCCCTTGTGATATTGTATTTTAGTTATTGTGGCATTATTAAAGGGCAGGGTAGTAATATCAGATGCATCCAGGTGGAGTGGTGGATGATATAAGTCTACTTTGGATAGGGGATGTGTAACAATATTTACTTCGATATTGAAATTACTAAAAATTAAGTCGAGAACATTTCCACTAGAATTTTGAAAATTGTTGTGTTGCATAAGACCGCATAATGTGAGGGTATTAACTAAACCTCTGCTTAATTCACGTAGTTCTAATGATTCACCCTTATGACAGAAATTATATTCACCGTCTTCCCATTGAATGAAGGGTAGGTTAAAATCGCCGGCTATGATGTATTTGTCAGAGTTGGTGTTTGAACTTTTGTTGGTAAGGAGAACGTTTTCTAAGAAATTAGATAGGTTAATAATATCCGTTGGTTGGTTTTCATAGTTACCACGAATATACGTGCCAACAATATTAAGATTAAAGTTAGTTTTTAATGCAGTCGAGGAAATTGAGATCCAAAGTATTTCGGTAGGTGCGATTACTGCATTGTCTATATATTGACACTGAGCGGTGAATTCACGGCGAACACAAATCATTACACCGCCACCAATGATTTTTCCTGTAGCTTTTGTATCCCTATCAAAACGAAAAACATGGTAACGGTCATCACACAATTCGCGGTTATATATGCCGGCGCAAAGCCATGTCTCAACCAAAATAATAATGTCGTAGTTAGTTGAAAGAATATTATTAAAGCAGCTGTGAGTCTTTGTACGAAGTCCTCGCACATTTTGGAAGTAAATATTCAGTTTATGAGACGCCATTTTTTATATAATTAGGATCCATGTATATAAAACTGATTGTATAAGAAACAAAGTACATATTGTAACCAATTGCAGATCTTTTTAGTTTATCTTGTGCAGAACTAGACATATCAAGTAAATTGAAGGTATTTCGGTGATTTATATAATTATTGTAGTAAAAGGGAGGAAAGGGAAAATTGTATTTTATACTACTACATATGATACAATATTGTGCAGTCGTGCGTGTGTTTATATGTAGTGTGTATGTGTGAAGTATGTGTGTAGTGTGTAGTGTGTATGTGTGAAGTAAAAAAGTTAACGAGTCGAAAAAGGTTAAATGATCATTTAGAATGCGAATATAAATATTGAAGCTGTATCTAGATATAGTAATTAATGTGGTTGTTTCTTTTGTGATTAAGATATTCAACAGACCAGCCATAACATAATAGCAAAATACTGAAAAACACATTGCTAAGTATATTAATTTGAGGATATTGAACGTAACCATAAGATTTATATAAGAAGAGTTCAGTGAAGTTTGTACAGGTCTGAGTCGTGTTTGATATAAATGGCAGGGGATGTGTCGTCTTTCCTCATGTAAATACGACAGTTTTTTACCCAGGTGAACTGATAAAATTTTGACTTTGCAAACTCACGGCATTTTTTAAATAATAATTTGTTATCAATAGTTAAATGTTCGTTGACGAAAATACGTCTAGGTTCACCAGGAATATAGATGTCGTGCGTTGTCACTCCCCTCGTTTTACGTAATCCAGCAAGAATGTTGTCTTTTAAATACCGATTCTTTAGCTTAACGATAATAACTTTCGGACGACCAGAAACATTTTGACGAGGTTGGACCCTGGTAGCGTGTATTACATTATCTCGAGTTAGTTTTACTCCAGCATGATCAGCGATGCGTGTAATAATGTCAATTACTTCTTCACTATTCGACTCAGGTACTCCAGACACTTCCAAATTCATTAGACGCTCCCATTGTTGCTGTTGACGAATCTCTGTTTTTAGGGTCTCAATAGTGTTTGAAATGGTTTTCAGTTCCGAGCCCGAACTCTGCCCTGCGTTCATGGAGGTCTCTAATTTTTCCAGTCTTTGTTGAAAATCATTTTGATTTGCATGATAAAATTCTATAGATTTTGTTAAGTCCACGAACTCCTTAGACATCTCGACCTGCCTGCACTGGATATCTGCAATGGAATTCATCGCATCACGGTAATCAGCTCTGACAGAGCTGATTTCGGAGCGGATGTCAGATATAGCTGATTTAATTGAGGTGAGTTCGGTGTTAATTTCATTGTTTTGGGACTTGATCTCGTGTACGATCCCCTTTATTTCTTCCATGAATGACCTCAATTCATCTTTTACTTCCTCCCGCGCTTTGCGTTTTGGCCGGGTGGTGATGTTTGTCCCTTGTGTTTGTCCTTTAGGTAGTTCATCTTTAGGTAGTTCATCTTTGGTGCTATCATCGGTTAGATCTGATGTCGATCCCTGTAATTTTTTTTTAGGCGGGGTTCGACGGAGAGGCATAATGTAAGTAAGTCACGAGTTCGCAGATAATTCGTAGATAATTGACCGGCTGGACAGCTGGCACAGTATGTATGCACACTGCAGCAAGAAAGCGGCGCGTTCCGAGTCACCCACGTTGGAAAAAACACGTCGCTTACGCGCTCACGATGAGCACAGTGTCAGCACTATAAGGCACTGTACTTAAAACACTGTGTCACCGGTTGTCACCAATAAGGTATATATGTGTGTACGGCCCGGTGCTGACGGACGAAACTGATTTATTGATGATTTCGATATATGACCGCTCAGAGGCAATTGTAGGTTAAAATTAACACGACGAGTCTGTGTTGCTTTATCTATGCTCAAACAACTTTGTTGAGCTGGGGGGCGCTTGCTCACGCAAATATGACCCGAATGGCAAACACACAACCGCGAGACTCGCGTGAATGCACCAATGAGATGACGCGACTAATATCACACTTGTTCGCCAACGCGACACCGTTTTTAACAAATATTTCACTTATTATGCACTCTTTTCTCAATTTAATACTTCACAGTTATGATATTCGTAATTATTTCACTATTTATTTAGTTTAAATCATATAGGAAAAGCTAAAAGTAATTTATAATAAAAAATTTGCAACCACAAAAACAATACAGGTATTAACTGTCCCGTGTCAAAGAATATGTGTTGACTCCTTGCCAGGTGATGTTCAGCGTTCGGTTGATCTGATAGTTGCACAGATAGAAAGCATACGTTTGGGTTTTTGATAGGTTGGGCCTGACACCGTTTGCATCATAATACGTTCCCAGTTCATCCAAAGTTGAAGTCAGGTTGTCCTTGGTCTGGCCATGTTCGTGTCTGGGTTGCCAGAGCTACCTTTTTTTTTTAAGCTCTGTCCTATGTGTGGTAGTCCGCATATGCTCCTGAGTTAAAAAAACATGTGTCATTATGACCAAATGTTCTTTACATAGCAAAAAATTTGTATTACCTGTGAGTCCTGAACATTGAGGTCCAGTATAAACTACTTTAAACTGTTCCACACATTTTTCCTGGAACAAAAGTTTTTTTTTATAAATATGAAAGGAAAATTATTCATAAACTTAAAAGTGCCCTAAATATATTTGTTCTTTCTAAAGTACACCCGGTCTTAATATAATCATAAAGAAGTAGAATTAAAATATCTATCTTAGTAAAAAACACTTATATTTTTCAGTCTTACAAGGTAAATATTTCACGAGAAAGTATATTAATAATGTAGCAATACCGTAAAAAAAAGGAATTGAATTAATACCCATCAAAAATAGCAAAAAATTCTACAAAATAAAGTATATTTTAAGATCAAAAGGCACTTCGAAGTAATATCACAAGGGTTTCCCATAAAATATCTAAATACCAATGAGATCTGGAGACTTAAGGACCTTACATGTTAGTTATGGTCAAATTATCATTGAGATCAATCAGTACAGTAAGATAAATAAAGCATTTTTACTCAAAAATAAGAAATAACAATTCACTTATTCTTAGAAGTTTTAATAGTCGTTATAGTTATTTAGTTAATTTTGACCAAGAATCAAAGAATCTAAAAAACATAAAAAAACATCAAGCTCTAACTGAACAAATATTTTTGAAACTTAATAAAACTTTGCGTCTATATTCAATTTCTGGCTCAGTACTGGTGGTATCACTTTCTTCTACGTCGTTTCTCAAATCGTCGATATCAGGTTCTTCGTATATGGGATTCACATCATCGTCTGCATCTTCTACTTCAGATTCATTTAAAATCTGATTGATTTCGTTATCTTGTTTTACAGATTAAAAATACAAATTATAAAAGTGAAAGGTCTTTTTATCCCGGTTCAAAAAAGGAGAAGGTTCTCAATTCGAATATATTTTTTTGTGTGTAGGCAGTAGTATGTTACGAGATTACTTCGAATTGTGAACCGATTTTCATGATTATTTTCTGTTAGAAAGAGGGTATTGGTCTCAGTATTAGTCCTATTTAAAATTGAAGAAAATATTTCACTTCTAAGGGTGGCAAACTATGGATGGGGATGAAACTGGACACTTTCCGTTAACCGAATTCAATAAAACTTTGCAAAATAGAAGTAATTCCAATAAAAAAGCCGATAAGCAAACTTTGATGTTCCTTTTTTTAATAAAATAGTTATAATTAAAAACATAATTTATTATTATCTATTTTAGAAAGGACAGTAGAACAAATTGAAGTGAATTAACCAGATAATAACCGGACACACTTTACAAACAACAATTTCATCATCTACGTTTTTGCTGAAAAGAAAAGAATACAACATTATGATTAAACACATACTTGGAAGTATAAAAAGCAAACAAATATTCAAAAATAAATAAAAAATTGATATATAATTCATTGATTTATGTACCTTGTTTACGGCGAGCCGCCATTGTCACCTGCTCGAGGCCGAATAATTATTGAAACATGGCGGTTTATTATCATATTATTATTATCATGTCATATTATATCACTTTTGATTTTTAAGAGAAAGACAGACGTCTTTCATAATATTTTTACCTGTTCTAGTATGATGATTGTGGTTGCTTTTTTCTAAAAAAAACTAATTAGTCCTTTTTAAAGAACACCCGGTCATAATGGCAACTTAGAGTTTTTTTAAAAATCAGGACTTAATGATCATCGCCATATTGTTCTTTGACAAGTACGCGAGGACTAAGGAGGTAGGAAACATGTTGTAAATGATCTGCTGGGCTGGGATCATTTGTGTACATGTTGAAAAGAGTGGAAGCAAGGACACTCCCTTGGGGAAGTCCCATTTTTATGCAGCGCCATCTCTTTTTTCTAAGAAGTAGTGAACCTGGAAGCGGCGGTTATGAAAAACTCACGATATTCGACTTTTCGTAAGAGTTTTCGTATATTAACAGTATCGTAAGCAATTATTACGTCAGCTAAGACCAAGCCTATTACACTGTTTCTGTCGAAGTCATCTTCGGTATGCTGGGTGAGCCCGAGAACCTGATCGCAGCAATCCTTTCCGGGTCTGAATCCCTCCTGTTTGTCCAACAGTTTCGGATCTGTTGTTGAAACGTTCTAGAAGCTAAGTCATTGATAGTGTGCCGAGATGTTTACTTTGCTCAACCATTAAGTCATTCACGCCTGCAGCCTTTCCGTTCTTTGATCATTTAAAAATTACTGACGATTGTGTTATTCATAGATATTGTAATTTAATGTAATATTATGCCATTGAAAACATGTATTTATAAATAATTCTATTTTAAATTTCTAGCTTCATATTATGAAAATTATTCTATACTTACTGTAACTCGCATTATAAATAGCAAGGTGACATTTTATGTAAAATTACAAACCTACCTACAAATTACAAACCTCGACAAATTCTAAAAATACAGGATTCCATCAGAGGTGCCAAAAATAAATATCAATCGAGTCTATTTATGTACAACCGTTGTCTGCTGAAGCTAAAATTTGTTCTCCTTTTAAAACAATTACTACAACATTCTATTTAGTTTTTGCCTATTCCACATAAAAATCACTCTGTTTATAATTCTTGCTTTTTTTTATTTTCAAATTATTTTCTTGACATTAACAAGAAATAAGTTACTTATAAACTTATACTTTCAACTCCGTAAGATTTTTTTTTAACAAGAGACGCATTGAAGATATTCCTTGGAAAGAAAATATAGGAATTAGAAAAGTTCGCCTGCTTCGCAAAATACTTAGCGACTTCAGTGTATACCAACACAACACGACGTTTGATACTGTGCGAAATAATTCACCATTTGTTTATGTGATGTGCGATGAAATCAGAAGATATATTGAATATAATGAACGCGTACGATGTTACAAAAAGATATAGGCCATTTGGATTTTAAATGTAACGTCAACGTCATACGCCTGGTGTTAAGCGACACGCCTACCCATAACCGTTGCAGTGCCACTCAGAGCTTTAAATCGCAAAGATCTTAGGGGCACTGCCACTGCGCCCGTCACCCTGAAATATAAGTTGACAAGTCCCATATGCCAGTAAATGCTCAGATTGCTGCTTGGCGGGAGAAATAGTTAAGGTGGCAGTACTTTCCTGTACGAACTTTTTCACAAGGCGCTCTGCTGCTACTAACAGGTAATAAATTAACAACAGGAAAAGTAAGAAACATTAAATAAAGCCTACGAAGATAATTCAGTCATGTGGATTCAGAACTATTGTGTTGATACTTAATATAATTAGAGATAACGAATTTTTTTTTACCATGCAATAAAAAATAGCTAAATTACATTTTGCACAAACAGTAATCAATAAAACAGATATTTAAACTTCGTTACTTATCAACTCTATCCCACTAAATTAGCTGAGCCTTATCAGGTCCCAGCTATTTTTCTTATGAAGTGCTCTAACAATATTGCCCTGCCCAATCACCATGCTATTTATAAAATCTCTAACAAAGGGTGTTGTCCCAGATGTTTGGAAGAGAGCCTAAGTAAAGCCATTCTTTAAAAACGGTAACAAGGCCAATGTGTCTTGCTACAAACCAATCTTCAAACTCTGTATCATATCCAAGGTCTTTGAGAAAATCAGAAAGCCGTTTATAACCAAGTTTAAACCGCTTTAAATCATTCCGTTTGCCCATATCAACTCGGTTCTCCAGTGGCGCTCTGTTTCTAACCTGGTTTTCTTTAACAGCTTTCTTCTGAAAGCGGTGGACTTGGGAGGGCAAGTAAATGTCATTTATAGCAACTACAGTAAAGCGTTTCACAGGATCAATCACGAGACACTAATTTCACTGCCTATACTATCGGTATTTGTGGTGATCTTCTTAGATTGTTTTCGTCTTACATCAATAGTAGATCCCAGGCAATAGTAGACAGTAATCATATATCTAGTTGGTTTAAAGTCCACTATTACTATTATTGGTCCACTATTACTTGTTATTTTTATTGGTGATATCAACCTATGCTTTAAGCACTCACATCTACTTTGCTTTGCGGACGATATGAAAACATTTGGTCATGTGAAGACACGAGACGAAGGCGGCCTTGCAGTCTGATTAGGATAGGTTTGAAGCGTACTGTGAAATCAACGACCTGGATCTTAATCCATCAAAGTGTTACTTGGTTACTTTCGGTCACAAACGCAACTATATTATGTAATTATTCTCTTGAAGTGTGATTCTGCAAGGCCAATCTGCTGTAGGAGATTTGAGAGTTGTACATGATTCTAAATTATTACTTAACTCGCATATTGACATTTATTATGCGCTGTGCCGAAGATTTTGCGTAGGTAAAAAATATAAAAATAGTGTTTGGTTAATTTGTGCTTTAAAGGAATGAAGTTCGCTTTAGAGTATGCCATAGTTACGTTTCGCGGCTTGAAAATGTACAAAAGCAAGTTGTCTGTGCTATCATATAAAAAGACTGTTACGATTTGCCAATTATTACAATCTCTTTAAAAAACTTCATCTCTTACCACTTGCTATGCGTCATGATATTAGTGACATAATGTTTTCAATAAAAGTAGCATCAAGCCCAATTTGCTTAGAGGATGGAAAAAAATAAAAGAAAGGAGGTGCCCTAACTATGGAATGAACGTGCATACCTAAACAAAAATTGAACGAACAAATGGCGGATTTCTTTAGTGTGTGTACCATAACCTATCGATAAGTCATTATCAACATGCAAACATTTAATTAAAGTAGATCAATATTCCATTTGGGAATATTTTAGGTTATATGGGAATATCCGGGAATGTCACATGAAATTTTGAATTTATTGTTTTGCGCTTACAAATACTCACATATTACGAAAAGTGTATTTGCACAGAAAAAATGTATTTAAGAATATATAAAAAAGAGAAAACTTTGAAATATAACTCCTAAACATTTCCAACCTCAAGATTAATATTTTCATAGACAAATTTTTAAACAGATTCCAAATAATGTAGGCTTTTTTGTATTTATGCATTGGTATAGAATTAATATCAGTGACTGATTTAAGTGAATCTTTTGTACTTCCATTTAATTTTGAAAATCAATGAAAGTAGTAATATTATCAATAATAATATTACTCTCATACTTTTATTTGCTTAAAACATGGTATAACAGGAGATGTACCAAGAGACAGTGTTAGTATAAACATGTTTCGCATGTATTAAATAGCATGCAAATGTCTGATTATACAATGTCAATTGACTACTATTGGCCGAGCGCCTTTGATTTGTACAGAAAAATCAACACTTCTACGACGTGAGACAAGTAGTCACAAGTGACTGCAAGTTGTGACAAGTCACGTCAAACGAACACGTTAGCGCTCGCCTTCACTCGGTCAGCTAGGCGAGTGACACCGAACGATGGCAAGGCAAGGCAAGGCAAGGCAAATAGGCTGTCTATATGTTGGTATTGGCCTTCACCCGGCAACGCTGGACGAACATGGTCATTGTATTACTGGCTTTATAAAATAAGAATTTTTAATAGTTAGAGTTGTCAGTGGGAAAAAATCGGAAACGAGTGGCTAATTTTGTTTTCAGGAACTGAGAATGCCTAGTAAATGAGTCTTGTTTAAGCTAAATTAAATATAAAAATATTTACCAATACACCTAATGATGGAATTGAATTGTCATGTAATCTAGTTACATTCAAAGTTATGTTAAAAGTTGACTGTTCAAAATGAAGCGAATAAATGAAAATGGTCTTTGATTCAATGTTTATATTCGGCACTATTATACGGCGGTATGATTTCCAACCGTTCTTTCTTCCTTTTTTCATTTGTAGGAAAACTTGAAATAATAAAAATAATAATAATAAAACAATAAACACCTCGTAGTGATTGATTTAATAACAGAATATCGGTAATATGTATGCTTACAAGATCAACACTATCTCAAAATAATCGTTAACAACAATCATTAAAATATACAAACAAACAGGCAATCTAAAATAACAAAAGCAAAATTTGGCAAGATTTATAAATAAACTAGGTACTTAAATAAGTCTAATTACATGAAATATTTGGACTATTGTGTGATTTATAGACAAAAAATAACACATGCCTGTGCAATGTAACATTCGATTGATTTGCACTTTTTCTAAAGCCACATCCCTTAATGCTGCAGCGTCGCATTTTTATTGATACCTAATTATTTTCACTGTCAATATTTTTGTCCAATTTAATTATGATACATGCGAATAACTCAATAGTACATTTGGAAAACATTTGTTTTGACATTTGATATACTTCCCTTTGACAACGGTATCATGTACCTCATGTACTGCGAAATGAACACGGTTGGCATTTAAGATGACGTTACGTATTTTCGATTCCCGTGTTTGATAATGTGTTGCAGCTTACATAAATAAGTTCTATATACTCTTGTATGACAACGTGTGTTCTCTCTTTTGCTTATCTTAGTAAATTTTGGGTTACCCAAGGTTTTTTGGGTACGGCTCTAATGTAGACGTTACAAGTCCCTTCCTTAGATAAATCTAAGGTAAACCTTATACTAGCTGAAGGAAGATAAGATATAAACAAATCAAGTATAATCGCGTACTGGTCTTATTTAAGGTCAAACTCAGATCATACATTATTGATTCCTAGTGCTTTTTCTTTTCCTGAAATGATTACTAAAAAGCAATATGAAACAACCTAAGAGACCTAAGGACTAGCCGCTCAATTGGCAGGCCTTGTCCATGGCTATACAAAGTGTAACGACGGGAGCATATTGGGCACCCTATCGCGTCGACCCGTTTCTTCCATTTATTGGATTGAATATCCGTATATGGTAGCTGTTTGCATATTTATAAATAAACTGGACTCTTACTTTATCATTTTACCCATATTTAAGTTTTTTGTGTTACGTTTAGATTTACCTCGAAATGAATTCTTTTCTATACTTTCTTTTAGGATACTAAGCGGTGGGACAAACAAATCGTATGCCTGATGGTAAACGACACGCCTGTCCATGACAGTAACAGTTGCAGTAGCACTCAGACCATTAAATCACACAGATCTAAGGGATACTGCCACTACACTAAGTGGATATGTCCCATGTGCCTATAATTTCGCTAGTAAAGTTAAAATCCAGTAAAGTTATTAATACCCTAAAAACTAGTGTTCTAAAGTTTATTCTAGATATATTTAATTTATAGACATTCTGTAGTGATTGTACTTATGACAAACACGTTATAGCGCGTCTTCAGTATATTTTATTAAAAAAATTACTACAATTAGGGTTGTTAGAAATTTAGGTTTTATTAGAAATACATCGCTTAAAAATATAATAAAGAATTAAGAAACTCAAAATAGATAAGAAATCTATTACGTTTGCTGGAATGTAAACAGAATGTAAAACTAATTATAAAATTAGATGACCTTAAATCGTTCATTTATTTTAATCAGATTCAACATTAATCTGTAATCAGTCTTTGAAAAAAAATTCATTTTTCTTTGCCTTACAAAATTAAGTAAATTGATTATTTGTTGTGCATTTGGTGACACTATGTTAATGTCAGAAATAATCAATGAGATTCGACCTATATTATTAATATTTAAAGTTGACGAGTGGTAAGTTGTAGTGTGGAAGTACCAACTGCTCGGCTTTGTTTATCAATAGCTGATTACGTTCTGCTTCATACCGGGGACCGGCCTAAACGGGAGAAGGAATCGCGAACTCAACACGCACCGACTGGGAATTTTTACAATTCAGAACCAAGTGCTCTAATAATAATTCTATTTAAGCTGCTTGTTAACGATACGAGTGATGCGCGATGTTGAAAAACACGTCGATATAGTCCATCACAGTGTTTCTAACAGTAACGATCAAGCTAGCGATACATCAGCAATTGATAGATTAAACAAAATGATAAAATGTTAGAATTCCCACATTTTCCCTACATACCGCCAATCCCCACAAAATCCCCAATCTAGTTGAAATTCCCCACAATTTGGGGAATTCCCCACAAATTGGCAACACTGGATACAATAGTCGTAATTCGCGCGCGAGCTGGTTTTTGTTTGTTGACAAATAAATAAACATTGTGAAGTAATTCCGTATTCTGAAATGATAAAAACAATTTAATTGAGCGCGTAAACTAGTGTACTTCAATGTTGTGTATATGTATTGTGCCGTCTATCAATAAAATACAGTGAAATCATTGTGTGAAATGTGGTTGGCGTGAAGAAATAACCTTAATTTTGTAATGAAAATTTTATTTCTTCCAACATAAGTTAGGTATGTCATTAAAATATTCCTTATGTGTATATGATAGGGAATTTATGCACTTTTGTAGTCATATATAACACATTCCATATAATTATACAGAATAAGGTTTGATTTTTAAAATTGTTTTTTTGACCTAGTGTTTTGAAAAGTTTTTTATTGCATAATACGCTCACTATTCCTATAACTTTTATAAAGGTTTTGCAATACTGCCAAAAGAAAAAAATTGCTTAGAAACAGCGCGTTTTGTATAAAAGCTTCATCGGAATGAATATTCTTCTACAAGATCAACTACATAAAACAAGTAAAAATAATCTTTTCGTCTTCTAAATTTTTTTCTATAGATAAAGCTGTAGACAAAATGCTCCCAACAGTGTTTTGAAAAAAGCTTTAAATTCTTATCGACATAATTATTTTTAAAGAATGACTATGAAGTAGCCGAGAAAAGTTTATTTTCTTTTTAAAAAGTAAATCTAAGTTTAAATTAGCTTGAAGAAGCCTAGAACTTCTTGGAAATGGTTTGTTTTGTGAGTTATTTTGTATATTTAAGCTTTCTATCAATATTGAAAGCCGATAATCGGTAACTGTATTTTTATTAAGTTTATATTTTATATATAAATATTTAAAATTTAGCGAGTGCATAACTTTTATGACAGGTTTTACATCACTTTTCACAATGTATTTAAAGTCGCATATCAATTCGCGCTTTCTAACCGATTAAACATTGCGCGAAAAAGTCAGAAATATTATATCTAATTGCGCCATGTTGCAATTTTGATAGTTTATATTTTGTAAGCCATTAAACTTGAAATCTATTAGTATTAAGAGAATTGCGTCTTACGTTTGTAACGCTTTAGTTACTTTGGTTTTAAAGTAGTATTACTAAGAAAACTATCATAGACTATAAATTATCTAAAAACTGTCTACAAGACTAAATAAAAACTGTCTATAAATGGTTTTGTAGCATTCTAGAAAGGTTACTTGAGAAAAAAGATAAAAGTCACTCTTAACACTACCTACAGACAATTTCTCAAAGCACACTTGTGATCTACTAATAAAGTTGCGCCCACTTTCACTTTAAATTATCTAGAAACCTTCTTCGAGATATCTTGAGGGAATTTGAACTCTTAAAATATTCAATCGAATTAAATTCTATTAGATATCTTATAGTATATATTTAGATATTAGTGTGCCGCCTGGGAAAGTCGCCTTTTTTGTCATTGTCTAGTTTGATGCAGAGATATATTTACGTAAAAATAATTTAATTAAAAAGATAATTTTCGGAATGATAAATTATTAGAACTCTTAGTGTTCTTTCATAGGAGTTTCATCAATTAAATTTTCATTTTACCGAATAATGAGAGCACAATGAATCTATTATTATAAGTTCCCTTTTCATCTCGAGAGAAGGTTTTCAGTTTCCATTGAACGTTCAATTAGTAATTGAAGATTGTTTTGATAATAAATCTATTGAGAAATCTTCTTAAGGTTCAATAATATGATTGAAACACTCTTCAATGCTGTTATGAATATCGACTTACATGGGTCGAGTTGAATAAACATCTTTTGGAAGAAATAAGTACGTAAGTCGACGACCTCAGTGGCCCAACAGTTTGCACTATTGGTTCGGGATGAAGAGGTCCCGAGTTCGATTTCGGTAAGATAAAATTGGGAAATTAATTTCTAAATTGGTTTGCATAGTGACCCGAAATCAGCTGCTCTGGTACTGATTGTACAGTGAATTCCCTAAACTCTGAGATGAAATCAAAGTCCAAAAATGTAAACAAAGGTGGAACAATGAAAAGAAACGTTTTATATTGTTTTCAAATTGTTTACAAATACACCATATTTAATAAGATAATCTCAAAAAACTATTTCCTGTGGAAAGATTTTTATCCTATTGGCAATGTTTCGGGACTGAACAACCTTTCGCTGTCCTTTTTGTTTATTCCATTTCTTTTTTATTTGTTATATGTAAACACAAATACTTTCAAGCAGGAGTGGGTATTATGCATAAAAATTTATTGCTATTTATTATGCTATTATTCGTTTTGTGTTATTTTTTTGTTGAGTTTTGGTTTTACTCTGTACTTACGTTTGTGTTCGCTTGCATGCGTGTGAACATAACCACTATAGAGGCAGAAAAAAGATCACATCCTGCAATGTCCGTAACCGAGAAGATTATGGTAATGAATGTCTACAAGCATACATTTCAAACCTGGCCATTACATGACTATTAGTCTTTGTGCGAGTGTGCGAATAAATCTGCTGAGATTCTGGGGATATCTGAAAGGACGGTTCGAAGAATAGTTTGCCCGAGTAAAAACAAAAGTCAATATTTGACATGTTAGCCACTGATATAGAAATTAAAACATAGTTGATGTTTCCAACATAAAGAATATTGTAAGATGTTTATTTTGCGTAATTTTCTATGGGCCGTAACTGTTCTCATTTCCTAGTAATTTTTTTATTGAAAATATTTTATGACACAAAATGATTCTAAACAGTTTTGTAAATTGTTCAACCCAAACATTGAATTACAAATAAATGGACGACGGGTCTAATACAAAAACCACGAAAAAAATGTCCCAAGTCAACCTATTCGAAATTTAAATTGTAATGTCATCGCAGTATCGCGCTGTCAGTAGAACAAATGAAGACTAAAGCGGAGTGTCGCGCTCTGTATACGATTTTAGCGCCTTACAAGTGCGGACACTTTTTAGCGCGGACCCGACGTCCATATAATTGTAAGTCAATGAACCCAAAGGGTATTTTTTCAATTATAATATATTGGTCAGAATACAGTGGAACCTGTTAATAAACGTACGTGGAAAAACGGTGCATGATCTATGAGATGTCACTTTGACAATGACAGTTGTTTGTTTACATTTTTGGACTTCGACTTCCTTTATTTTTTTTCATCCTGTAAGCTTCGACTACATCTCAGAGTTTATTTGAGACCAGGTAATTAGTGTGGTTGTCTGGCTATTATCATTATTATTAATTTTTTTTTATTATTATTTATTTGTTAACTTCCAGTACTTTTTCTTTAAATATCAAGTGACAGTACGAACAAGTTGTGCGCCTGATGGTAAACTACACGCCTGTACATAACACTTGCAGTGCCACTCAGAGCTTTAAATCGCAAAGATCTGAAGGGCACTGCCACTGCGCCCATCACCCTGAGACATAAATTTACAAGTCCCATGTGCCTGTACTTTCACCAGCACGCCTTCAAAACCGGAACACAGTAATGCTGACATTACTGCTTGGCTGCAGAAATATGTAAGGTGACAGTACTACCCTGAAAAAGAAAATTGTAACGTAAAGACATGGTATTCAAATTATTACATTAATAAACACCCACAGACCACATAAATTTCTTCCATGTAAACACCCTTTCAAGTCCCAAACATTGATGTGACATATCACTATACATTTCACGGTTCACCATCGTAATTTGCAAAAGAAAATAGCTTTTTCCATTCATGACTCCGTGAATCGAATATGTAATGGAATATTATAAATCAACAGTGTGACGACCTCTGTGGCCTAAATTGTTTTTGAATCTGGGTGTTCTCTAGTAGGTACTCATACTACAGGGAATTCCCTAATTTGAGACCAGGTAATTGGTATGTTTCTGGCACATGGCGCCGCCACTGACGAACGACCGGCTGCCTCAAAAGCCCCAACAGCAAAATTTTCGGAGCCTCTATGCAAAATACGAGATCTAGAAGATGAGAGTGGTGTCGATTTGGTATTTAAACTAGGCCACTTTACGCGAGTGTGCAAAAACGATTTGGAAAACAACTACAAAATTTTTATGCAAAACAGAATTTTAGGTGCCTGAACTGGGAACTTTAAGGAGTAGATTTCTGCACGTCCGCATTTCTGTCTGACATAGATGAGACCAAATGCTGTTAGCATCTATGTCCGGCAGAAACGCGTACCTCTGCTTAGTATTGAATACCGCTCGGAGCTTGTTTGTGAATATTTGTGTTAATTATAATTATTAATACAAAGATCGAACACAAAGAAAAAATTCCTTGGACCTGATAGGACACGAACCTGCCTCTGTGACAAACCAGGGCCACCGATCTACCAACTGAGCTACAAATCGAGTCAGCAGACCTTACGAATATCTTTAAGTGTTTATTGCAGATCTTTTGTATTGGGTTTTTCTTTTGTCTTTGTGTTCGATCTTTGTGTTAATAATTAAAACAGTGGAGTAATTTCCCAAAAAAATAAAATGGCTATCAACAGGATAATCAATAAAAATTTATATTCATATATTATATTCGTAATTATAAAGTATCGAATCACTATCCCTTAGAACATAGTTTCCCAAAGTAGTCCCTATCGGCCCTCAGAGGGAGCTGAGGAGTCCTAGGGCAGGGGCCTATGAAGCAATTGGGGGAGTTGATGTTGCCCAGGGGGTGCTACCGCATTTGAAAAAAAACCTGAATTATCTATATAAACTACATATATATGTATATAATTTTTTATTTTGTGATTTTTTTGTCTTAAGTTAAGTGCACGTTGTCAAGTCTTGTTCGTCCCGTCACTTGATAATATAAAAAGAAGTTAATATAAAAAATACTTCAATTACTTGTTTTCAATTATGTATTGTGGTGGTGGGCGTTGAAATTTTTATCTTGCCTGATTGGGCGGTGTGCCAAAAAGTTTGGGAACCTATGCCTTAGAATGAAGTTATAATCTCAACACTCTTAGAACAAAAACTAGTGCAATACCTAACGAAAAAGAGTGAAGTTATTTAAGGTGATAGGGATTTGAATCAGATTGAATTGTTTTGTAAGAATCTTTTTCATCATCTGAGACACATTAATTTTCCTCTGGAATTCAGTAACTGTTGTGATAAATTATGTAAAAATGTGAACCGTAAGAAAAAAGACTCAATGTGGTATATTTGAATAAAATACGTAAGGGCTTATCGTAAGATGTCTCAGCTCTTCAACCCTGTCTTACAACATACAATCTTAGGGTCGTATTCCAGAACTCTACTCAATACTTAAGTCAGGACTTGAGTATTGCAGTGAGCACTGAAAATCGTACTCAATTCCTTGCCGTTAGGGTGGTATTTCCAGTGCTTGAAATCATACTCAAGTCTGCTCAAATCTTGACTTGAGCATTGAGTAGAGTTTTGGAATACGACTCTGAGGTGTGAATAATTGTGGTTAGCCTTAAAAGTGTAAATGGGTACTTACAATACAGCCAAATAGCGGAATTATTGAGATCACACTTTGAAATTCAGTCGGCCCTGGGTCCTGCGGCGATTCAGTCCCAGAGCTTTAATGACACTGGCCAATTATAATATGTCCGCTTTACGGCTAAAGAAGTTGCGGCGTCCATAATAGAATGACACGTGGCAAATCTCCGACAACTTCCTAGAGTAGAGGTGGTCATTATAACAATGACAGATAATGTAAACATTATTTATTCTTACGCAATATATAACTCATTATCGAGCAACTATCTAAACAGTTGTTTTTATCCTGTTATCCTGTTGTTGCGTCGTGGAATTAGCAATTATGCAATAGCAATAGTTGTGAGAGAGTAATGGCGCTCCTCATATAATTTGATGATGCTACGATTTGCAATTCTTGCGGTTACATTCTTTCAGTGCAGTACATAAAGTTCTCTTTCTCCTTTTATATTTTATTGTTCTTTTATTATATTATTCTTATAAACATATTTGAAACTACGAGTTTATGCATTATGTACTTAGAATATTGATGATTCTAATATTTGATATCGGCAGGCAGTTAATTACAATCAATTTAAATGGCCATGCCGAAAACGGCCATCCTCGTTTTCTGTTTGGATATAGTCAACAACAATAATATCATTAATAACAGTAACAGATTTGTTTTCATTGCATTTTTTTGATTGAACCAAAACAGGTTACTCAATATTCATTATCTATAACTGTCATGTTGTAAACAAAACTACATAACAATAGAATAACAAAATAACTGACAACAACAATAATAATAATAACGCACACACTCAACATAGTCCCGCACTAGGGAAACCCGACAACCGAAACGCGACACATCGCGGGTGTCATGGACACATAGACAACCACAAATTACACCTAAACTCACAAAAGAAATAAATTTTGTCCGGGAATCGATCCTGCGACCTCCGCGTGGCATTACGGCATGATAACCGGGCGGCCACAGAGGCAGTGAAAAATACCAGTTATACAGTTTATAATAGCAGTTATTGAAAAATAACGTAGCAGTATAATTCATTATCTATAAGTAGTCGTTATTGCGATTTAGCATAGAGCATTTCAAGCACAGAAACATACACCTGCCTAGAATACTCGTCTTGTTGTTCACACTTTTTATTTAAACATAATATCAAGTGACGGGTCGAACAAGTCAGCTACACGCTTGTCCATAACAGTTGCAGTGCCAATCAGAGCTTTAAATCGCAAAGATCTGAAGGGCACTGCCACTGCGCCCGTCACCCTGAGACATAAATTGACAAGTCCCATGGGCCGTTAATTATCCTTCAAAAACCGGAACGCAGTAATGCTAACATTACTGCTTGACGGCAAAAACAGGTCAGGTGGCAGTACTATCCTGGATGAACTCTTTCACAAGGAGTCCTACAAGTAAGTTAAAAATAAAGTGAAAATAATCACACACAAGGAGCTCTACTACTACTAAACTATCTTTATCTTTAGGACATTCACACTTACAACAGCAGTTAGTGAAAACCGCTGTTGTCCCTATTGTTAGGAACAAAACGAGTGAAGTCTCTAATATTAACATTTATATATACTTGTAGGCAACTATAGGAAGAGTCTGTTTGACAAGCACTTAAGGAAGCACTTACAATGGCACGATTCTCAATTTGGGATCTGACCTGGAATTAATACAGAAACTGCCATCGTTTGCTTTAAGCACTCCTGTTTACGCTTGCTACCTCGACCTGTCCAATGCAATCCATCTTGTATTGCATGATAGGTGAAACTAATCTCCCATGTAGGGACACGATATTGAATCAAAAGTATCGATACTGTACTCAAGAGTAGTATCGCATAAAAACTATCGTGCTCATAAAAGTATCGAAACAAAAATATCGCTATCTTGAGGTATCGATACTTTTGTTCTGCAAATTTTCCCTACTTAAAGACAGAATAAAACACATGAATATAAATAATAAGTCTTTTATTTGATTCATGATTTTTAATTGAAACAAATAATAAAAGACTTTGACTAAATTGATCAATTCAATCAATCGTCATTTCACATACTCCTTCCTACTCCTTCTCTGTATAATCACTTAAAAACAAAAATCTATTTGGTAACAGTCTGTTCCTCTTTTTTGATATTGTATTGCTTGCTTTTGAGAACAAACGTTCTGAAGAAGGAACAAACTTCGCCGGAATAGCGAGGTACTCAAATATAATGTTTGTCAGGTATGATACGTAATTCATGCTTCTAATTATTTTTCTTCATTCTCATTCTTATAAAGAGGCAAATGGTGGCATACACTATACAGCCAAGTCATCAGTCACAAAAAATCGCAAGGTGGCTTGCGTTACGATACGAGGTGTCCTAAGTAGAAATTATTCAAAACGATACGATACCTGCCAAAAAGTACTAATACCTGAAAAGTATCGAGTACAAAAGTATCGGTATCGGAAAGAATAGCACTCGATATCAAAATGTATCGATACTTTTTCCATGTCCCTACTCCCAGATAATACCAGGACGACTCTATTCGATGGCTGGCACGACATCATCGAGCATGTACAGGTTGGCTAAAGCGCCGCATGAGGCAAAGATCATAAAAATCGTCGAGTCTCTTCAACCTATACATGACCGTTTATTGTTGAACACGGCAACACCAGAATCGGAATGTTGAATGTTGGAACTATTATTAACAACATCAGTCATATCAAGAGTGAATTGCTTATATTCAAAATAGGGTCACTAAATCTTGGGCAATGGATCACTGAATCCTTAGATGATGGTGTTAACATTGAGAGAGCGAAGGGCACTGGTAGTGCACGGCAATGTGTTGACTCGTAAATTTGCAAGATGTATTAACAACGAAAAAGTATCGCTTTTTAAAGCTTACTGTCAGACCTTTTGCAGCCTATGGTTCAAGTATACCCAGAAAAGTGTCAAGTATGTAAGAGTTGTATATAGCAATACATGCAGGATGCTGTTGCGGTCGCCGCGATTCTGTAACGCTCCGGGGATGTTCGCTGATACACAAGGAAATGGATTTGCTGTAGTCATGCAAAAGATTTTTTTATAACATAAAGTGGCAGGACGAACAAGTCGTGCGCCTCATGGCAAGCTACACGCCTATCCATAGCAGTTACAGTGCCACTAAGAGCTTTAAATTGCAAAGAGGGGCTCTACCACTGCGCCCGTCACCTGCACGTGTCTGTAATTTCACAAGCACCATTACCCTTGGAAGCCGGAACACAGTAATGCTGACATTACTGCTTGGCGGCAGAAATAGGTAATGTACTACCCTTGACGAACTCTACCAATAGGGACTCTACTGCTACTAGTGAATAAAGACCCATGCGTTGGCTAAGCGCATTTGTGCACTGCATCCCATTCGTACTCGTTCTGAATCCGAGACTATACAAATCAAGAAAACTCGAACCAACTTCGGATGTCGCTTGAGCATTAATTCCGATTCGAGTCCGACAAAATACGAATATCACTTGTACACCTGAAGATAAAATTGTCCCTGTGATATTTCGGGACGTTATTTCTTGAATTCGAAACTTATACGAATACGCATTTGGAAAAGGACACCACACTTATTGACACGGAATCGTATTAGACCGGTCAGAAAAACTTCATGTCCTTACTTACTTACTTAACTTTTATATCATTCGCCTATGTTTGTAGTATCTTCCCTGGCCAGCAGATTAAATCCGCTGCATACGCAGTCCGCAGAATACGTGAGCTTACCGATGTTAGTACTGCTAGACTAGTTTACTTTAGTTACTTCCATAGTATAATGTCCTACGGGATTCTCATGTAGGGTAAAGAGGCAGACTTTCAAACCATATTTGTATTGCAAAAACGAGCGATTCGTTCTGTGTACCGTCTAGGCTCTCTGGTTTCTCTCAGAGAAAAGTTTAAGGAGACTGGTATCACGACTGTGGCATCACAGTACATTTACTCAAATATTTTATATGCCCGTAAAAATATACATAGTTTCAATAAGAAAGAAGATATCCATAATATTAACCTTAGAGCTAAGTCCAAACTCATGGTACCACGATTTCGTTTAACCAAGGTAAACAACTCTTTTATGGGGAACTGTATACGTTTTTACAATAAGATTTCGGAGCATATATTAAGTTTATCATTTCCTAAGTTTAAAAACTACATTAAATATATTTTGATCGAAAAATCATATTACAAAATTGAAGACTACGTGTTAGATAACGATGTATGGAAAGACGACACGGCTCCAGAATCCACACAAATTTAATTCAAAGTGTATTCCATAGCATTTAAGTTTATTTGAAAAGAGCAATCCCTAGAGTTTCTTGCTCGTTCTTCTCAGGGAGGTCAGCGTAGTGAACGAGCAGTAGCTTAAATGTTCAGTTTTCAAGTGAAAATTTATTTTACCTATGGAATAAATAATCTTCGACTTTGACTTTGACTTTATTGATGGTTCACATCAAGGATCTAACATTCTAAGACACTCTTTACCTATACAGATGTAAAATAATATTATTCACAATATTAATAGCCATAACTAAATAATATTTTATTTTTTATGTACCGAAACACACCAACCACACCTCGCCTCAACTTGCAAAGCAATTTTTAAACCGCTAGACGTCGACTTACTATTTGTGGCAGGTGGATATTTGTATTCAGCATTTCAGTAAAACTATACGTTAAAAATCCAATTGGCTTAAACATTTTGTTATAATGTTATTCACTAATGACACGATCAGAATAGGAAGTCATGCCAAAATTAATTTTACTGCTTACAGGGTTACAAGGTTTGTTTAACAAATTTTCTCCAACAAACGCGACTTGAGGGGTCTGGTATGTTGCATCAATGCATGTACAATTTGCAGTGAGAGTTTAAAAAGCACTTCCTACATATGCCAACTCGTAAATATCGGCGGTGGTATTTAATCTGCACATTAACCCCTTAAGGATACAACGACAGGTAGAACGTTCTCGTAACTCTCTAATGAAATGGCTTCGGCAAGACGTTAAAAACTGCAAGAATCCTATTTGTTGTGTTCTACTCTTAGGGAACTGAGAGTTTCTGGGTATGTAATTGAGCCATTAGTTGCAGATGTTTTTGCATCAGACCCTTTGGTCTGGCAGTAAGCTTTTTTTTAGATATTTTTATGTTGTTGAAACAACAAGGGGTAATATAAACCCTATAGCTGTAGATTTTATTTGAGTTTCTTATTAGGAAGACTACGTGCTTAATCAAAAAGGGCTACTAATTATTAAATTGTGAGAATTTTGCGTAATGATGTGTCACATGATTTCCCACGCCAAGTTCATATCTAACACGTACATTTTGAGGCATGCGACACTAGATATCATATAAGAGTTACCAACACATACCAAATATTAATAATAAGTATAACGCAAATACGCACACTTTCATAACCTCGCACTAGGGAAACCCTGTATCGCTGATGCCATGGACACATAATTAGAAAACCACAAATTACACCCAAACTCACGAGAGAAACACCACGAAGCCTAAAGTTTGACTACCGCCTACCGTCTCTCAAGCAAAGGCCGTGAGTTCAAATCCGGGTTCGCACCTCTGAGTTTTTCGGCATTTATTTGCAAAATTTAATTGAAATGTACCATGAACTTTTTGGTGAAAGAAACAGTAATAAAAAAAGTGTTAAGACTCCAACCCGTATTGGGCCAGCGTGAGAGGAGACCCGTGCTCAGCAGTGGAACGTATAAAGAGGTTGATGTTGTCATGAGATAAACAAATGTAAGCCATAGAAATGTTTTTCCCGGCCCGGGAATAGAACCTGGGACCTCTGGGTGGCAGACCAGCATATTAACCGTTCAGCCACGGAGTCAGTGATTAATTAATACTATATACAAGAAGCGACGAAGTAACAGACACCATGCGGCGGATAACAGTAGCATTTAGGAGTTTTAACATCCTTGTCGCGTCATATGGTCATATTTAATAGGAAAACAACTTACAACAATACGACAATCGGAACATCCAGATGTAGAATTTGAGTAGGTACGTAAATGACATGGGTGTTATCTCTTCCTGCACATTTTTAAAGAAGTAAATATTTTTAATGAGGGCCTCGAGCAAGGTCTGTAAATAAACAGGTAGTCTCTTTAGAGCGTGACCTTTTTGTAATGACGATATCTTAAATTTTTCTTAATGTTTTGATAAATTTCAAATTCAATTCAAAATCAAATATTTTATTACGAATATTCATCCATATCGGTTAGTAACACAACAAAAAAGCAACAGAAAAATTTTATACACTAATGTTGGTAATTACAAGTATTTGCTAGATGTACGGTACGTACGAAGTTTTGCCCAGTGTTCGAGGAGTGTGCTTTGCAGCAATTATACGCAGAAGGCTACGTCGGTCCGGAGGAGGGTACGTCCGTGTAAATATTAATAAATTATTGCTAAGAATTCAAAGTATAATATCTAGTGTCGCATGCCCCTTAATATACTTGGAAAATGTAAGCTCAGCATGGGATATCATGTTACACATCTCCCTTAAAGCACTTTTGTAAAAGAAAGGACATTAACTTACGATAAAAAACTGTTTCATCTTTCTGCAGTATTACGTTTCATGGAATCTTGTTATATATTATATTTGTACTTATAATCACCCAGAATCAGTTGCGATATGAGGCTACTATATAACGAGACAGAAAGTATATGTACACTTTCTTCCTCCTTATATATTTTAGATGTAAGCATCTTCAAAGAGCTTCCCTTCAGTGGTTTGAATACGTAGCCAGAAGTGCCATCATATTACCTCTTCTTTCTTTTAAGAAAACGCGAGGATGATATTTATTACGTAGCCATATTTCTTTAACTTGACATAATAACCTTTATGTGAATTTGCGCCCCAATAAATTTCGCTGGGCTCTGAAGATGCGGTACCAACTTTGTGGCACTTCACGCTAAACTTGGAGTTAGGCTACGGTACTATTCCTTTGATATTATGCAAGGAATTAGAGGTGGATTATTCAGATATTCTAAGGGATACGTGGTTGCAATATAATATATGTGTTTATGAAAGTATTAACATCTCAATGGTCATAAATCGTCACACAAGTCGTAAAAAAGTCACAATCTTTTTTTATGATATGAGCGATGGACGAACAAGCCGAGCGCCTGGTGGTAATCCATGGCAGTTGCTGTTCCACTCAGAGCTTTAAATCTGAGGAGCCCAGCCACTGCACACGTCAACCTGAGACATAAGTTGATGAGTCCCGTGTGCTTGTAATTTCACCAGCACCCTTACCCTTCAAAACAGAACGCAGTAATACTCACATTACTGCTTGACGGCAGAAATATGTAATCAAGTCAATTTTCCAGGATTATATTATTTTATATGATTTCCTCGGCATACAGGTACAATCTTTCTTTCTTTCAATTAATCTTTCGCAATTACGTTTCCTTTTTCATTTTTACAGTAAAAACTAAGAGCTCATTTCATACATCATTGGTTGATCCCTTAATTAATAAGGAGAATTTAATAGGAGCACGACCCCGAAGGGTATATAAATGGAAATTTGCATTGGGGTCTAACTCTAATGATATTATTCGTAAATTTATGTAGGTACACAAATTGCAGGAAAAGGCAAACTTATTACTCTTACAAACAATAATTATAACTTTTTTTATTTAAAAAAAAACGATCTCAAAAGTCGGTGGAATTACACCTATTTGCCACGTTTTATTGAAATCGGTTCCCTAATTTGACTACCTTAGAAGTATACCCCATATTCTTGAACTGGACCACTACTAAAGTACCCCCATTCTAACAAAAAAGAACCATCGAAATCAATTCACAAACGTCGGTATCATCGCGGAATATACACAAATAAATACATTCGTATTAAGAACTCCTCCTTTTTGTAAAGTTGGTTAAAAAGGCTTTAGTGCTCGTAATGTATATGTTTGAAACAGTATGGGTATTATGTTATAGGTAGATCTGTCGTTAAATCAGGCGTCAGTTTGTTCTCTACAAACGACTTTTCGCAATAAAGTATAACAGCCAGAAACAAAACAACGAAATCAGAGCGAAATCAATTGTTAGAACGAGATTAAGGATTAACTACTTTCATGTTATGGATATATCAGAGATCAGTCGTTCTCGGGCTAGTGTTCTCTGCCTCATTTCCTTGGCAATTTTTATTATTTAAGTATTCAAGTATATTATCGTGTAATTATTAAATATAAGTCACGATACAATACTCGAATATTAAATAATAATAAAATCGAATACTAAAATAATAAAAATTGCCACGGATATTAGGTAGTGAACACACTTTTCATTTTTCTTCTTGAGCTCCTAGTCCTATTATGCAAATTCAAAGTCTAATAATTTACTTCCAAGTCATAATAAAAGCTTATCAAATACAAGTTGGTAGATTATGGTCAAGTATCATGTGACGCCCTGTAAAGGCATGCCAAATTACAGATAATTTTTTGTTAAAATAGATTAATAAATTTAGCCCAACAAAATAGATATTTCAAACAATTCCAACGCATGCGTTAAATTGCGATTTAATGTAGGCAATTTATAAATTCATTCAGTACTAACAATAATATTTGTAATAATAATAATTATAAGTCGTAAGCAGAGGCAAACCCTGTATGTGTGTTTTGAAGACTTGGAGAAGGCCTTCGACTGTGTGTCACGGGAGGCCTTATGGACCATATTGACAAAGATTGGATGCCCTGAAAAGTTTGTAGCATGATTCGATTTCTGCATGATGAAATGGTCTGTTGTGTAACCGTAAACGGCGAACAGTTAAGGTCCTTTTCTGTAAGCTGAAATATCAAGCAGGGTTGTGTTCTCGCACTAACCTTCCTCGCACTATACTTTGCAGTTGTGATTGGAGAAGTTCTAGAAAATTCTTCTTGTGGCATAGGTATACGTTTCCAGAGAGACGGGGCCATCTATAACCTGTCAAGATTAAAAGCGAACACCAAAGTTTCCCATGCTATTATCACGGAAATTCTATATGCTGACAATCTGTGCTTTGTATCATACACTCCTCAAGGACTTCAGACCTTGTTGTCAGATTTTCATGAGACCTGTTTCCGATTCGGTCTAAAAATTAACGTGTCCAAAACTGAAATTAAGGCAATGGACCTGAATGGTGCCAATACTTCGATTGAGATATTTCTTAGCGAGATGCAGCAGGTGGAGAAGTTTAAGTACTTAGGCACTATCACATCAATGTGCGTCCTTGATTCCGAAATAAACCGCCATATTGCATTAGAAGCGGCTGCTTTCGGAAAACTTCGATCCAAGGTGCTGTGTTCCCACGATCTCAGGTTGTCCACATAGATTTCCGTCTACTCAGCGATTGTACTTCCTAACCTTCTCCATTCTTCCGAGACATGGGTCCTATACCGCCGCCAAATAGCACGTTAGACAGATTCCACATTAAGTGCCTGCAAGACATTCTTAACATCAATTAATCGGATCGGGTAAGAAACACCGATGTGCTTCGGCTGGCGAATGTCTTCGGCATTGAAGGATATTTAATGCTGCGTCAGCTACGTTGGTGTGCACACGTCTCGCGCATGTATGAATCGAGAGTTGCGAAGCGTACCTCCTTTTCTGAACTCCAGTATGCAGAATCCATCAATCCAGAAGCAAGACGATCAGTTCTTGAGATACAAGGATGTTCCGAAAAGACACATGAAAAGTTGCAACATTGACCCCTCGAGGTGGGACATGCAGTCGAGTTTCCGTTTTGGTTGGAGGCACTTTGTGAAAACTAAGGTGACAAAATTTTAGGAGCAGAGACTATCAGACCTGACGAGACGCTAAGCGTGATGCTCTCAAGGCTAAGACACCTGCAGTTATTTTTTATCACTATGTTGACGGTGTCCTTACGTATCACCACTGTTTGCGAACATTTACCAACAGAATTGGCTGTACTCATCTAAGGGCACATGAAAGAGCAAACAACCGTAGCTCTAATTCTAAACAATAGCTGTCGCTGTAGCCGAAACCGGTTAGGACATACACACACAATATTTATAAATTGTTAATATTAAACACATTTTAAGAGAAAAGAGGTAAGTACTTAAAATTAAAAAATAGGTATTAATACAAATCTTAATTTTAGTAACTGAATGTCAAAGGAGATTTCAAATCATAATTTAAAAATATACTTTACTCTAAATACTCTAAAATGTCTTTGTTATTCCACCAAATTTTTATCACAGACGTATTCGTTTAAATCGTAATAGCATCTTTTAATTGATAACTGTTTCAATGTTTTTCAATACAATATCGTCTCTTCAATGATAACGCTGTTGTGTTTATTAACACAAATGATAAAAAATCTTCCAATAGAGCGAATGCTCTGTGAGGCTCTAATGAGCTACACAGAACATTAAGCGCCCACTTTGTCTGTCCATCGCAGCCTCTCTGAATAAAGTTTCAAAGTAAATCGCAACGTCTGCGCTTCGTCGGACTCTTGTTTATGTCATTCGAACTTTCAATTGGATCCACAAATTCTACAATTGAATATCCCATTTAAGACCTTCGACCAACAAAATCGTAGCTTGTATTAAGAACGTCGAGGTACGTTCTTAATATAAGCTACGATTTTGTTGGACATGTAAATTGGTTTTTCAAGTTTTTCCAGTGAACCTTTCGGTTTTATAAGATCGACACTGGAATTACATTTATGGTTGTCTATGTGTATGTCCATGGCACCCGCGCCACAGGGTTTCCCTAGTGCAGGGCTATGTTGAGTGTGTACGTTATTATTATTATATCTAAACTTTCAGATCTTATTTGCGTTTGTAAAATAAACGTTGTAAAATCCAGCAGTCTAATTCAACATACCAGTCTTTAGAAGCGTCATCGACACAGTAATCTACTTGCGCACAATTCGTTTACCATGACATACCTATATACGAGTAACAATGCAAAACAAGTGCAAGATTTTTTTAGATTTTTTAATTTACAGGTTGAAACGTATGATTTGTGTTCATGATGAATCACGAACTTCACCGTTAACGAGAGCTATTACTACATAACTTTTACAAATGTACGTAACTTAGAAACTAAAATCATAGGTACGTACCGCCACAGGGATTCCAACAGTCTACCTCTCAATTGAGCAACCGGTCTCAAGCTCAAGCAACCGGTCTCTCACTGGGCTACCAACGATCAAAAAATCAATAACCGCGTAATCAACTTCCCATAGCTACGGTCGCTGCAAAAAAATATCAAGTTCAAGTTCTTCAACTTTTAAAGAAACATTTATGACTTTTTGCAAGTTCAAGTGATAATTTGCAATTATAAAGCAAGTAAGGGTTCATTTTATCATTGATCTTCCAAAATTTTATAGATGTACCCTGATGCAATATTTCACCGACCTCTTTTGTCCACACTACTACTTACATCATCATAATAACATAATTTTTCTTTGGAAACATATACTGATAATACATTACATAGTAAGTAAATTATACGTGGACAATACTCGATGTACGTGTCTCACCAAAAATTTTGAAATAAGCGTACAAATAATTATTTATTAATACAAACATGAAACCCTTAGAAAAATTCCTTAATTCCGTCTGGATTCTAACTAGCGTCTTCAGCATACCAGGCTGAAGCAGAAGAGGCGCTGCCGCTGCCGCTGGTTCGAATCTAGCTAGATCAAAAGAATTATTCTTAGTGTTCGATCTTTGTATTAATAATTGTACAAGCGAGTGGAGCGATTTCACAAAAAAATAATTTAATATCATGGTAATAAAACATTGTGATATTCAATAACTTCATAAGACGTAGAAATGACAATACACGTTGGGGCGAATTTCACTTTCCGAATTTCAATGGCACTTTTTGGGTGATTTTTGTAAAACCCATTTTTCTCTCGATTTTAAACATACAAATAAAAAACAATCAAACAAATAATATTAATAAGTATTAATCACAGAAATATTTAAGCGAAATCAACACAAAAAAATTTAGGTCACATGAATGAGACTGGTAACACGAGAGATTTTCACATAAACCCAAATGGCAAAGATAGCACAGTAATGAGAAATTATTATTATAACACAAATTTTGTCGTTCACAAAAGAACATTTAACAACATTTAACTTAAAACAAACATTTTAATTTAACTTCTTGTAACAAAATCTTTCTCATCTGTGAAAGTCTATCTATTTAAATAAATGTTTGTTAATGTCTTAGAAACTTTATAATACATCAATGTATCATCATCATCATCATCACTACCATCCACATCATCATTATCATCACCATCAAAATCATCATTATCACCATCATCGTCGTCACCATCACGACCTTCATCGTCATCATCACCACCGTCACTATCATTACCACCGTCATCACCACCATCTAACTGATATACTTAAAGTAACTGTTTGACCTAAAAGTAGACAGGAATGAGAGCGACATTAATGATATTTGGGTACATTTTTTATTGTCAAGGTCGTAGAATATTCTAGACCGCTATAAAAGTGCGTGGATTTTAAAATTCCCGTTGTCAAATTGATGCACAATAATTAACTTTGTTAAATAAGACATAATACTTATTTAGATAGATTGCCTGACATGAATGAGAACGATTTTTGCACTGAAATTGGTATTTTACCAGAGAGTAAGAAAATATTTAAAACATTTTGTATTCCCAAGAAAACGTATTTGTTTATTATAAATAGGAAAGTCACAGTATGTATTCGACGTGAAGGTTATTTAAGTTTATCCTCGATGAGAAATATTGCTGTTTCCACGAATGTTTAATTATTTTTTCTTCATTTCTGACGTGAAACCAGCTCCGATTAATGAGAAATTACCCACTTTTTAAATTTTCATTTATTACTGTAGCGTAGTAAAGAAGTTTTTATGTGTAACACTGTAACAATGTGACTAAGTAATTGAGCAAACACTTTAAACAAATAAGTCTAAGCGTTCATGTAATGATACAAAAGTTATTGAAAGGGACACGTTTTTAAGCTTATCTGAAAACGACTCTTTGGTCAATGTTTACGCTATATTCGATATCAAATTCACATTATACCTGCATGCATATAATATAGATATGTTAGACATTTCTGGTCACACTACAATATCATAATAATGTTACCATTTTTAAAATTGTGCAAATGCCTATAGACATACTCATATTACACATCATAGTATGAGTATAAATAAATAATGACTTTAGCATAAAATATTACAAATATATTTCTTTAAGTAATACCAAAAATGTTCTCCATATCAAAGATTTTATTATAGACCTCGAGTAAAAGCAGCGCAAATGTCAAGCTTGGAGTCGAGAAGCCAAATAATTTCAAAGTTTTCCCGTTCATATTTTCTGCGCAAAATATGCAAACTTGCTAGCTCCCTGCACTTGTGTAAGTAAATAAATAAATTAAGCAAACTTGTATACATAATATTTTTGAATGTATGTCAAAGAAACTATATGAAGAATATTATTGTATGTATTACATACAATTAATAAAAAAGGAAAATAACTAATTTTATCCATAAAAAAAATATCCATGACACTAAAAATCCTCAGCATTTGATATTCCTCTCATTAAAATAAAAAGTTTCCTTAAATTTTCGTTACAATATTATAAAAATATTAACTTTCTCGACTTCTAACTCCGATCAGAGTATAATATCATTGACTCGGACGGTCACTTTGGTGGAACTTTATTCTTCTTTATTTAAATTCTCGTGCCTTTAAAATTCAGATATTTCAAAAGTAGGTCGATGTATTTATAAAAGTTATGTCAAAAATGTTATCACTCGTATAATATAGAAGTAGCAGTGACCTATATACAGACATAACATCAACAGCTCGAACGATAATGAAGCTAAGATTCTTAAAAAGTTTTTACTCCTACATTTTGCTATGCGACGTCCACTAAGGGCGTCACCACACTTATCGATGCGAAATCGCATTATATGCAATAAGAGTGAGAGAGACGGCGTGCTTGCGTTTCGTTTCAGCTCGAACAACTCGCACAGGTCGGTAATGAATCGGCTTCATTTTACCTACAGACATCCAAATGACGCCAATTGCGTCTTGACACGGTGCCTGTGACGGCTGAAGGCAGCCGCACATGTTCGAACGAAACCAATTGGTTTTCTTTGACACTGACGGCCGCATGGCCCCGTCAACGACCAAACGGTGGCTTAGATCGGCTAAGAAACGTGTGGTACTTGATCAACCACGACCATTTCCATAAATATGGCGGCTATCTTACGATCCTTCCAGTTCCAAATTAATGTGGAAAACTCATATTTAAAATCCAACCAGAGTAATTTCTTTGCCTATGTTGTAATCATTCTACATATATATGACGAGGAGGTAACAAAAGAGTTTATAAAGACGGAGAACAGACAATGAAAAATGGAAGTGTTGTCCTCAAACAATTAACAATATGTAAATAACTGATTAGTCAATGTAAATAGTTATCGAGTTCTTAGGTTTTCGCGATTGTTACACATAGGAAATGAAACTATTTTTCCGGATTTAAATCGCGTATATTTGTTTTTTTTTCAACCAGTTATGTCTAATATTAATGCAAACCAACCTTTTTTTTCACTTTAGTTACAATAGTTATTAATTAAATACCTTATTTTTAATTTAGGTGGTATGGAGAAACCTTCTTCCCTGTTGAAATTAGGATGTTTTTTAATTTCAATGGCCTCTCGCAGAATCCTGGGTAGATGACGTTGTCAAACTTCATTGAATGTGTAGGTTTATCCATGACATGCTCGCAGACTGCAGACTTGTTTACGCGACGGTGTTTGACATCAGCTATATGTTCTGACGCGGGTACAAATACTTCGCTTCGTTTGTCCAATATAAGAGAGACCGCACTCACAGTCAAGCTTGTAAACTCCTGCATCCTGTAAGGGGATGTTACATTTCACGGGTCTCAGGAACTGAGAAATCTTCCTCAGGGGCTTATAATTTGTAAAACTTAATGTAGCGTAAATTGGAATGTTTTCTTTCTAAAATTAAAAATGAGGTATTTAATTAATAACTATTGTAACTAAAGTGAAAAAATAGGGTGGTTTGCACTAATATTAGACATAACTGGTTGAAGATTGTACCACCTCAGTCAACCGTGACCGTGGGACCTGTAAAGGGCCCGAAAAGTCGGTTTGTTTGAAAAAACAAATATACGCGATTTAAATCCAGAAAAATAGTTTCATTTCCTAATGTAAATAGTTATTGTAGCAAATCGCTACAAATCTTTTTCTATATATTTTATAATAGTTTCTTTAGGTTTTAGTTTTCTATTTAAATTCTAAATTTAAAAGTGTTTGTTTTTTGGCGCCTTTTATTTGACTTTAGCTAGTGATTTTCTGTTTTTTCCAAAATATTAATAAACTGTAAGTACATTTGCTTGGCCTTGCTCACTGGTTGTTAGCACTCATCCTTTAACCCATTTGACCCGCTACATATTTTGGTCCTTTCGATCCGAAATCCCAAATTACCACACAAATTTCATATCAACATGCTGACAAGGAGCAAGGCCAGAACACTTACAGCGACAAGCATGATTGCTGAGACGGGAGACACGACATATCCACTGCACCGGACACTTTCGTGTCCACTGGAGCAGCGTGGGTCGTGTACCTCGTTTAGGAGCCCCTCGCCCACTAACGTGGGAGGAAAATCGCGCACCTCTACTACTAATACGGCTACTGCACATGCACGGAAGTTAGCAGTAGAGACTGAACTGCGCAGAATTGAACATGAGCGTGAAAAGCTCGTATAAGAGGCTGAACTCCGGGCACAACTCGCCGCGATCGACGCTGAGTCGTACAACGGCTCACAACATTCGGTCGTGGATTGGCTCGCTGATGGAGACCACACCCAGATAACCCTCCAAAGGATCACGGTATGCCCTGCGGTGGATCCCCACACATCGGCGACACAAGCCCAGGTACAATGTACCTTTGCCATCTTTGATGTCTGTGCCACTCCCAGAGTCTTTCCTCAACCAGTTCGGGTCTCACCAACATGCCCTTCCAAAATCCCCGTCATTTCCCCACATCATCATTCAGTAAACGATATTAACAAATCGCAGTTACCCAACATCACTGAATTATCAGCAGACAACCTACCTATCATACTTAAGGCCGTTGCCGACACAGCTTCAGCTGCTAAAATATTAGCTAATAATATTAATAGCCCCTCTAAGCCCTCTATTGGGAGATCTCAACTGGATCTCTTTAAAGAAGAATGGGAACTAATGATCTCCTCACAACCCTTAAAGAAAGGCAGTCGTCTAACAAAATTGTCCCCAGTGATTGGTGAAGACCAACTCCTAAGAATGGCCGGTCGTGTGTCAGCAGCCATTAACATTCCCTTCGACGCTAAGGTATCAATTATCCTAGATTATTATTATTATTACAGACTCTGTATAGGTGGTCCCATCCTTTTCTCCGACCGGACGATGTAGCGAATCGCTACAAATCTTTTTCTATACATTTTATAATAGTCTCTTTAAATTTTAATTTTCTATTTAAACTCTAAATTTAAATGTGTTTGTTTTTGGCGCCTTTTTCTTGACTTTTGCTCTTGCTAGTTTTTCTGTTTTGCTTTGATAGCGACAACGTGTTTTCCAAAATATTAATAAACTGTAAGTACATTCTCTTGGCCTTGCTCACTCGTTGTTAGCATCCATCCCTTCACCCATTGATACAGTCCGCTACAATTATATATCCATAAAGGTGATAATTTGTATATACACACACAGTTAATATAAACACATACACCTAGCCTTCTGTACAAACTGTATTTGAACGCAGAATTACGTTGTTGTAGAAACACACACACCACACGTAGCTACGTTCTGATAGTATAGTGGCTGTCCAAAATGTACATATACCAATATACTTGTGAAGTGGGTAAATACACCTAACACTATGCGAATCACCTATGTCCGCTTCTCGAACTACCTCAACCGCTGCAACTGACTGAACTATGAGCAGATTAAGAATACAAAGTACTTCGTTTGTTTCTTTGACTGCTTTGCAAACCCAGTCGAACGTGTTGATGAATTGTATAACCAACTAAAACTCGTGCTCATGTTGACTCTTTCCGTATTTAGGAGCCAAGTAGGTGTAATATTGGCACCCGCAGTGAGGATTTAAAAAAAACTATCTCGAAATATCTCGGAAAGTCATTTGTGCAAAAATAAGATTATATTTACTGGCCTACTAATAACTTAACCAACGAAAATACCAAAAATAGCACACGGTCGCTTTGTTTTTAATGATTTTGAAAAACGAAAACACTAGCACGCATAAATAATTACCCCATCTTTGTTAATTTTAACATAATACAGACACAAAGTAGTCTAGTGTCATAATCATTATAGAAAAAAATATTGCCAATTTCAGGTCGTCACGCTACTCTACTACAGTGATAAAAAATATCCTTCCTCACTTGCACCTGTGCACTACTAATTACTGCTTCTCATAACTCGATATCAACGCTTTGACCTGATTTTTAAATTAACGTCACTGAAACCATAGGGAAAATACTCGTTTTTTCGCAGGAGTGAAAGAGACAGTTGTTTAGTAATCACAAACGGTATATTGCTACGACAAAAGAACTCAGCGATAGCAGCTGCTTGCCTCGTCAGAAAAAAACAGTCAAGCGAAGAAGCTAAGCGTTGCGTGGTGAGATTTCCCGGGTAAAAACGTGTTTCCTTTTAAAAAAAAAAAAAGTGAAAATGTTGTTATTACAAAATAGCTTATTACACTATACCTCAATTTATTAAGGCAGACCGATGGAAATAATATTTATGGATTCTTCTTAAAATTAATATATATAATATATTTATATTTTCCTGGAAGTTCATAGAACACTTTAATAGTTTTTTTCTATTTTTATCGTAACTTTACAATATAATATTGATCGTTATCAATATTATATTGTTCAAATTTCCAGTAATTTATGGAGAGGAGAAATGTCAAAGGGAATGGATTTTTGTATTTATATGACCGTTTTTAAACTTATGTACAAAACGAGTATTTCAGTCTTTCTCTTTATATATACATAGTATATGTAGGATAGTATATACAGGGTGTCCCAAAACTCAACGTCAAGCGGTCACTGGGCGAGAGGCCAGGTTATATCAGTTCTGGTAAAAATTAAAAAAAAATCCATGTCACTTAGTTAAGTGATAATAGGCATTTTTTTGAAAATGTTGAAAATCGATACCCTAGACCACATGTTTAGGTACTGTCATCACAAATTTTCAAATTTTGGAGTGATTTTTTTTAACGTCATCATAAATAACCATGCTATTTATTACAGTCACAAATCAAACAATAAACGTTATGAGTGCATCTTCTCGTAATCGTGTAACTTTTGTACTGACGACTTTGGCTTGTGTTACCCTGGACTTGATATTGCATCTGTGTTGACGACTCTGGCTTATTCCCTGGACTCGATTTGTGTTGTGTAAACTGTATTAGTTAGTACTTAGCAAAATTAACACGTTTCGCGACGTGCCGTATCTGTACACAGCGGAAGAATATGCAAACATGCATCTTATTTACGGTGAATGCCATTGTAATGCTTCTGCCGCAGCCAGATTATATCGCGAGAGGTACCCAAACTTAAAGCGTCACCCAGATCACCGCGTGTTCGTCAATGCACACCTGGCATACTCGGAAGGACGATTGCCTAGTGCTCGTACGAGCGGTGGAAGACCTCAAGGAGACGACGACGACGTAATTTTAGAAGAAATTCGAAATGATCCCAGCACTCGTTCTGTACGTGATTATTTAAACACGGAATATTCCGGAAGGTGGATTGGGCGCCTTGGTTCAATTTTGTGGCCTCCTCGATCTCCGGACCTAAACCCCCTTGATTTTTTTTTACTGGGGCTGCATAAAGGAAAAAGTATAAGCAAAACCTATAGAAAATCTAGCCCAATTACGCCACAAAATTGTTGAAGCAGCAGAAGTAATTAGTTTGAGAAGATTCGCACGATTGATAAAAAGATCTTTTGTGAGGCGATGCAGAGCCTGTATTCGTGCCGAAAGCAAACAATTTGAGCATTTACTTTAACATTAAAATATTACAATAGTTCCTTTCGTTTCATTTTGATTAAAATTTATTATAATACAACAATCGACTAATTATTAAGTTGACACACTCACATGTGTTAGGGTAGATTATTTTGTTTCATGCGTTGTCATTATCCATCTCACTCTATCACATATGACCATCTCACTTCCGCGATGTTAAAGCCAATCTTTGAGCACACAAAAGTATTATTTATCATGTTTTGAAACGAGCTCCTTTTGCAAAAAATAAGTTATAATAGTTTTTATGGAATGAAGAGTGGCAAGTATTGTACCATTTTGAAATCTTGATTATATGGGCCATCTTTTAAAATAACTTGCCCAGGATAGTGTAGTACATTTTTTTTTTTTAATATGAAGTGTCAAAGCTATCTGACATATTTTTTTTAAGCTACTACTCAATCAAACTTATTTTTTTTTACTAAACTTATAACGTTTATTGTTTGATTTGTGACTGCAATAAATAGCATTGTTATTTATGATGACGTTAAAAAAAAATCACTCCAAAATTTGAAAATATGTGATGGGTATCGATTTTCAACATTTTCAAAAAAATGCCTATTATCACTTAACTAAGTGACATGGATTTTTTTTTAATTTTTACCAGAACTGATATAACCTGGCCTCTCGCCCAGTGACCGCTTGACGTTGAGTTTTGGGACACCCTGTACATATATATAAATATGTTGCCCTTTTGCCGCCCTTCACCCCCGCACGTATCCATAGTATCGTTACTACTTACTACGCTTTCTTTTTCTTACCTTAGCTTTGCAAGCCGTACACATAATATTTATTTTAAGTCATTGTAGAAATAAATTATTTGAATTGGTAATTTTTAATTAAATGAAATGGAAAAATCATCGAAATTTGTAAACGAAATCTTTCAAAGTATATTTATATTCCTTGTTACACGATTACATCGGCTTTCACGATAGAATCGACGATCTGGTGTAACTGCGCACCTTTTACAAGTTTTTATTCATTAGAGTAGTTGCCTGAGTAAAATTTATCGACTTAAAAAAGACTCCCTATTAGCCTGTTTGATTTCAAAGCTATTTATTTAGATACCTAAAGTTCCATTGGTCTTTAATTTAATCGTTTCGAGTTTTGCACTACACATTCAGGTATAAGTAGATACCTACTCATATTACACTTCGATTTTAGAATATGAATCACAATAAAAAAATTTCATAGCGTATTAAGATTCGTAGTGCACAGATCACCCGAGGGCACCTTCATCTTCATCGCGCAAGAGATTGCAAGATAAACTTGCCTCAAGCAGTTCTGTGTAAATAAATAAAAACAAAATTGATCGTCAAATGGGAATTTAAATCAAGTCTTCTCTACGCCCCAAATATAGCGGGTAACATGATGCTAATTCCGATAATTGAGTGTGAGACTACGCGTTGTCGAGCTTCGGAACTTTAGAGCTCCAAATTATCATTTTATGAGTCTGAGCAGAGCTTGGTTACACTTAATCAAACAAGACGAAACTCCTGCGTGGAATACTAAACTTAAACATTAACGCGACGACTCTGTGAGCGAACGGCACGATGGCAGTGCGCAGTGGTAGCACTCCTTTTAACAAACTTCTTGTTTAAACGAAACTCTAAAACTCTAAAAGGTTCCAATCAGAGCTTACAGTTCTATAAATATTTAGTTACTTTAAAATCATGTAGACATTGAACCCTTTCAAAAGAAATTGCAAAGAAATGTAATCCTTACATATGATAATTATTATTTGTTATGATTTTTTGATGCAAATATCTATATGCGTTGCTTACATTTATTTTTATCACAACTGTTACAAATTCTGAACACATTTCCTGAAAGGGGAGTCCGTGTAAAAACACAAAACAATGAGACTCGAATGAAATAACAAAATATATAATTAATATAAATAATTAAGCATAGCATACTACTTAAAAATACATAAGAAACCAGTGAAAAACCTCGCATAAGACATAAAGAATATAAACAAAATAATCGTAAATTCACAAACTTACCTCGACTGAAGCGAAAAAAGCTTTCAACGTCAGGGAGTCCTTCGGTACCCGTTAGCACTTAGTACACTTCAAACTTTCTCGATTCTTTTACCCAACTTATTGGTCATCGCTTCAAATAAACGTCTCATACACGCTCGGGGATGTGATAAGTATACAAAATATGTGGAGCGTGGTCAGTGGTCGGCGCAGCGCGGGCGGGCTGAATTGGGCGCCGCAAACAGCTCTCGCGTAGGGCGGCTGGGCGGCGACTGCCGTCCTCGTACTCTCGCAGACTGCTCCTGCGAGCCTCGCCCGGATTCGCTTCCTGTTGATCGTGTACGCGACAGGTGATTTCGTTTTTGATCGCAACTCACAACTCTACAGTCTCCTTATCGCTATTGATTCATTTGCAAGCGATAATATTTTACGATTTTATTAAAAACTTATGTTTTCCATATGACTATGGGTAGAAATACAATATTGTTTTGTGTATTACTATGACCACATCTACCGTTGTAGTTCTGTTAGGTGTAGAACTTAAATTTGACTTAAATCGTTCTGTTGAGTTGCACAACGTAATGACAACGTTTTATCAAAAAGAAAAACTTCACTTTTTGGAATATAAATTACAAACCCTTAAAATGGACCTTCTAACACAGCATATTTCTAAGTGAAGAAGGATGTACTACTTTGACATTAGACGAAAAAGTACCTACTATTCACTTGCATTCAATACTTTCAAGTTTAACACTACTGAAGCGGCTCTTTCAAGTATTAAAAAGAAATATGCTGGCTATGCAAAAGGTACTCAGATAATATTAAGAATCTTATAGTCCGTAGCTATAGTCATTTGGTTATAAGAATTTCTCTGATGTCGAAGTATTGGGGTTTAGTAAGTGGCGCCTTCACTCCGGTAACTTAATTACTTCCACGAAACTTCCTTCTTGTAATTTATTCTTAAACGAGTGTCTGTTCGAACGGTGATTAGCAAAGTTTTGCCTGCTTCTCTCGTTCCCCGACAAAGGAAGGAAAACAACTAATTCTAGTTAGCCTATCTATGCGGTAGCGCCGCAGCCACTTCTTGAAATTACTATGATTAATAAAGTATCTAACTGTTTCTTGAAACAAATAATTTACTTATGATATATATGTATTATTAGCTGAAATGAATGTCTGATAATTGGTATTTCGTTCCTATATTACTACACAACTTTACTTTTATATCGATATACTCAAATTTTGTAATTAGATATAAAAATAAATGGTACTAAAAATAATAAATTATATTTAAAATACAAGAATGTTATATGCCAACTTTAATTGCCTCCGTGACCGAACGGTTACCATGTTGGACTGCCACGCAGAGGCTGGACCGGGAGAAATATATAATATATGGAAATAAATAAAATAGTAATGGTGTGCGTTATTATTATAAAAAATTAGTTCGGTGCTATTTAATATAGGCCTTAAATATAATGCTTTGAATGTAATAGTTTGTGACGGTGTGACCTCCTTACATCTTCATTCCACCTTTTTATCGCCTTTCTTCGGTTCCTGGCCACTCGTATTTAAATTTAAATTTTGAATAGTTCCATATTTATATATTCCATCCAGGGTCACACCGTCACAAGCTTTAGTACATATCTTACTACTTATCTGGCTAAGAACGTAGAACGAGAACATTTTAAGTAGCCACTATCTCTATCTCTCTTTCAGTAGAGCTCCTTATGAAAGTACCTTAGTAAAGTTCGTTCAAGGAAGTACTGCCATCTTACCTATTTCTGACGCCAAACAGTAATATGAGCTTTCCTGCGTTTCGGTTTTGAATGGTAAGGGTTCGGGTGAAATTACAAGCACATGTAATTTCACCAGAAGCAGCAGCAGTGCTCCTCAGATCTTTGTGATTTAAAGCTCTGAGTTGTACTGCAACTGAGCGTGTCGCTTACCACCAGGCGCACGACTTGTTCGTCTCGTCACTTGGTATCATAAAAAAAAGAACAAGAGTAGTAGTAGTGCAGAGTGGAACAGAACAGAACAGTAGGGAACAACGTGGAATAAATCATTTATTTCACATTATCAGTGTCAAAATTACAATTAAATATAATGACTTTGTCTTTATACTTAATATAATATAATATAATAAGATAATACTTGGCCTTGTTGGTAAATAAATGAAATACTTAGACAACTATGTGTATTTTTAGTTCAAGTATTATTTCATAAGTAACTAAATAAAGAAAAATTTTTAAAGGACTGGCCAGATGTTGCTCATGATCAAGCAATGGGAAAATACGGGCTTATAATAAAAAACTAAATAAACTTTTTTAAACCATTTTTTACCAATAATTTACTATGTCGAATTAGTTATTTTTTTCATTTTTACAATTAGAAAAGAAAATGTCTAAGGAATAGTTTTGCCGGGTCTTAGACTTAGACATCGAGTCTTCGATCCTTTGCAATGTCATGAAGACGAGACCATAGCATTTGTCGGCGCCATTGCTTTAAATTGCTGACTCTAAGCACAACCATTACTTTGTAACAACGACCAAAATCGGCATGAACAAAAATTTAGCCGGAGCTTGACTATCTTTGAACCACTTTATAATAGGGGATCATAATTCCGAAACGAAATAAGGTATAAACATTTTGAAAACACCTAATTTTCCACCGAAATTTTCTTAAAATTAATACATTTGCTTAAAATTTCATTTATCATCATTATTTATCATTTACAAATCGAAGGTTGCCTGAATATAATTGCGCAAATTAGCACCTATGTTAAATATATATTAGAAAAGAAAGTTGTTTATGATATCTTAACGACCTCTGTAGTTCTGTAAGACGACGAGCAATAAAGTGTAGGGCCGACTAGTCGCCTATAATAAAATCTGGTAATAACGCACAATTGCTCTGAGTACTAAAATGCTATAAAAAGCATAACACAAAACCCATATGGTGCCAAGGCAATACTTTTACCTAAACTAAACGATGAATAAGTACATCTTCTTTAACCTCGCGCAAAGAAAATTGAAAAACATGTTTTCGAGGAAACAGCGATTTATAGGACAAAAAAACAATCTCCCTGTGTCGGTACGCTTGTCAACTATTAACCATGCATGATGGTTTCTCCTTTTTGGAGAAGCTTGTCACTGTGAACAGTTTGCTTTAGATTATTTATGCTTTTGAGGTGGTTGTGCCGATCTTCTCGGAGTGCTATCAATGTCAAGGACATCATTCATCTCTTAATTCAAATCTCTCACAATCTCTGAATCGTTGCTAATTTCTTTTATGAATGTAAGTTTTGTATTTATATTGTAGTCAGTGGCTGTTTAAAATCATCTGAAATGAAAAATCTGCTTTTGATGATTTATAATGTAATATAAATGTAATTCAATTTAATGTTTATTTTATCAGGATTTTGAATGACATTATCACTGTCTTGTAAGTTACGTAAAATTATTTCATTCAAAATATAATATCATTGCAATCTAAGCTCCCATGATGAGAGATAATCTGATCTCCACTACCGCTATTAGTAATATCTACTACTGGGAAAATTGCGACATCTAGAATTGCGAAGCCGAAGAGCCCATTCCAAACTGAAGCAATTATTCTTTGTTTAATTACCACCTATTAACGACAACGATCTTTGTAGGCATATAAAGTAAATGGAACGAGCTTTAAATAAGACATATATCTGTTTTATTGTGATTCGGTAATATAGTTACGAGTATGTAAGATACAGTCGGTTTGTAACATCAGTATTATTAAACTTTTCAAAGTTTCTTTTGGTCATTCTCGTGCAAGACCGAAAAAAGAGGTCACACGACAATAGATCTTACATTATGGAATATATTATACATATGCAAAATATTTTTAAAATTCCTTTTTTAACATTTTACCTAAAAATCTATATTTAGTTCCAACAATGTCGCGTAGTTACGCGACTCCTTTAACTTCAGAACTCTTGCCCTTTAAGCCATGACTGTCCAGTTATGAACGGACTCCAGACTTGTTGGTCAATGTACAGAGAACTACACAGAATAGTCCACCTAATATACGGAAAAGCTTGCCATAGGGCAAATTCATCGTTAATTGACTGTCACAAGCACGGGACAGATCTTGCATGTGACAATGGACTTAAACAGATAGATAGGTAAAACGTTTAGTCAACACAAATACAAGCAGAAACAAACATTTACAATCACTTCACAAGGTATAACACAAAAGCAAATAGAACAGAACGATATAAACACATGCGTTTATATAAAAACAAACTTTTGTACTGGTCATAACTATTTGCAATAGTTTGCGCTGAAATGGCCCTGACTCAGCATAAATATTGTAGACCGTGAAAAGTCAAACAGTGCTGGTTTTCTGTCAATACCCTTATGGTGAGCGATCGCAACTCAGTAAGCCATGCCACCAAAGTGCATCACACGCAAATACCATATAACTCTAAAATTATATAAGTATCAAATGTTTTAAATGCGATTGAATGTGGTTAGTACGAATGTAAATTATGTAAGTAGTGTAAGTAATATAAATAATGTAATGTTAATGACGATCTAGCGCCTATTCTCATCGGAGAATGATGGATATCGATCCATCATCCTCTTATTTAAACATAAACCACGCCTGAAAATTGAAATTCGTAAGAACAATGCGTCCCAAGCCTTTTTGAAATACGCGGTCCAAAGAATTCTTTCAAAATACTGTGCTTATTTTTGAATAGGAAATTTATTGCGTAATTTCCGCAGAGACAAAAGTCGCATTCGCAGAAAGTTACCTTTGGATTCCAATGTCTTAAATTTACTTCCAATCTCCGTGACACCGTGACGCGATATAATTTTTTAAAACAATAAAAATTAATTCGACACGAAAATGACAATGAGAATCGTTTTCATGAGAACGACCCCTTTACATTCTATAAAAACTCTAATTATTTGTTTCTAGTATATAAAAATTAGAGAAAGAACTCTATGGAAATATATAAGTATAACACGTCAATCAAGCTTGACACTTTGGACACTGATTATGTCTCAGATTGACAAGTATGGGACGTGGTAACAACGTGGTTAAGACGTAGTGCTTAAGTTCTCTTTGGTTAAGACGCGGAAGTTGCTTGTAATGACATGTGCCAATAATTTAAAATAAAAAATTTAATATTTTTAACATTTATCATTCTGTTAAATTACTCGGTTACGAAAATATTTAATATTTAAGGTCGATTATCAACTCACTTTGTAGTAATCATGTTGTATACTTAGTTGATTACGCGCAGAAGACTCGATTTGAATGAATGAATGAATGGATAAATGAATCAGTGAATGAATGAAATTAAATGAAATTCATTCATTCATTAAAGACTCGATTTGTCTTTACAGTATGTAACTAAATACATGTTCAAAGTCTACTAAGTGAATGATTACCTATAAATTGTTAGTATTCTCGTAAAGCTGCCTTTATAGGTAGTTAGGTACTTATGGCAGCTTTATTAAATACCGTTAATTTCTTAAGGAAACCGTTTGATGCGATCATCTACATACGTACATGTTGCATACATAGCGCATATGTTGCATAACATAACACGCATGTTACGCTCAATTGAGGTGGATATTAATCCAGTTAGTAAACATTTGCCATTTTGCGCTTGAATAACGCTTACGGGGCTGTAAATCTGTCATTGCTCGAAGGAAAAACATAAATTTTACGTACTTGAGTAGATCGGAGACAATAATACCATTTTTGAGTTAATAGTTAATCACATAGTATTTTTTTTATAATATCAAGTGACGAACGAATCGTGCGCCTGATGGTGAGCCACACGCCTGTCCATAACAATTGTAGCGCCACTCAGATCTTTAAATCGCAAAGGTCTGAGGGGCACTGCCTCTGCGCCCGTCACCCTGAGACATAAGATTACAAATCTCATGTGCCTGTAATTTCACCAGCATACTCACCCTTCAAAACCCGAACACAGTAATGCGGACATTACTGCTTGGCGGCAGAAATGGGTAAGGTGGCAGTACTACCCTGAACGCACTCTTTCACAGGGATCTCTACTGCTATTAACTATTTTGATGGGCAGCGTTATATGCAAATACCCTCATAACGTGAGCATCATCGGTCCATCACAATGTCACACCAAGTCGCCTGGTAAAGACTTCATGAACGTTAATATGGTACAGCCGAGTGGTAATAATCTACAGTGGTAAAAACCATGTAAAAACACTGACTCGGTCTATCATATCTTTAACGTAATGATATATAACTTCTATATGTTAGATCCTTTTATTAACAGCAAGCTGCAAATGAAATTGATTGTCACATTGTAGTACATTTTTGCAAATCCGCAACATTAACAATTCTTTTAAAAACGCTAGTAGGAACACTGCCTCACTACTAGCTTCACGTAAGCTCTTTCTATTTATAGGATATTGTTAAAGTACGCATATTATTACTAGATTTTTTTAATATGTTCATCGAGTGCTACAAAAATATTTGTTATAAGGCTATAAATTTATGTACACATACAGGGAGTAGATTTCATCAATTAATGTAATCATTTATTAAACTGTCAGATAACATGACTATCGCATGTAAACACGTTCGCAGATTAAGTACTTCACAATTTTCATGATTTTGCGCAGTGCTACAGCGGGTAGGTTAACCATATTTTTACTTTAGTTTCATATGCGGCAATCGCGAAAATCTAAGAACACGACATAATTTGACTTTTGATAATCTTTATTTATTATTTACAAAGAGAAAAGAAGAGGTCTCTTAATGATAATACCATTTTATACATAGGCCGCACTACAGGTTTCCGGAACTGGTCACTTACATAAACAATATTTAAAAAGTAATTACAACATTTCAAAATATAACTCTTTAGCTGTAGTTTTTTAGCAGTTTGTTTCATCTGACTGTCACTAGTTTTTACATTGTGGTGTCATTTTAGAAATTGGTTGTCTACATCACCATGGATTTAACTCGTGAAAGTTTTCGTAGTATGATTTTCTACGACTTTAAGCGTAATTTAACAGCTCAGCGGATCAGCGGAGAGGATCAGAGGAAGCACCATGCAAGACGACTATCCATAGCTGGTTTGCAGAATTAAAATGCGGTCGTGTGAATCTCAGTGACGAATTTTGTGATGGTCGCCCGTCACTGCTGTGAACAACAAAAACATCGATGCTGTGCGCCGTATGATCAAAACAGACAGGCATGTGACATACCATGGTAGGAGATTATGAGATTCGGGCATCTTTAGACATAGGCATGAGTCAAATAGAATCAATACTACACAAACATTTGGGTGTGAAAAAACTGTGCTCTCGGTGGATCCCAAACAATTTGACTGAGGCTCAAAACACGGATCGCGTCACTTGGTGCAATGCCATGTTTACCAGATTCAACCAAGAGACGTCAAATTTGGTGTGGGACATAGCAACAGGTGACGAAACATGGATTTATAGTTACAATCCCAATACAAAGCAACAATCGAGAGTATGAGTCTTTGGGGATGATCCGAAACCAACCAAAATGGCGCGCGTGCAAAGTGCCTCTAAGCTGATTGCTTCTTTTGTTAATAAAACTGGGCAGGTAGCTACTGTTGCTTTGGAAAATCGTTGTACCGTAAATAGTGATTGGTACACGACCATTTGTTTGCCGGAAGTTATTGACATACTCCGTAAAAATAACCGTAACCACCGTATCATCTTGCACCACGATAATGCCAGTTCTCTGAGGGCCGAACAGAAAAATGAAGTTTTGAAGGTGAAAAACGTTGACCTTATGAGCCATTCCGCGTACAGTCCTGACCTGGCACCTTGTGAGTTTTATTTATTTCCAAAAATTAAGAACCAGTTACGCGGTCAACGATTTTCATCACCTGAAGAGGCTGTCGTAGAATATGAAAAATATATTTCAGAGATTGTCACGGAGGAGTGGCATAAATGTTTTCAAAATTGGTTCATTCATATGAAAAAGTACATTAACGCTAACGGCGAATATGTTGAGAAACAATAAATTAATTTCTGACCATTTGTATTTTATTCGTTCCGGAAACTTATAGTGCGCCCCACGTAGTTTCGAAACCAATAATAACCAGCAGGTGCTATCCTCTTAATTGAATATTTTGTAAATTAATATAAAGTACCATTTACTTTCGTTAATTATATTCCCTGCATAATTTCTTTTCTAATTGTCAGAGTCGAACAAAACTAATTCAACATAGTAAGTTATTGACAAAGAAGGGTTCAAAGGTTTATTTACTTAATGGTTTAAAAAAATGTGCAATGCACGCACGCACGCACGCACGCACGCACGCACACACACACACACACACACACACACACACACACACACACACACAC
>NW_020653740.1:350518-485241 GCF_003589595.1 Hyposmocoma kahamanoa | reverse complement strand
AGTCCCGCACTAGAGAAGCCCTGTATCGCGGGTGCTATGGACACACACATAGGTAGACAACCACAAATTACACCCAAACTCACGAAAGAAATAAATGTAGGCCATACAAATACTAAATACAAATATTTCTCCCGGCCCGGGAATCGAACCCGGGACCTCTGCGTGGCAGTCAAGCATGGTAACCGTTCGGCCACGTAGGCAGTTAAAATGATTGCTGTTTCCGTTCTAATCTGTTCTGCTCTGCTCTGCTCTGTTCTGCTCCGCTCCGCTCTGCTCTGTTGCGCTCTGCTCTGCTGTGCTATACTCTGTTCTGTTTTATTTTATTCAGTAACCTCGTGACTACATGTACACGACTTTTTTATTTTCATCAACAAAATTGAAACGATAACAAAATATTTAGCGTTATCAGGAAACTGGTTTGTAATAAAACTCACAGAAGATTGTTTTTTGGATGTAGTTAGAACATCAGTAGGTTAGCTCTCGGAGCTATAATCGAAGTGAAGTGCACATCAGGGGGCGTTTATTGATTACGGCGAAAATGAGTGCGCCGGTCGATGTGACGTTTGCCCGTCGTCACACGTTCCTACGTTCACTCTGTGTCAACTTCTTTTTTAACTAACATATGTAATACGCTGTTAAAGATAAATAAATTACTTAAAATGTTACCAGGGTACTTGAACAAATAAATATTGGAAAATTAAATGTTTAACATAAAAGCGCATTAAGAAAGTTTCTACATTAGACGAGATAAGAGCGCAATTCATGTATTGCACATTTTTCTCTTACATTAAATTTATACCTAATAGTCATAGCAAAAAGTATAGAATAGTGACAAATTCGCTTTTTTTGCTGATTGCTGCAGTACATGTAACAAATTTTTAAAAAAGTGTCACATGTGCCCTTTAATTACTAGCGCCGGTATTTATTAATACAATGTTAGTTATAAACTCAGAAGAAACCCACGCCCAGCAGTGAAACGTACAATGGGTCACTAATGATGATTGATGATAATATTTGTATTTTCTATATATCAATAATATCGAGTTCTTAGGTTTTCGCGATTATTACACATAAGATATTAAACTATTTTTCCGGATTTAAATCGCGTATTTTTGTTTTTTCAAACAAACCGACGTTTCGGGCTCTTTAAAGGTCCCAGTCAACCGTGACCATAGGACCTGTAAAGGGCCAGAAACGTCGGTTTGTTTGAAAAAACAAATATACGCGATTTAAATCCGGAAAAATAGTTTCATGTCCTATATATTCAATAATGTTATTTCAATACTTACCGACCTGTCAAAGAATCGAACCTTCATAATAATGCAACATACATTATACATAAAGCTGTACAAATATTGCAATGTAGCCGTTGTAGAGCTCATCGATAACGACGGAAATGAGTGCTCCGAATGAGGTCTACTTTTACCTCACATTTTCTGCTCACTGCGCACTGGCTCTACATTTAACGATATTATACCTTCGTAACTGTCATCCACTACCACCGTCTCGCTAACTATAACATTTTTCCTAAAAAATAAAAATACTTAGATAAATAATGTACACACTCATAGCCCTACACCAAGCAAACCCTGTGCCGTGGGTGCCATGGACACACACATAGAACACCACAAATTACACCCAAACTCACGAGAGAAATAAATGTAGGTCATACAAATATTTCTCCTTGGCCGGCCATCGAACCCGGGACCTCTGCGTGGCAGAGCAGTATGGTAAGTGTTCGGCTACGGAGGCAGTAATAAACAAATATTAGATAACATCATATTTATACATTGCTCTGATTCTAAAATCCTAGAAGTTATAAAATCAGTATTTAAGAACGAAGGATCCTCAGCCTATTTACGCCTCACCGGCAATATGTAGGCCATCAGAAACTATAACGTTACCAGGAAATCGAAAAAAATCCGTATGGTTTAAACGATTCTTAAAAATAAGTGCAATGCAATTATGAGCAACATAATAATATTTGTAGGTGTCGTAAACTCCTTGTTTTTTTATACTCTTTTTGCTACTTTTTTATTATGCATTATTGTGGTTTTCACTGTCAGTCTGTATGTCGTGTGTTGTATTATTTATTGCGTTTCGTGTAAATATTTGTGACCATTTCTGTCATTTTCCTCACTCCATCTACATAGGCAAAATGTTCCTAGTCACAATCCTCGAGAACTTTAGTTTTTACTCTGAACTATATATACTTTGTTTTTTATAATTAGAAAAGCTGTAAACAAAACAGTGATCATAAAACTCATTACAGTAAAGAAAAATATTGAGAATTTACGACAAATGACATTTTTAGATTACACGCTAACATTTTTAATTTTATAAAAAAAGACCGTTAAAGTTTGGAACCTCTGTTTGTTTATGGTATATTATGATATAAGTGCGGTAAGTTGAAAATTACAGCCGAGGCGATACTGCTAGCCCGAGCCGTAGACGAGGGCTATAAGAAAGCAGAGGCTGTAATTTTCAAAGCGCACGTATATCATACGACGTTTTATAACATATTTGCGAGGAAATAAATAAGACTCTGACTTTCTTAAACGAATAAATCTTTAATTACTTGTTAAAGCAGTTATAGAAATTTGAACAATTTTTAAAAGTGATTGTTACGTTGCCAGTTGGCATTTTTAATGTTGTCAAGTTATTATTATTAGTTACAATCTCCCCAGGCTCTCTCTCACTCTCTTGAGTGAAAGTAGGAGAAACGAGACCACAGAGTTCTGCAGTCGGTGGCGGCGGCGGAGGCGGTTGCGGCTGCGGCGACGATGGTGGAATGTACGCGTGTGTGCTCGTAGATGGTTGAAAGTCAACACTTGACTCCAAATTTATGTTCCTTGTAATGCGAGAGCTAATTTCTTCTTTATTTCTTATCGAGTGTTCTATGTATCCTTCGGCTACATTGCTTGACCACCATCCTCTGTGGCGTTTTAGTGTCAATAAGTCCGCACCTGAATCGGCGAGCAATGTAGCCGAGGACCTTCTGAAACTGTGCCCTGTGTATTCATGTGCTTGAGGCAAATTTAAGAAAGTGGCAATTTCTTTCGGCATTGCTCCAAATTTATTAATGCCAATGGGTTGGTTAGTGCATTTTCCATTTTGGTAATTTTGAAAAAATCTTTTGGAATTAGCTTTTGTTGAACGAAGCGCTTCGTATTTCTTCACTACGTCGTAAAAAGGCCCCTGTATTGTGAACGACCTTGAAATTTTATTTTTTGTGTTTTTGACCTGGACAAGACATGGTTCTCGACATCATTAATTGTTATGTTTGCCAACTCTTGACGTCTACATGCACCATTTATACCGAATATTAATACAACCGGAAAAGAGATAAAAAGAACGTATAAACACTTATATTGTAAAGAAATACGAAAGTGAAAGAAATTAATAACAATAATTTAGTTTCAACTGACCTTTGTTGCCAAATATCGCCAATCCGGAGCTTCTTTTAGGAACTTCTTGATATTGTCAGCCGAAAATACTTTCGATTTTTTACTTACATGTCTGAGCGTCTTTTTAGAAATGCTATCAAGTTGGAGTATGACTTGATATCAATACTATGGTTTGTTTTCATAGTGCTTTTTAGCATTGAATAGTAGCACCACAATGAGCTTGACTTATATTTTTGAGAAAGTTCCATGAAATAGGCTAAAAACACATTTCTGAAAATGAATTTGCATCTTTGCTTGTTTTCCATATGATGAAATTTTGATACGCTTGTAAGTATCTATCGGTCGATTTTTCAGGTAAGAGGCTTAGAGTAGCCTTTTTCGCTGCGTTTAAGACTTGTGGCGGTATCAAATTAATAAATTCATCACTAGTTGACGACATTTTCGAATAAAAACAATACAGCGAAAAGAAAAACCGCGCGAAATAATTTTTACTTGTCTACAAATTAGCCACGCGCGCGCATCAACGTTTTTTTTTAGGCAAAAGTATAAAAATAGCCAGTATTACTAATAAAGTAAATTAATATTTTTGTGTTTTTGTTACAGATAAATGGTTGTAATTTATTGTCAAAATTAATTAAATGAAAGAATTAAATGTTTATTTACTATATTTTAGCTCCTAAAGTTAATTTTATTCATAAAATATTGACCATTTTTCTAACATAAAAACTCTTTGCAAAGATTTAAAAAAGTATCGTTCATTTTTAGACGGAGCATCTTAAAAAAACCGTGCATGTTACTTTATTAAAAAAAAACTCGTGCGTTTTACATTACAACAACGCACAAGTGCGTAATGAAATACATTACGATATTGAAATTGGTGTGATTTCAGCCACTTTACGATCAAATATGTTATAAATATGTTTAAGAACTTAGTCTCACGGTATTTATTTAGTTGCTCTACTTACAAAATGACTAAATGAAACAGCACTGATAAAAGATCAAACATTTCTTTCTGTTTGTTGATAAAAAAAATGAAGTTTATTGTAGTCCTATATATTGTTATGCACAACGAATAAACTCTAGGTAAATATATTTAAATACATAAATACATTTATGTAACTACGTAAAACAAGTACTTAAGCAAAAACTAAAAATTTAGGTGTAAATATACTATTTAGCGATAGTTCCATATATTACTTACGGTATTTATCTAGGATGTTAAATAAGGATCGAATAAAATTTCACGGAGTCGTGAATACAAACCTCCTTTATGTATCTACACATTTTTCTCTTTACTTTAAAAACAATGGCTTATGTTGTAAAGTTTTGCTGTCACAAAATATTGTAGTCTAACAAAATATCTAGTTTGTAAATATAAATAAAATTATTTTATCATATTTATGAATAAAATAACAAAGCTAGTTTTCCCGTCTATTAAAAAAATCGTTTAAAAACAGACTATTCGGTTGTATACTTGCAAGCCAAATCATTTTACTAGGAAATACCATGGGTAAATCCCGACTCTCCCGACTAATGACTAAAAACGCATTGTGATAGGCCGCTTACAGTTTTCCAGAAATCATTTTGTAAAAGAGAAAAATATAGAAAATTACAATCCTTTGATAAAAATTTCCACAAAGTTACATCATCAAAAAGTAATTTCTAAAACCCGGAAGGAAGGTTCTTTTCGCTTGGAATATTTATTTTCGGTCCAAATTTAAATGACTTGCTTTCGAGAATTAAAAAGAGAAATTGAGCGCAAAAAGACGGCAGTCGACGATCTAAATGTACCTAATTATTTTTATTGAGTTAGACCATCTCTATAATCTCACCTGATGAAAACTGTGATCACATGCAAATCGTCAATGAAGTTAGTTGGTCTGTTGTAATGTAGAACCTGCATAACATTACGGAATCAGCAAATTCGTTTAGTAGTTTAGTAGTTTGTGTTACACTACACATACATTTGTAGTAATACAAATAGGTGTGAAGCTAATTAGTCACCTGTGACGAGATACAAGCTCACTACAGAGTGAACTTGACCCATATTTTACGAGTAATCTATTGATCGTTGCCGAATATTCCATAGCTATTGGTGCCGAACAATTTCAGGGATGACATGTAAGTGTTAAATAATATATCGATCGAAGGAATTTTTCGTAAGTGTTCGATCTTTATATTAAAGGATTATAACAAACCAGTGGAGTAATTTCGTAAAAAATAATGAATATCAATTCAATATAAATTTAATTGCAGATAACAGCGACATCTCTAGCCGGGACTGGTAGCTGTAAAGTTACCTAACTGGGTGACGAAATACTTTCATAGATTTCTCATACATGGTGTTACGGCTAAAAAGTAGTTAAAAACCAAATACAAAGATCCGACAACAAGCACAATGAAAAATTAGTGAGGTTCGCTGGTTCGTTCTGTGGCTTCGTTGGCATAGCGTCTGGCACAGTTTGCTAGAAGACGTCGGCTCGAATCCGGACGGATTGACGGAATTTTTCCTAAATGTTCGATCTTTGTATTAAATAATTTAACAATATAGTTACAAAATATCGAGTTCTTAGGATTTTGTGATGTTCCACATAGGAAATGATCGCATTTTTTCGAAATCGTGAATCCCGAATTTAGAAAATACCTGTAAGGGCCCGCACGTTGATTGGTTTGAAAAAACCATTTCTTTTTATTTAGATACGAAAATAGTTTCATATCCTGTAGTTACAAAATGTTTAACATATACTTATACTGAATAATCTTATCGATACGGTGTCTCGAAACATTTTTTGCGATATAACCTTTCCAATAATAAAAACATATCTTCATTTGTAACAGGTAGAAATACGAATTTTAACGTCCTTGTTACAAGGGTTTATCAAGCCACGCTTAAGCGTTACATACGAAATCATTATTTAAAAAATTGCTACGAAATCACTGCCAATTATTAACAAACATGTTTTTGAAGTTCAAGATTACCTACGCCCAAATTAAGGTTTTTACGTTGCAATTAAAACAACTTAAGTAAAAACTAGTTTCTCAAAAAAAAAAATACTGCAGATCTTTATAAAGGCTGCTTTATTTTATAACTAAACCGCTCGTTCAAAGCAATGAAATATCCTCATTTGTGGAATGTAATAACAAGGTAAAAAAAATACGTGTTAGAGCGAATCGCTATGGACGGATAAACCCGCAGTGGTTTTTCAACTACAGCTGCATGTATTAGCCTTAAGTTAAATAAATTAATAATAAATTGATAAAAATATCCTAATTTATTTTTAATTCCTACATATACGTAGATGTATACAATAAAGTCCGTGCAGTGCGCAGAATTTAAAAAATTTGCATATTTTGTGGAAAACTGACAAAATAAGTAAAAAAATATCATACGAAATAAAAATAAACAATTTTGTTATATCGAGTTCTTAGGTTTTCGCGATTGTTACACATAGGAAATGAAACTATTTTTCCGAATTTTTTTATGTCAATTTGAATTTAGTCACACATTTTATAATCCATTTTGTCAATTTGTTAAAAATGTTACTTCTTTAGTTTTGTCAAGATTATCGAGAGTGTGATACCGTATTCGATAAAATTTTATAACCAATACTTGATACGATGGTATATGTGGGTTCGGCAACGTGATGTGAATTTTCAGGTAGTCTTCCATTGGCACATATATAGGGTGTAAATCGAAGATGTAGCCTTATTAAAATATGCACATGTTTATTTCACTTTGCAAAATTAAAAAAAGGTATACTAAAGAGTTCGTTCACACAAAGTTCATTACATTTTAAATCCACAACGATTCGTTTTTATTTATACATTAAAAAAAAATACAAAATACAACACTTCTTTATCGCTAGGCAAAAAACTTAGTGGTTTCTATTTAAGTTAATTATGAGTATTTAATTCATAAAAAAGTATTTCATAGACATGTCAGCTATCAACATAGCTTTTTCATTTACGTATACGAAGCACAGAACATTCCCCGAAAACGAAATGCTACGGTAGGTACGGACATCGGCACATCAGACTACACATTTTTATTCGAAAATTCACGAAAATGGCCTCCAGTGCAACGGAACAAGATACGTCAATGTGTATCTTGATGTGCTGGCATGTGTACATGCACACATATAATATTAATACATTACTAAGTAGTAATTGATAAATGTTCCACTACACATACAATTGTGCGTAATTTAGGTTTATGGGCACGTATTTATTTACGACAAATTTGCAATAATACTTAATGTTTCATGAGTTCTTTATATGTACTTATTGTCTTCTTCTTATTCTTATATACTTATCGTAATTAACTATTTATGTTGTATCTAATAATATTTACCGGTTTACCACACCCACTGCACACGCACGAATATAAGACGACTCAAAATGCTGACTCTGTAAAGTAAGTACATGTCCGTCTGCCAGTACATGGAAAGCTCCATTCTTTCCGGTATCTATGGACAGACTTAATTGGAGGCTTATCCATGCGCCGTCTCATCTCTTCTGCGCGTTTGCATCGCTCTATATAGACAGCATTTTTGACGTTTGACTCAACCAGCCTTCATGTCCTGCATAGGTTAGGTAGGTGATTTTCTTAGATGCCCTGTATAAACCGGCCGCAATAAGCTGCAGCTGCAAGCTACCACTGGCAATACATAGTATTTCATAGTAATTTTCGTTAAAAAATCGCGACATATGAGAAAAGAAATCAGAAAACAGAGTGATAATTTTTAGTTCCCGCAATGCAAAAGACGGTAACGATTAGTAAACAAATTCAAAAATTATATTAGCACATTAGTAGTAGTAGTAATAGTCTGGCGGCAAGTCGCTTTTGATTTTAATGTACAAGTGTCGTTTTGTCGGATTGAAATTGCAGTGTAGGATTCCCTTTTAATGTCAATAAATTTAATCGAGGTATTTATTTTCATTCATTATTGTTATTAGAATTCGGGTTATCTAAGCGCACACGTCTGTCTATTAAGGACATTTAGTAATAATTAAGTAATAGCAAAAATAAAAATAAACATATTTTTAATCACAGTTACAAGAAAAATAAACTTCGTAATTCTACGCAATTAAGTCTTAGAAAGGTACTCTTAGGAACACCGGGCGATAGGAGACCGGAGTCCCTCAGACTTCCATACTGTCTGTAAATTTCTTTCTGTGTGACTGGATTTAGTAGAGGCAAAGCTGCAGAGCCTTGAACACAGCCTTAAAATTGCCTGCTTATCAGTATTATAACTGCTTATCAGTATTATAACTGCCTCCGTGGCCGAACGGTTACCACGCCGGACTGCCATGCAGAGGTCTTGGGTTCGATTCCCAGGCCGGGAGAAATATGTGTATGGCCTACATTTATTTCTCTCGTGAGTTTGGGTGTAATTTGTGGTTGTCTATGTGTGTGTCCATGGCACCCGCGACACAGGGTTTCCCTAGTGCGGGGCTATGTTGAGTGTGTGCGTTATTATTACTATTATTATATAAGATATATCACGAAGAGTGTGGGATGGAATTGCATGATTCGGCCTTCCCCATTCCATCATCGTGGGACTAGACGTATGCTGGGATTCCACGCTTACGTCGTAGATATTTGAAAGATTCCCACGAAACGTTTCGCTTTCACATTTATAGAGCCGGGAAAGGAGTGGTATTCCCTGCCTGCAAACTTGTTCCCCGAACGCTATAACTTGTGCCTTTTCAAGGCAAGAGTGAATAGATACTATTTAAGTGTGCATGGTAGATCGTCGATATGATCGTCGCGTAGGTGAGATGGAGGCCTAATTTATTTATTTATTTATTAGATGAACAAAACAGTTTACATTCACCCCTTAACAAAAGCTTAAACATTACTACTAGTTCTACTCTAGAATGTAAATCTAAACATGTACATACAGCATGACCAATCATGAGTAAACAATTTTGTTTAAAATATAATTTGTTTGTAAGTTAATATAAAATACTTAGGCATAATAAAACTGTAACCTTAAATAAAATACAATTACTATGACTATAACTATGAAAGAGAGAAACCGTGGTGGTTGTGGATTCGATTGCGAAGTCTTTTAACATTACTATCAAATATATCTATCTCTAAATCATCATCATTTATTATCAGCCATTAGGTCATTGTAGGCCCGACACATTCTCGTCAAAGGGTTGTAAAAAGAAGTATTATTAGTATAAACATTCAATACGAATGGTCTAGGAAGGCGTCGTGGATTGCACTTGATGTTAAAATTAATATGGGACAGAAGCGTTGATGATTTAAGGCTGCCGTGAAGTAATTTGTGTAAATGTAGAAGATCCTGTACCCTACGTCTAGAATTCAAGGACATAACCTTAAAATGTGATAACGTCTCTTTGTAACGCGACAAATTGCGACCCATGTGTGATCTGTAACTTACTATTTTGAGAGCTTTGTTTTGTACGCCTTCTAGACGTTTAGAGTGAACCTCGTAGAAAGGTGATACGACACAGGCATACTCAATAAGACCTAACGCACACTTATTTAGTTACAAAAAAAATATGTTATATATTTAGAAATGGATAGAACAAAACAGGGAAAGGGTCAATCGCGGGTTGTCAAACTACTTTCTAGATAGCAACATGAAAAGTTAGGTTACTTTGTGTAAAAATAACACATTTCAAAATAACGCACGAAGATTACAATTTACACAAGAAATGACAACGAATAAATATTTGCTAAAAAACTTATATATTTTTTTAAACTTTTTTTACCTTAAGAACCTAAATAGTTCAGTAAACTCGATCTTTTAATACAACTCTATTTTTATATAATCAAAAGCTAACAACGCATTAAACGTCAATTTATTACTTTTAATGAAAAATCCGACTAGAGCTATGAAATTTTTGGTGACATCAACATCATTGGAATTTTACGATATGGAATAAATAACATGATGGGAAGTAAAATAACTGTAAATGCGTTACGTACCGTTTACTGGATCTGACCTTGAAATATGACTACAACTTACTGTTACACCCTGTATACCTACGTAATGGATTTACCCTAATAGGGTTCATTTAGCTTCCATCACGTTGACTGAACTTTATTAAATAAGTATCTAGTGGCTCTGTAATGTGTCTACTCATGACAAATTTGCAGAAATTAAGGTAAATAAATAATACCTTCAAGTAACACGAAGGCGCAATAAGCATGATGAGTCTAAGAAGTGACACCGTTAATTGTAAACAAATGGAGTCTACGTAATCTCAGAAGTGAGTTCGAAGTTTCTGCACTGCTTTGACGTCTACAAAACCACAACATTCACCACAAAATTCCACTGGGTTGAATGTAATGCAAATGAATAATTTTTAAATTATTTCCTGTATCCGCTTCTCACGAGTTAAACCAGTCTGCTAGGTGCCTCTATTCACTTACAGTCGTGTCGCCAGAGAGCAAATAATTGTAATATATAAATGTATTCAAAATGACGACCGAAATTGTAACTACTGAAGACGTGTCACATACTGACTTTGGAAATTTGACATCGTCAACTGCGACGTGGTCGAAGGATAGCGAACGTACTTCAACTGTTGCAGCTTTATTTAAGGAATTTTCGACCACTCAAAATATCAGTCATGACGCGATGGCCGATAAGCACCAGTTTCAAAGTATTTCACCTGTGTTTGAAGCTTTTATTATGATTGAAATTGTTATGACAGCTTTGGAATTAACTCTAACAATTTTGGCAACTTGCAAGTTGAAGCTGTGGCGGAAAAATTACAGAAATCAGATGCTAATGCAATTAAGTTTGGTGCGATTGTTGAAGCGAATATTTGCTTTAATTGAATTTTTAAAAGACAAGGGGACTATTACTGATTCACTGCAACTGTCTACGCTGGTGAACAGTGCTCTGATTTACATGGACTTTGTTATTGTAATATTAATCGTGTTTTTTATTAAGCACATGTATGACAGTCTAATTGTGGTGTTGGTGAAGATTAGTCAGAACAATTTGGTGAAAGTGTTAACGTGTGCGTGGTTGTTACCACTGCCTATAAGCATAGTGTGTACTGCAATCACTGTGACGAAAGTGTTGGACAACTGGACGATGTATTTACTTATGTGTGCCATATTTCGATGGCCACTTATGTTTATAGGTACTCTACTATACATAACTATTCTGTTTCGAGTACTAAATGAAAAAATAAGGAAATTCGCTCGTAATCTCACTGTTATTACGTTTTTATTGTGTTTAGTCATGAATTTGTATCTGTTCTGTAAAGATGTAATATGGTTATGGTGCATTCATACATTTTCTACAGTTTTATTGAGTTACTTACTTGGTTTTGCAATGAATATCCTTATACTTTGTCTCTATTTAACATTGATAACACTAAGTTTTCGTTGTGACAAAAACAAAAAGTGTAACAACACTCTGAGACCTAATTTTAGTGAAGCAGCTATTAGATACTAAGATAAATATTTCATAAACTGAATGTAAATATATTTAAATAGCGTATGTATATAGTGTAAATAAAAATAGTTGTATCCGTAAGCAATTTTTTTTCAATAATGCAATAACCACCACACTGTTCTATTATTATTGAAACAGGACGTTGAAGGCAACAAGATAAATGAAACTAAGCAAATAGTAAGTCTAATACAATTTAATTTAGGATCACAATAGAATGTAAGTCTGATTTAGATTACAACAACGTGATTATCGGTTTAATTATAAATGCCATTTGTTAAATCCAACAAGTACTAAAACACTTAAATTATTCATAATAATATTGGAATTGAAATATTCTTACTAATGATATCAATACAAAAGTCAGAGAATGTTTGTCACGTAGAGATTTCATTGGAAACACATCTAATATTGTGGCCGACCTCCCGTTGTTTAAAATCAATTACAGTACAATACTCAACTTTAATGCTTAAAAAATGTTATTTTATCCTTGACACAATCCATAAAATAGAAGTTACATCTAAATCTATACATTGTAAAAACAAAAATAAAATATGTATGAAATAATAATAATAATAACTCCCATAAATATAACCTTATTGATTGATTAGGTAATTAAAAACGACGTTTCAAAAATCAGGTTATTAACAACTTTATTTACAGAAGGGGCGAAAAGAAGTGCGATTTTTTTTATAACAAAGGTGTTCGGCTTTGTTACGTTGTTGTGACATGGACATGGATGGACGGAGATGTGCGCTTGCGCTGACAGTGCAGCGCCTGCAGCGCTTGTGTATGCGAGGCGCTTAGGCGCAGTCACATGAGCAGCGCTTCACGCGCTTCTCACGATGCAGCAGGGCGTCCACGCTACGCACGGAACGAGGCTGCATGTCTGCAAGCACAATGACGTAGCCAATTTGAAATTTGACAATCCATTTGTCAGCAATTCAACAAAGTATCTAAAAAAACACATCGTTTTTCAAACAGAAATTAATAAAAAGAAGAAACCAAGATTAGATAAATAAATAAAAAGTAAGTGCTATTTATATAACAATAATACTCGTGACACAGAATTATCAAATTGTAACAAACAGTCAAGTAGGGCAAAAAACAATTTTATTTGACTTCTGTGTAAGTAGATAATAACCTCAGTACAGAGTACTAAAAAAATGACCTCATAAATTCGTGTAATTAAATCTATTTGCCAAGTTTTATTGAAATCGGTTACCAGAAAGTGCGCGAAACGAAATTCATCGCCTAGTTTGCCACCTTTCATTCATAGTTTGCCACCTTTGAGGTGGAACATTTTCTTCAAATTTGACCACTGTTGGTATCAGGTGTGTGACCGGGGTGTTCATCCCGTGCGCAGCTAGCGCGTCTTTGTAGCGGTCTATTTGTGGCCTGAGGCGAGGAGACGCGCGGGCAAAGGAGTCGCAGGACACTGCCACTTGGCATCTCCGGCACTAGCCCGGAGAGCTAGTAGAGGATGAGCTAGACATCTTCCGGTCCCTCCGGCCGCGTAAGAATTTGGGAACTGGAGAGATGCCGTTCATTCGGCGTCGGGAAGTGAGCCTGGCTTACAGCTCCGCCACCAATGAGGAGATTTGGTAGTCGGCTTAGAGTCGGCGGCTCAGCGGTGGCAATCGTTAGTCGTGCGGAGCGCGATGGAAAGTGAGCCTACAGCTCCAGTACCTATCTGGAAAATAGGGAGGGTGTTGTACATGCACCCGGGTGGCTCACCTAAGGCCTTAGCCTTACAGAGAACCGGATGAAGTGCGTGTAAACGTGCTGATCCGGGGTTAGGATCTGACTTAGATGGTCCCTGTGCAAGCGAGCTTGCACAGGTCATAGTGTCATTCCCGCATAACCAAGAGGTTGATAGGGAGGGGCACTATAAACAAAACTTATGTAGAAAGATATGAGACTGTTGGTATCAGGTATCCTCTTTCGTACAAAAGGAAAATCATCAAAATCGGTTCACAAACCGGAGTTATCGCGTAACATAAACAAAAAAAAACAGTCGAATTGAGCACCTCCTCCTTTTCTTGATGTCGGTTAAAAATAGTAACAAGTCTCGTCACTACCTTACCAATCATCCTACGACCTGTGAATGAGTTCCATGAAACAATAACCTAGTACTCTTCCCGCTCATTGTAAAAATCGGCAAACGAATATCCCATGATAATAGATATTTTGCACCTCAGCACGTAGCTCACCAGTTTTTCTTGTCAACCAGTGATATTAACACTAAAGCCCTTTCTTGGTACAGCATAAAAACTTTTTAAATAAAGCGCTTGCCACGTGGACCGGCTCTAACGCTTATCATGTGAGCCAACCCCATTCTTTCTACAACAAATTGCTTTTATAGATTGGCTTTTACATGCTGACGTTCGTATAACGCGTTACCACAACGCGCGCTGAACGCCTGTCTAACGCTCGTCGTCTGAACCGGTCCTCATATAAATAACCGGCGTTTTCATACTGATACGCGTTTAAAGCACGCTGAACGCGCGTCTAACACTGGCCATTTGAACCGGCCTATCATTTATTAGCCAACAGATTTTTATCATTGAATAATCTTTTTATTCCATTGAAATACGACATGAAAGAATAAATAAAATATAACGAATCCAACGTAGTCAGACACACCTATCCATGAAAAAACTGTTTTATATAATGCATTCATGAGAAATATATCAAGGCGTACTCAATTTAAAATCTATTATTCAGCCTGGTATAAGTCAAATGCACTATTGATAGCAGCTTTATATACACAAGGTGGAAAAAATCAATGGGACATGGAGGAAAACTACCTTGAGTACTTAAGATAGCTAATTTTACTTACAGGAAACATTCCTTTATTTTTCTTAATATGAATAACTGTATGATAATGATGATGCATGACTTTTATAAATCTTACCTGAATCAGGAATTGTAAAAAGTAAAAACTAACTAAGTAAAAATGCAAAAAAATCTCAGTGTTTTATCGTACGAATCGATAGAATCAATGATAATGGTAAAGTATCCCCAGCAAACATTGGGTCTTACAAATAGAGACGTAAAGAAGTAAAGAGGTAAGCTTCTAAAAAACGGTTTCTTATTAAGGAAAAAAAATGTTTCATTGGAGTAAAATTAATTATCTTACATTTGCTTTGTTGCTTTCACTTTTTTTATGATAGGTACTAAGTGATGGGACGAACTAGTCGTGTGTCTTTTTTTGGCAATTGTAATTACGTGAATTTCAGCAGTGATTGAATATTTGACATAAAAAAGATAGTCCTCAGGCATAGTTATTCACATATAGGCATAGTAGCACATTGCGGTGCTGTGCACGCTCGGATTCGGACGTGCTCCACTACACTGTAAGAATTATAATAATTCGCGACCCGCGCGGCAATAGCTGCTGCGCGTAACAACAACTCATAGCCAATGAACTGCTGGCGTTCATCCAACACGCCATCGACACTATGAACGAGGTCAGCATCGTGCACATCTGCAAGTCAAACTTCAAAGAAGAAGAGGTTGGCAGTGGCAAGGCGCTGCTTTTCCAAACGCTTATCAAGGCCGAGCAGATGCCATCTCGCCGGAGGGATGAAGGAGCGAAGAGTCTCGAGGACATCTTTACGCTGTTTAGGGAGACCGACCCTGACGACGTGCCTGCTTTCGTGGCGAAGGATCTGCACAAGCTGCCCCCTGACACGTTCGACCATGTCGACGTCACCAAGCTACTGAAGGACATCACGTCCCTATAAGCAATCCTTGCTGAAGTTCGGTGTAAATTGGAGGCCTCGGAGAACACAATCAGTGATTTACGTGCCCAAGTTGTGTTACTTAGTAGTGCATCTTCTGTAAGTAGTGACCTGAGGCCTGGAACATCTATACTTGTCGCGGGGCGCAAAACGCATATATCGGCAGTTTTGAGTCGACTCACATGTACGTGTCACCGACCGCTGCCGCTGTCGTCGCGCGCGTTTCCCCGCGCCCCGCCCCTCGTTTTTCCGCCTCGGCGGAGATGTCACTCGTAAGCGACGAGGGGTCACCCTCGACGTGATTACGCTGCTGTTGCCGCTGCTACCCAACCCATTGCTGCACAACCACAACCCAGGCAACCAACGGAGGGGAAGAAGAAAAAGCGGAAACTCATATCTGGAGCTGTGTCATCAGTACCGTCGAGAGGAGTAGACCAGTGCGACGAGGACGGCTTTAAAAAGGTGGAAAAGAAAAAGAAGTACACTAGCCGTAACCTTAGTGGCACCGCCCCGACTGGCCCCAACCATCTATTGCGTCCAGCGGTACCGACGACGTTGCTATACGTGTCACGACTTCATTACTCCACAAAGTCTCCGGATACTGTGGAGTACATACGAGTGAAAACTGAGGGTCGAGCAGTTAGAGTCCCGCCACAAAATGAATATTAATTCATTTGTGGTGAGAGTACCAACTCAACATCTGTCGACCTTCATGATGGAGGACTTTTGGCCGAAGGGTGTTCCGGCGTTTCCGAGGACGGCTATCGGACACCCACGTTGCGTCACACGTCGTGGTCCATACGTGTAAATAATGAAATAGTCATCATATTATTATGTATGTTAGTCTATAAGGTATATTGTAACCTACAAAAGACCCATAAAACTCATAAATATATAATTTTAAAATAAATAATAGGGGTTAAAGTATGAAATTGCCGATTTGTACTGAAAATCTAAATTGTTTATTTTTTAAATTTTTAACAAATTTATTTAATCAAAATAGTTGCCATTATTATCTATACATTGCTGCCATCTAATGGGAAGTTTATTAATGCCTTTGCGATAGAACTCCGACGATCTAGACTGCACAAACTGTGTGAAAGCATTTTGTACTGCCTCCTGGGAAGAAAACTTCTTGTCACGTAGATAATTGTCCAAATCACGAAAAAAATGGTAGTCCGTTGGAGCAAGGTCTGGTGAATACGGAGGATGACGAATGGTTTCTAACTGCAGTTCCTGAAGGGTCAAAATGGTTTCTCGTGCTGTGTGAGGTCTCGCGTTGTCGTGGAGCAATAATGGTGAAGATCGATTCATGAGTCGGGGCTGTTTTACTGCTAGTTTTGTCAACATGGTTCGGAGTTCGGCACAATAGACATCTGCCGTTATTGCTTGACCAGATCGGAGAAAACTATAGTGAATAACACCATGCTGAGACCACCAAACAGTTGCCATTACCTTTTTATTGGTAAGTTTTGCTTTAGGACACTGTTGTGGCATTTGACCTGGGGTCAGCCATTGCATTTTTCTTTTCCGGTTATCATAAAGAATCCACTTTTCATCACATGTTACAATTCGATCCAATATTCCTTCATTTCTGTACCGGTTCAACAAGGCAATACAAGTTTCAACACGCGTTTCTTTCTGCAGATCAGTCAAATCATGAGGCACTCATTTTTCGTATTTTTTTATTTTATTGATTTGACGCAAGTGAGTCAATATTGTGGGTAAGGTAACGTTAAACCATGCCGCTAATTCCTGGGTAGTTTGACTAGGATCGGCTTCCACTATCTCTCTTAATTCGTCGTTATTCACCTATGTGATGTAGGTCTTCCTCGTGGCTCGTTCTTTAAGTCGAAATTTCCATCACGAAAGCGTTTAAACCAAAATCGCACGGTGCGTTCATTAGTAGACCCCTCTCCAAACGCAGCATTGATATTGCGGGCTGTTTCTGCCGCGTTAGTTCCGCGTCGGAACTCGTATTCAAAAATCACTCGAATTTTCGCAGTATCCATCTTTCTTGTCTAAATTGAATAACAAAAACAATTGAAAGTCGATATTCAAATGTTTCAAATTTAAAAAAAAAAAGAAAATCACAGAAACCATTTGAAAAAAGTTTCATTCGAAAACCTCAAACCATGAAGATTCTATGAAAATTCAAAGAACCTATTGCAATAAAACGGCAATTTCATACTTTAACCCCTAATATATAAAAATAAAAATAGTGGCGCTGCTAAGTTACTACTAGTAGTTGTTGTTGTTGTAGTTGCTACTGCGTCGAAGAAAATATACAATATACTCACAGTGTGGCCTCTCCTCAATTGGGAGCATAGGCATATGGAGCTCTTGCGGAACGAGCACGGTGCGTGGCGCACGAGAAGTGGGGGATGGCGCGTCTTGAGTGGGGCTCTGCATCTGCTCCTGGCGCCTTTGTTCTTCATGGGCTTGGGCCTGTGCTTCAGCGTGCGCTTGGGCCTCGGCTTCAGCTTCCGCAGCCGCGGCCAGGGTGTTCACGATTGTCTTAACCTAACATTTTTAGACGATCACAATGCTTGTATTATTATATTTGGACACTCCGTTTTTCTAAAAGAATAACCCATTTTATCTTACAGATGTATTTAAAGCAAGTTAAGCTATGTAAACAAACACATTTAATTAACCAAACTATAATTTTCAATAAAGAACTTTGATATCACTATCGGGCTCAGCATCAGTGTTTATTAAGATTTTGACAATTCCTTCCTTCCTCCTAAAATAATATAAGCTGTTTTAATGGCATTCTCTTGCTGTATATACCTCCTGCATATCGTTGTCCATCTGTTGCTGAATCTGCTCGCGTTGCTGGCTGGCAGCGGCATCCTCGGCAGTGCGGTGGATCACATGAAGGTCCTCGGGTGTCAGGCCCCAAGGCAAGTTCATTTGGACAGGAGTGCCATCCATCTGGATCTTCTGTATCTGTCATCCAATAACAATTCAGGTTTAAAATATGCTCCACAAATCTTTAACGTACAAATTCTATTCATCAAAGTAGCTAGAACATAAATTGTACACAAAAGTAATCCTTCATGTTTTAAGAAAATATTTTGAAATTTCAAATGATAGGCACGTTACTACATCAAACGCAACAAGTAAATTAAAAATGAGGACGAGTTATAAAAGGCACATTGCAGTAGCCATAGACAAGGAATTAGCTAGAATATACGAATATTCAAAGTCAAGTGTAACTGAAAATTTCTGTTTTGCATCAAAGTATATACATACTTACAACACATTTGGTCTTCACTTTTTCGTAGGCATTTGTAACCGTCGCCATCTCTGAGGTCCCCGATTCGATCCCCGGTTGAGTCAATGTACAAAACTAACTTTTCTATTGTCTCGGGTCTGGGTGTTTGTTATACCGTCGTTGTTTCCGATTTCCATAACACAAGTGCTTTAGTTACTTGCTTTGGTATCAGAGCAACTCATGTGATATTGTCTAATATTTATATATTTGCCCTTAAAAGTCGTCAGTAGCCATATTTGAGTTTAGCTCGCTTCAATTATATGTAATATGCAAGCTCTTGTGTAAAACAAATTTTATACATCTTAAGACAGGTATTGCTTTAACTTGTATATTAACACAATAAGTATTATATATTATACGTATTATCGCTTAAAGCTATAAGACCACCCATTGTATCACCGCTTATTTTTAATTTAATTGTATTGTATTTGTTCTCTTTTTTGGTGTACCATAAAGAGTTTTTGTATTGTATTGTATATTTTATAAACAAGTATGAGTTATTCATAACTGATCTTGCTGGTCTCATATACCTAATGAATGTCTCAAGAAAAGACAGGTGTCTTGCCTAACTTTATTCAAACTTCAGATTTGTAGTTACAGTCAGCTGCTGTACGCGCATGAAACGTAGAGACTATACGATCCTGACAGCCACTGTTATCAATATCTAATGATACACCTTGTAATTAAACATTAGTACTATGTGGCGTATCATTGAGTATTCCTATAAGTTTTATACATATGTACTGGTAGGTAAATTCTCGTTTTAACCAAATACTGCTTTTATAAATTTAGCAATTTAAAAACTTGCCGAGGTTTTCATAATAAAAACTTTAAAACTTTTTTAATATGACGAATACAAGAACATCTTTTATCATCTACTAATAATTTTAGATTTCTTGTCCTGATAAAAACATATCTATCTACCTTACTTTTTTCTTCATCGTTTTATTAGTGTATAAAATATGATCGATACGTAGATATCATCACGTAAAATTATTTCATTATTTTCGGTTTCTAAAGGGATAAAGCGGGCAGTTTATATACCCTCAATATCCCGTTTTCAATAAAAATAGAAATACTTATTTCCAAAATACGATATATACGAGTTGGGATTTCTAGGGCTGACAAATTTCTAATATTTATTTGAAATTATATAGAATAGTAGTTGCTGAGAGAAATAGTAATTAAATTATCCACATAGAAACGGCTTATGTTGCTTAATGGTTGACATTGGTTTTTCGTTTTTAATTGATCTATATCCTGAAATGTCGTTCCGTTTCCAAATAGCTTACAATTAATTGGTCATAATCATGAAAAAGTACAAATATCTCAATTTAGTTACCTGATTTGCAAATGAGTACTTAGTACGTGTTAAAAGTGCAATTTTATTTGAGATAAACAGTGAAAACAATAAAACGATTCAGTTACCTCGGGCTGCTCTAGCTCTTGCGTGGGTGCAGATTGGGGCACGAACTGGTGGAGAACGGTAGGCTGCTGAAAACATAAATATTATTTTTAGTCTCTAAAACAAGTAATAATCCCGTAAAACTAATAATTAATTAGTTATTATAGAAAACAAACAGACACCAAGGGTGCACAATCTTTTCTGAAATTTTAATTCTAGATTGTGATTTTTTTAAATCTTCTACATTCTTGTACCTATTTAGCACACATCCACATGATTTGACATTATGAGGTTGTTACTGTTTCATTTTTTTTATTGTGTGTGTGGTTTTTTACTTATTTATGTGTAATTACAATATTTATATACTTATTTACATATAATATATTATACGCGCATTACTTAAGATTCACTCAAGAATATAAAGGGTCTATTATAAAGTGTCGGCATAAATATATTTATTTACCGTGTGCATATAAAGTTGTATAATCAAGTAATTTGTATACAATTAAAGGCAATGCGAAAAACCTAGTAGTACAGCAGTTATCTATTAAAACAATGAATAATGGAAATCCTTCACCTTCTGCCATTTTCCCACACAAATTAAAACGAAGGTTACTTCTACTAGGTTTAGATTCATGATAAAGTCTAATTTGGTTCACATTCCGTCTTATTATACAAAAATATATAAACATAACTTGTCCTTTTACCTACGTTTTACGAAAAGCATAGATAAAAGGAACGTTAAAGTTGACCGCAATTGTATGCTAACAAGCAGTTCTTTAACCTCCGCGTGAAAACGGTTCAGTGCCTCCGGCGCGCTGTTTCTTTTATCAATAAGATATTATGTCTGCCGAGTCTAATTCATTATTTCTCAAATTGTTACACTAATCATACTATAACAGTACAGCTAGAGGGAATCTTTTTTCGTATAACTAAAAAATACGAAGGCGAACCGGGAACAATGGTAACACCGTGCAATAGTAACTTATTGTCATAACTAAACAACGTGTAGGAAACGGTTAACTGGACCAGGGTCCTAAGTCTGCTAATTTTAAATCATCTCAGTTGCGTGTAGATAGAGTGTCAATGGCAGGATTTTGTACGTTTGGTATTCTGCTAAGACTTAAGAGTAGAGGATTGTTAGCGGTTAGCTATCGAGGTACTGTTCAATTGCCATTGAAATTTTCTGGCATTCTTCTCTTCAACGGCGAGTTGAAGGGACGTCGATGGTGTAGTCTACTAATATTTAATTTGAAGGCTAAATTACTGATTAAAGGAGATAAAAATTAAGATATGCATAGTAATTTCCATGTTAGTTTTAGTAAACCAACATCAATCGTTATTTATTGAATGAATGAAAGCCAATCAGTGCCATTCCAATGACACTGTATTGAGATTCATCTGCTATTGTAACTAGATTTTAACAAAATAACAAATATTATTACAAGTATAATTGCAATAAAATCTCAATTGGGTCTCAATGGAATTACAATGGTCAGTGGTTTTTAGAAAAAATTAGCAGAATTGGGCCCGAAACGTTGGTTTGTTTGAAAAAACAAATATACGCGATTCGCGTCAGAAAAAATAGTTTCATTTCCTATGTGTACAATCGCGGAAACCTAAAAACTCGATATAAAAAAACGAGTAAATAAATGTTCACTCACCAATCGTCAGCATGGTCACTTGGGAATGGACCAGTCTGGTGTGATTTTTTGCCCTCACAATAATTACTCGTATAGCAAATAAACCTCTTTTTAACAATGAACAGCGGAGATTCATTTGCAAATGTCAATTGTATTGCTACCCCTCGTTTATTTAGATCTTGAAATTAACAATTATTTAATTCGTTGCTAATTGCTAAGACATAAATGTACATTTAATTATTCTTTTGTTTCCGATGCGACCAATTGCAGTGATATAGTCGAGTCTGTGTATCTTCTTGATACACGGACTCGACTACACAACATGTGAAAATTTACAATTGACTCAATTATTTTTTTTTTGTAATGGCTGGCAATTATGCTAGGAGTCCCTTGTAAATTCATAAATAATTCATTTAGTTGATTCTTTTCGTTTTTAAAATTAATAAACAATACATATTTAAAAACTGTTACTAAACCAAAGAATATTGCTTATACAGGTGAAAAGAGAGCCCTCATGCCAACCCAAAGAGAGTATTCATGCCAACTGATTTTGAAGCACCATCTGTTTTTTATCAGTGACAACTTCGTGCGTATATTCCCATAAATATGCATTATGTAGATACGAGTGATTGCTACTAGTAATACTTGCAAATGAAATATACTTTGTTTGCAGTTTTGTTCTAACTTAATTATGTGAAAGACAAAATGTCACTTATGAATTTGTAAGACATTAGTCTGCCAATTACAGCATTACTTAATTAGAACAAAACATTAGGTGATAAAGGCCACAATAAAAGACAAATTTATTTGATTACTTCTTATTTTTATAATGTGTATACTCATTATAATATACTGCAGCATTATTTTTAATTTTTTCGTCCCCTACATAAGTTATTTTCCCAGACAAATTCCGATTAACAGATCTACACCAGCTGTACAATAAGACACAGCACAAGGAAAAACATTCCACGCAAATAGCACTCAAGAAAATTTCACAAACCGGCAAAATACACGCGCGTACGCAAGACGCGGTAGCCATTTTGTGACATTGACAGAAAATATATTACCAGCTCCGAACTAATCAAAATTGCTCACCAGCTATAAAAGAAAAATAACTGTTCATTTATGGTGAGCTTTTTTATTATAATTTTCAGTCGCAAACGTTATGGTAAATTTTCTAAAGTTTTTTAACAATTTATATTATAGTACGTACATAGTGTATGGAAAAATCCCAGTCATTACCTAGGTAAAATAACTAAAACAGTAATGGTATAGAAAGCCTGACAATCGCAAAAATAGTACCGGTGATAATTAAAAGATGTCACTACTTACTTTCTTTACAAATTGTCAGCTCCAAGGTTCTGCCCCCAAATATTAAACTAAAGAAATTTTTTGTTAAGCATAATTTGTTATTGCGTTATTCAAAGCAAAGGAAATATACTATTTTTAATTTTGGCTAATAATTGTGCTAGTATTTTTAAAGTCGCTTGAAAAAAAAAGTTAGTGATGTTTAATATAAAAACTCTTTCTTAACTTACACCACCGCAAATTAATGAAAGAGGGAATATTACTCGTATAACTTGATAACTACTATTTTCGTATTCTTATGAAACTTATGAATGATTCACATTAGGGGTCAACTGTAGTACCAGTCATCAAGAGACGGCAGCATGGATCTTGTTCTGTTGCACCGGAGACGATATTAGAACAAAAGTGTATGCTTGATGTGCTGTTGACTGTACTATACGAAACAATATTTTTAACACGTTATGAATAAATATGTCGCCTTCCTGTATGACACCAACTAGTATATGGATTTAAGTTTATAAGTTTAGCATCATCATCTACAACCCAGCCAGCCTCCTTCCATAATATGTGCCACCCATCATGTTTTTAAACTGGTCTCACACATACATTGCCCGCGAATTTGACATTTAGTCTACCCATATGTATATTTATTTATAAACAAGTAAAGCAAAATTTTAGCAGAAGTAGAGCTCCTTGTGAAAGAGTTCGCTCAGGGAAGTACTGCCACTTTACCTATTTCTGCCGCCAAGCAGTAATATCCGCATTACTGTGTTCCGGTTTTGAAGCTTCCGATGCTGGTGAAATTACAGGCACATGGGACTTGTCAACTTATGTCTCAGGGTCTGCCTCAAATCTTTGCGATTTAAAGATCTGAGTGGCGCTGCAACTGTTATGGACAGGCGTGTTGCTTGCCATTAGGCGCATGACTTGTTCGTCCCGTCAATTGATATTATAAAAAAAGACTATGTGGTTAACTATAAACTCAAAAATGTTACTATTGTCACCGATCAACTCAAGTACGTAAAATTTATGTGTTACCCTCGAGCAATGACAGATTTACATCCCCGTAAGCGTCATTCAAGCGCAAAATGGCTAAATGTTTACTCACTGGATTAATATCCACCTCAATTGAGCGTAACATGCGTGTTATGTAACATGTACATTTTAACATGATCGCATCAAACGGTTTCCTTAAGAAATTAACGGTATTTAATAAAGCTGCCATAAGTACCTAACTACCTACAAAGGCAGCTTTACGAGAATACTAACAATTTATAGGTAATCATTCGCTTAGTAGACTTTGAATATGTATTTAGTTAAACACTGTAAAGACAAATCGAATCTTCTGCGTGTAATCAACTAAGTATACAACATGATTACTACAAAGTGGTAGCAGACTTGATAATCGACCTTGAATATTTAAATATTTTCGTAACCGAGTAATTTAACAGAATGATAAGTGTTAAAAATATTTAAATATTTTTATTTTAAATTATTGGCAGATGTCATTACGAGCAACTTCCGCGTCTTAACCACGTTGTTGCTAGTGTACTCGTTATGTTGTAAATTGCTTGCTAACGGAATATTTTTTACACTCAAAGTTTTTTGACTCTTACAACTACTTAACTGTTATAGATGTGGGCTTCATTAAATTAATGTAAGCATATAACTTATTTTAGTTAGTAGCTAATTCTGTTTTGAAGTGTAGATTGAGTCTTTATCCGATAAGCTTTTTTAAGATAAGAAATCTCTCGATCACTTCAAAGGCAAAAGATACTGTTATTGTGAATTAAACATGTTTGTAAATCATAAATAAATATTAGACAACATCACACGTTATATGTTTACTATGAGTTTTCGAAACAGAGTTCAAGTTTTTATCCTAATAAGTAATTGTTATTATATATTTCTTGACTCTACATAACTCCTACAGAGAAAATATAAATTATATTTGTAGCTTATGGAATTTAGCTGCTACAATGTATCAGGTTAACAAAGATTTCAAATTATTTACACGAAATCCAGATTAATACAATAATGGGAAATAATAAGTTGTAACTTGCCTCGTTGTGATCCTGTGAGTGGGGTGGTGGTGGTGGTGGGGCAAAGGGTCCCATACCCTCAGGCGGGGGCGGCATGTTGTGGGGAGCGGGGATGGCGATGACCCGTTGAACGTGGATGCGCATCTCGCGAGGGGCACTCATCTGCTCCTCTGAGGAATCCCATGGCATCTAAAACAAACAAACAATATAACTAAATCGGAAAACAAATTAAAAAGAAATAATAATGTGCCAAACAACCACAACAATTGCCTGGTATCAAACTAGGTAATTTCCTGTACCATGAGTACCTACCAGAGCAACAGAATTCACTCCGGGGCACCCAGAACACCCAGACCAGAGCCAATTTAGATAAGCTCATTTCCCTAATTATTGCAGAAATAGAACCGAGTCTCATCCAATGACTTCAGTACAAACTGTAAGTACATATAAAATGTTGTCATTTTAATCCTTGATACTACTAACGAGCCACCCTTGTATAAGGCAATCATTCCACCGTAAGAATGCAATAAAATCACTACAAAGTTGACCGTAGGTTACAAGAGGAAGACTATCAAAGAGATAAAAATAAAACGCAACAATTAACCTCATATAAGACACAAATAGATAGACTAAACAAGATTTTCCTTGTGATTTCTGACGTATTCGAACTCTAAGCACTAGTAACAAGTGATAATAAATAACTATCAATAAAGGCACGCAAACGATGATAAGTAAATTAGCATTGTAGGATCAAATTACGACCGAAGAACAAAGGATAATAGAGGTTCAATCGTGTCAGGCATAAATAATGCCTGCGAGTTGCGCAAACACACCGAGAGCATCACCTCATAGGAGATGAAGACCGGTGATCAGGAAGCAATGACCGCTGACACACGAGGACGAGCGGCCATTGCGCACCCACTCTGCAAAACAAAGCCGACGAACTCTCTCGCACATCTTACTTCATACCAATGTGTCAAAAATATCACCCATACAAAAATAGCAATAATGATTTAGAAAATCTTTTCTTAGTGTAGAAACCAATCCAACATTAAGCTAACAAAAAAGAATCGTTTAAAAATATTCACACAATTTCACGTGAACTGTGTACCGGTATCACACGCTTCAAATTAAAAGAATTTAAAAAACGACAACAAAAACCCGTTCAGGTGGATGAACAAAGAAGTCTTAGCATCGGGTTTGGTAACGAATATTAATATTCTACCGATGATGTTGTAGTTAATGCGGAACGATACAAAACGCGGAAGAGGTGACTCTCGCGCATTGTCCATGCGTCCTTGGGCAGGTGTCTTTAATGCGCATTGTATAGACCCATTAGAATCTGTCATGTTGAGCCTGGGAGCGAACATGTTACGCCGTGGCTACATGCCTTTGTCAGATGTAATTGCGACCATTTAATCTGATGCCTAGAACCAGTTGTGACTACTTTTTCAAGAAGAGTAATTGAATTAATTACGTGATTGGTTTTGCTCACGATTTCATATATTGATTTCTGTCTGTCTACCTCTTTAGTGGTCAATATTATTATTAACAATATTATTTTAGTGGCAGTAGAGCTCCTTGCGAGAGAGTTCGTCCAGGGAAGTCCTGCCACCTTGCCTATTTCTGTCGCCAAGCAGTAATGTCAGCATTACTGTGTTGCGGTTTTGAAGGATAAGGGTGCTTATGAAATTACAGGCACTTAGGCCTTATCAACTTAGGTCTCAAAGTGACAGGCGCACTGACAGTGCCCCTCAGATCTTTGCGATTTAAAATTCTGAGTGGCACTGCAACCGTTATGGACAGGTGTGTAGTACTACATCAGGCGCACGACTTGTTCGTCCCGTCACGTGATATTATAAAAAAAATCTTATTTCATTTTATTAATAACATAGTAAATAAAAAAATCTATACATTTTTAAGTATTTTGAACTGTCACAGAATAAATAGGTTTTGGTAATAATTTCTACAAGCACTTAGAATAAATTCGTTTATCGGCTCTATATTCTACCAACACAAACTCAATTTAATTGCCGCCGTAAGTGTCGTTAAAGAATTTAATCCTTCACAAATCAAATATTTTGGAGGAGCGCACCAGTGCTTGGCGACATTAATGAAATTCGGTAAGGAGTGGCTGGCCCTCGCGCATCGACTACCTCAGCCCACTTGTAAGATATATATACATTCGGTTCTATTCGATCACAATTTTCGTTTACTTGCATTCACTTCCATAATAACTGATTACGTAATTTCCGATGTAGTTAGTAACTTGTAATAGTAGATGTACAATGACATTGAAATAAAATTTATTTTCAGTTACATAATTTACAAAAAATAAAAAAGAACAAAACAATATCGTTCACTGTTTCTTGGTAATTATTTTTACATCTAAATATACACTAAATCCGTGAATAGAAACACGAGTTGCAATATCCTACTACTTTCGGCGCTTTAAACCTTGAATAGTAATAAACATTAATTACTAGTATTCTATTCGGAAGTGACAATCGGAAATATAGCAAGGTGTCACAAAGTTTACATCATTACTACTTGGACGTTCTTCAAAAAATATTTAGAATAATATCCACCCTAGTTGTTCGCTTTTTCATATTGTGAGCTTCTATGCTTTCACTACGCTACTTTCTGTGCATATGTGGTTTGTCGTGTATCACTTAATTAAAGGACTAAGCTCGATGTAATACGTAATCACCAAAGCAAGAGTGATTTCGGAAGGTTAGCAGCTCAATGGTTTCCTGTATTCTGGTTTTCTGTAATGTTTTGGCGATGACCTCGAATTTTCGGTTCCGGATAAACAAGGTAGGCTTCGACTTTCTATTTTAATATTAAATAGCTCTGAAATTGTTTATTCCTATATAAATATCATATCGTACATATACCATAAAATAATTTACTCCACAGAATCGTACAAACTATGTTATATTTCATTTTCAACTAAAGCTAAATTTACTAGACCGAAATTGTTACCACAATCTCTTTCACTCTCTCAGTTGCAAAAGAATGCCATTAGATATAGTCTACAAATTTGACCAAATAAAGTCATATAAAGTGTCTGTTTACCTGTGGCAAAAGGGCAAACGCGGTTTACTTTAAAGAAACAAACATGACTAACAAATTGTGGTACAGTATGTAAATCTGAAGTAGTTTAAATATAGTCCTTGAAGAAGTCGTGTTCTAAGCTGTAAATAGGCAATTTGAGGTAGTTATATGCACCGTGCACAAATTAAAGTAAAGCCTTCAACGTGTAATGAAAACTTTTGTAATATTTTTTAACTAAAACAGACATAATTTGTAATAGAAAAACTAAAACGCCATTGCCGTCTCAATAAAGTCTCGACTTAATTTTGGAGCTGTTAGCGAGATGTTAGCTTCTAATAAATGACTTGATCAAATAGTAATATTTACGCAAATAATTATGATCGTATCAGACATATGTATGCATCACTAGAAACTAGGTGTTAGTTATATAATCTATGCTCCTAGCACCCAGCAGGTGGTCACCTTGCAATCTTGAAACACCAGGCAATGTCGGTTAATATAAGTAGAACGAGGTTCATGAACGTTCGTAGCCACCGGTGCATCAAATTATGTGAGTAACCGCAACACAGCAATTGCATACGAGCCTGCTGCTTTACACGAAGGGCCCCAAATCGCACCTGCATCTCAGCTATCAAGTTCAAGCGCAATCCATGATACCAAACCACAAAAAATAACAACTGAAATTGGGAACGAATGGTATCGATCGCTCGCATATATAAAATGTGTGTAGTACGCGCGCGGCTCAAACAGTCGAGAATCATCGCATCATGCACGCGTATCTCGCGATCGCCCTCGCGCTTGTAGCGCCCGCGCTTACATCGCCCCATGACCGTGTCGGGTACGAGAGGGAAATAGATGCCACCAGTTACAACCAAGTTCCGAAACTCCTGGATTACGTGTTTAACGAGGAATACCTCAGCGCACAGAAAAATCGGGCGAAATTAGTAACAAAACTCAGACCGGAAGGTGAAGCAGTGGTAGATGATAACGTGCTTCTGGAATCCAATGTTGTGTTTATTCGTCCAGCGAAGAGACGAGTGGCGAATGAAGCTGGAGAGGAATTAGTGCGACGGCGGCGTGGATACAACCTGGAGAACGTAAATGTGCCTGCGAGGTACCCGTATCTCCCAGTGCCGAGCTACTATCGCTTCCGCCGCTGGGGATAGTGGCCGATGCGCCGGCGCCTATGCCGCCTCGCAAGTCTGCCTCAAATGTCAAGGCTGCGCTAATGCTCTGCGGATCCCACCGCACCCGGAGCGCAACTCACATGTACATGTGTGCAACTCTGATAGACTGTACTTACTTAGTTGTTATTATATTTATACGAAGTGGCTGTGATCGAACGCTCAGTTTACGCCGTTGTAGTACGGTTTGATAGCAACGATTGACAGAGTACATACCAACATAAAAAAAACGAATAAAATATAAATTAGTTGAAATGTAATTAGCAATAGTTAGAGGTAAAATTAATGAAGATGAAATGTAAAGATTTAAATTATACGATTTTTTTTAAATAATTGTATTTGTTTCTATCAAGCCTTTTTCCGTTGCTTAAATGTTTGTTTATAATTAAAGAACCTAACGCGTCTCATTAATAACAGGAAATAATAAGTCTAAAAATGTTTAATGTATCTATTAACTGATCTAACTACAATGTCAAATGCAATAAAATACGCACAGAGTGACATATTGTAATGGACATAGTGTATGGTGTATATTGAATTATGCTACTAGGCCGCAGCCACAGTTTACAAGAGGTGGCCTAGAGGCCCCGTCTTCGTCATTTGCATGGCCACTATCAGTACAACAACCCTGAAACATGTGGTTGGTTACGCATAATAAAATTGTTTACAGTTGTTCAAATACATACAATAAACCTGTGCTTTTATTCCATTACATGTGAGCATAGCTTTGTTATGATAGGCCATCCTTCTCAACTTGTAAATAATTTTGGAAAAAGGATAACGACGTTTTTTAAATATGTATATTTGGAAGATTTACTTAAAGCCGTTGACATCAGGGTTTCATTCAAGGAGATGTGTGCGAGCGCGTGCAGCCTGCACTTTGGGATATTACTGCAATTAGACACTATCATGTCGTAATGAGAACAATGAAATATAATGAATGCAAGTTTAAAATGCAGTTGGCACAATTGGTGTCACGAGAGCCTGTTGTTAGGCATTCAAGCAAGGATTAGTGGTTAGTAATTGTCAGTTACGGCACAATGGTTATAACTTTTCTAGTAAACTATTGCATCAACTAGTGATACCGATAAGAGACGATGGGCTGTAATTAAAAAAGAATTTTAAAACATCTGAATGTCAACAGCCAATTAATGTCCTGCAGGACTCTTAAAGGCAAGACGGGATTGCTATAGTTTTTTTTACAAATAAAGAGTACGTCTATGACTAACAGATAGCAATTTTATACAATATTATCTACTTCAACTTGTTATTTTGATTACTAAAACAAAACGTGTTTGTCTTGAAACCACAAGTTATTTATAATAAGACGTTATTATAAAAAAGAGCCATTAAAAATCACTATCGTAGCGTAGTCGATTTAACATGCGCGTTTTGTTTAAGCATGCGCAAATTATTTCCTAAGCGTTTTCCGTTGTACAATATTGATGGTTAGACAATTCCACGTCCAGTAAATGTTTAGAATCTACTTCCGCACAAGTCCTGATTTCACTATCCAAGGTGACCGATTCTATCTAGCAAATCGAAAAAACAATATGGCGAACAATGCTATGTAATAATAAATGTAGTAATAAGCAAAAACTTGGAATATTTTTTGTCGAGAATAATTTAGACTACAGAAAAACAAACCGCGCCGTTAGCGAACTATAAGAGAGAGAAACAAAAAAATAAAAGCAGACAATACCAACCAGAGTACAAAAATACTTTTATTTGATATATCAATGTTAATCAATGTGCCAGATAGTCACACCAATCACATAGTCTAAAACTGGGGAACTATTTTAGTACAACAAAGGTCTCTTGTATCTTACCATTTTTGCGGCCAAGCAGTATTATGAGCATTGCCGTGTTTCAGTTTTGAAGGGTACTGGTGAAATTACAGGCACATGAGAATTGTCAACTAACGTCCCACATTAGCGGACGCAGTGGCAGTGTGATCTCTGCGATTTAAAGCTCTGGGTGGCACTGCAACTGTGATGGACATACTTGTCGCTTACCGCCAGATTTACAACTTATTCGTCCCGTCACTAATCATAAACGAGGGAATTCAATGTATGAGTACTAAATCAGAATTAATTTAGAAAAGTTCATCTCCTACCGGGAATCGAATGCGGTACCTCCTCATCCTCCGCCCAAAGTGCAAACAGTTAGTCCACTGAGGTCGTCAATGTGTAAGCAAATTACACTTGAAAATGTAAAATCAAATATCATTTAACAACTTATTCGTACGATAAAAATGAGGGGTTGCTCTGTTGAACATTCGTTAACATTTAACATTTTCAATATCGTAGTCATCATAGGCATAAAAAAGCTCAAATAAGCGGAAATTGTATTTTGCACAAACTTTTTGTTTTACAGCAGTTTTAAATGTTTTAAAGGGCAAATTTAGATAGAATTAAAAATTTAAAAGAATCATCAACGAGATTTTGCTTTATTTTATTTCAAAATCAGGATTTAATCGTGTATAAAACGTGTCTTATTTGCCTCGACAGACGTTTGGGCCGATACGTTTAAGTCCCGAATTTGAAATCAAATAATGTGTGAAAATCGACAATGTAAATATCCTATTATAAAATTTTATACATTTCAACACCTAAATATTTAGGAAATGAAACTATTTTCCGGATTTAAATCGCGTATATCTGTTTTTTCAAACAAACCGACGTTTCGGGCCCTTTACAGGTCGCATGGTAACGGTTGACTGAGGTGGTACAGTCTTCAACCAGTTATGTCTAATATTGATGCAAACCACTCTATTTTTTCACTATAGTTACAATAGTTATTACTTAAATACCTTATTTTTAATTTTACAAAGAAACATTCCAATGTACGCTACATTATGTTTTATAAATTATTTTATTGAATGAATTTTTATTAAGTTCAATTTATTATTAATTAATAATAGAAATTAGAATAAACTAAAACATATTAATTAGTACTGAAGTCTTATGTCTGTTTGGGATTTTCCATTAGAGAAAATACTGGATCCCAAACTGGTGGTACGGAGAAACCATCTTCCCTGTTGAAATTAGGATGTTTTTTAATTTCAATGGCCTCTCGCAGCATCCTGGGTAGATAACGGACTTCTTTTGCAAGGACCTGGGGTTTGTCAAACTTCATTGAATGTGTAGGTTTATCCATGACATGCTCGCAGACTGCAGACTTGTTTACGCGACGGTATTTGACATCAGCTATATGTTCTTTGACGCGGGTACAAATACTTCGCTTTGTTTGTCCAATATAAGAGAGACCGCACTCACAGTCAAGCTAGTAAATTCCTGCATCCTGTAAGGGGATGTTACATTTCACGGGTCTCAGGAACTGAGAAATCTTCCTCAGGGGCTTGAAATAGATCTCGATAGATGCGCGCCTGAGGACTCTTCCGATCTTGTCTGTAACACCTCTCACGTAAGGTAAGATGGCAGGTCTTCGCTCGACTGTTGGTGGTTTCACACGTGGCCTGCGGCATTGGCGTGGAATCTTCAACTTATTCGCATGTAGTTTAAATCCGGAAAATAGTTTCATTTCCTATGTGTAATAATCGCGAAAACCTAAGAACTCGATACATAAATATTTTTTTACTTTGTGGAAACAACTATCAAGAACCATTAGTTTATTTTTCCTTGTGTTAATATTTAATATAGCGTTATTTTTCATGATAAGTATAATATTCTTCCTAGCATAAAGTCTCATAAATCTACTTTAACCCTACTGTAAGTATGTTAATTTATTTCAACTTATCTCTCAAATACACTCTGGAGCGCAGATTGTAAATTGCTCTAGCAGCACGCCTCTGCAGAACAATTCTATTATTGTCGGCGACATTTCCCAAAAGCACAATGTTGTATACCATCAAACTGTGGAAATAGCTAAAATATCAATCTAGACGTTTCTACGTTTGAACGTAATAACATTTTTTTACTTAAGTTTTACTGAGAGTGGTAGCAATCAAGTACATCTCTGATATTAGTTTAAACAAGGGGAATATCATTATTAATACAAAAATCAAACACAAAGAAAAATTCCCTCGATCCGGCTGGACTCGAAACAGCGACCTCGCCACATCGCTCTCCCAACTGAGCTACGGAAAGAAGCAGCAGACCTTACAAATTTATCTATGTGCTTGTTGCAGATCTTTATTTTTGAAGAGGAATAGTATTTGCTCTGTTTCATGAGATCACGCAATACACGATCATTAGTAATTTAAAAACACAGTAAGAAAAAATATAATCAGTTATAGAATGAATAACTTTGACGGAAAGTGACTTTGGTGGCAGACGAATGAAAGACGGCTTGGGATTCGAAATTGGAAAGTCAGTCATAAACTTTTCGAATACTTTAACAAATTTTATGTGTTTTTACCATTTGATAATTGATTCTTAATTGAATATTCAAGTTACGAGGTCAACTCTTCCAGTTCCTTTGTTTATAATGTTCAAATTCGTCTTCACTACATCCGTGCTGTTACATATTTAATTATTTTTAAATATTAACTGCAACACAAACCTTTTTAATATTTTGGAACATCTTCTAAAAAACCGTGAAAACTGTCAATAATAAATAAAGTTTGATATAATTTATTTATTAAATCATTTTATTAATAATGTTCATAACGAGATTCACACGAAGGTCGATGTTTACCGAGGTCATTTTGAAAGCTATTAATAGCAATTAAATATCTAAAGATACTGAATTAATTTCAATGGTAATAAAATTAGCTACTATCCTCGCGAAAATGTAAAAATACCTATATTATTGTATAATAATAATAATAGGTATATACCTAATTTTGATATGTACATGGAAATAGATATGCACGCATTTTTATGTATAGGTAGCTTTCCCGATTCTGAAATAAGTGTACAATGACACCGACACTTGGAAAATTTCTTATACAGGGTGTAAGATAAGTAAAAACTTTATTTTGCGTTACCAAGTGACGGGACGAACAAGTCGTGCTCCTGGCGGTAATCAACACTCCTGTCTATATACAGCACTGAGTTGCACTGCAACTGTTATGACAGTGCAGTGCTTTAAATCTGAGGGGTACTGCCACTGCGCCCTAAACCCTGACACATAAGTTGGCAAGTCCCATGTGCCTGCATTTCACCAGCACCCTTGCCCTCCAAAATTTTTAGAAAAATAACACACAATACGTACTAAAGTAATAAGTTTACTGAATACAGCAGGAGGTATTCAAAAACTTTCTACTTCAAACCCTACAGTGAATAGATGTTTTAGTAACACAGAAAGGTTATTGAACAAGAACCTCGAAAGCAGAAAACACAAAAGTTGCCCGTCACATTTCAGTGAATAAGTTTTAATACACATTACAATGAAAATAAATCAAAGGATAATATTATTTGATCCTCAAATAAGTAATTGATCCATTGTAAATGTGCACTTTTTTAAATAAACGATACTTTTATATATATATCGTTCAGTCTATATATTACTGGATCTACGGATAAATTATAAATGAACTGCATTTAAGGTAACACTGTTATTATGTTTGAGCTCACGAAATTAACATTTGGTGTTAAAAATGTTTGGTCTTTTCTTTTAACGATTGATGACATTTATAACCAATATATCTTTTGATATTGATCTCCTAATAAATCTTGATTGCTTGGTTGTGTCCTGTATTCAGTAGATTAGGTTAATACATATTAGGTTTATATCAAAAATCAGCATGAGCCGAGCGAGCGAAGCGAGCACGACGCGGCAGCGGCCGGCGAGTTTCAGAAGACAATTCGCTTGCGTTCCGAACATGTTTTCAGATCAAATTATATTATAATGACCTAATATAATATTAGTATACAAATACAATCAACATTTACTTAGTTATAAATAAGTATTTACTTTTTTTTTTAATGCTCATTTGTCTTAGGTTTGAGGCCCAACATAAACCTATATATAAAAATATATCAAAAATGTTTTTGCGTAGCTCAGAACAGATTAAAATATCTATCGATTTAATTTATTATATGTCTCAGAGAAAAAGAATCAATCATTAAAAAAAATTACCGTTTAAATTTTTTTGCCTGCTGTTTTCGCAAATTCAAAAAGATCATTTAAATACATGCCATAAATAAACTTAAAATTGAAAGCACTCCTTATTGAAAACACCACGTATTGATTTGTTGCAGAAAACGTAGTTGCAGCATAAATGGTTACCGTAATCATTTACGAAAGAACCCAACAACAGGAACGTGTACCTCCACCTTTGGTCTCCTTAACAATAAAACGTAAACCGTTAACTCTTATCGACTCATTATTTTCAAATTTCTCTTCGTTTAATACACACGTACAGCTGTATGAATTTTTAACTCTATGCGATCGTTATTTAGGACAGTTCCTTCAGTCAAAATTTTGCCATCGGATGCACTATTTGAAATACACATGTAAAGTTTCAAAAAACAGGTTCTGGCAACGGTAATTTAGTCCATTGGATGGTCGCGCTGGTTTGTGTGAATTTTTTGATGACCCGTGTGCAAATCGAATCGGAAAACATACATATTGCCAATAATGCACGAGTGTTCGTACACACCAAGTTCCCATCACAATTTTTAAAACAAATAATTTTGGAATCATTCTTAACTATTATAAAAACAGAAGACAGGAAATACTAAGGAATACAAAGGCAACCTTGACTGTAAGTTGAATGTAATGAAACCCGCATTTCACGAAAAGCGACCTTCGCCTTCGTTTAAAACGAATCTCTTGTATAACCACGCTAACTAGGTACTAACGAATATTTCAATTCGTCACTCAGGAAGAAAGCTGGGAAACTGATTTATATGTATATATATATGTAGTTCCGAAAAAACAGTAGTTGCAATTACAAAGTGTAACAATCGCTAAAACCTAAGTTTATTTTAATTTCATGATCATTTTACATTGAGATATTCTAGTTATTATCCGGGAATAAATCCAGAGTACGCGAAACTATTAAGTGAAGAAGACAAACCAGTCTCTTAATCAAGAAATCAACCAACCCAGACCAGCAAAACCTTTACAATAACAAAATTTAGTAAATAAGTCTAGAAACGTACATTCCAGACTACCATAGAAACAATTATTACATAAAAAATATGTATATTGAAAGATTGCTTCGAACACACTGAGGCGCCGTCAAACATGTTCATGTACAAAATCAACGTCATGCACCGTTAGCTGTCTGGAAAAGATGAATAATTATTTTAGTGGTCGACCTACTGACACCCACTCGTACCTAATTGTCTTATGTGCACTCACGATTCTGTACCGCTACTTACAAATAACAAGTCGCCTCTGTTGGCTCTCCAGCTTTATTGGCAATCTCTGGGCCGACCGCCCGCGCCTGCTGCCGCTTGTTCAAATAGAATAATCCGCTCGAGAACAAAGAAAGTGGTGCCCCATCATCACACACTCATACGGTGAATTTGGGTAAATAGCTTACTGGGCGCGATCGAGTATTCTCTTTGTTTGCACTAATAAGAAGTGAAAACTTTCTACTTGTCATCGTCCCAAAGATTTAGAATGTTTGGCCTCCATACAGCCCATTACTCCGAGACGTTCAACAAATGAGATGTTTAATGAACTGATTTTCGGGATAAATTACGCATTTGCTGATTGTGATTAACATCCCATAATGCAATTAATCAAACTGAGTTTTGGTATGGACAAACGATAATATTATAAAACACTTTGTTTGAAAAGGTGCTAAATTAAATTCTAGTTTCGGATCATTGATGTAGACAACGATGATACTTAATTACTATTCTTTTCGCTCTACAACTGTAACAAGGACATAACAATGAAGTGCTGGCACATCGAGCGTGACGGCGGCGTAATATTCCAAACAACATGTTTATTGCAAACGCAATGTACAGTGAAAATATCAATAATGGACTTGTCATAATGCTTTATGTCGTGCAGAACCTATGGTGAGATGAGAGACGATTAACGACAGCCGACAACGAGCAATAAAAACATCGGGTCAAACCCAAGACATCAACGCCGTCGGCGCCAACCAATAGTCGTGATCTCGTTAATTGAGGCATCTTTGGGCGCTATACATAAACTACTTACACGTGTATACAGGGAAAAATTTCGCAACACTTATTTGGCGTCTTTAATCGTAACTACGTATAATCTTAAAATATACTGATTATTTGGGAGTCCGCAATATAGATAAAGATATGAAGGCGAGATTTTCTATTTCACAGTTTTTTGTGCTCAAGTTAATTTATTATTTTAATTTGCAACAAAACGTGTGTCTACCTTCATTACTGGAAACACGCACCAATCTACGAAATGTGCTAGTCCTGGTAAAATTTCGGATTTAGCCCCTTGCAATGAATGCAATATGTATTCTTAATATTTATGATACGACGAGCACTCTTTTAAATTTTTCATAATAACATTCCTTTACTTGTAAGCAATGTGACCGCATTTTTATATTTCGACTGCCGCAACAAACAGTATCGAAACTGCAAAATCTAAATTTTTTTAAGCATCAATTGTAAGAGTATATTATATACTATTAGAAAAATATACGGTTTGGTTAAAAAAAATCATATTAAGGGAAGTTTTATATTGAATACTATCAGTTTCACACTATGAGCGACAAACATTATCGAATAAGGTACAATCGATACTGTTCTAAAGCGACGGCGCCAGTTCGTAACTGGCTGAATCGTCAGTCGTCGCTGTGATGATATGTGAGAGAGTAAGGACATGTCTCTTTCATTAACTTTTAGCTTGTTTTAGTTACTTATTTTTTGTTTTCATCTTTGTTTTTTTTTTTAAATCGGAGTTTAAAAACGAATAGCTGAGATAGATGTATGGTTAATTTTGTTATAAAACATAAACAACAACGTCACGGTGAAACCACGTCTAACGAAAAAAATATAGTTAACTTCGTAAGTATTTACAATTTTGTTATATCCCTTCATAATATCAAAAATAAATGATCTAAAATATCACTTACGTAACTAGTTCCTAAATATTTTTAAAATAATCAGTTCCTTGTGTCGTTTTTCCTTATCCAAGTGACCAGATGGCTGGTCAGACAAGAAAAATTATCGAAAAGAGGAGATTCGATAGTGTTCTAGGATATGTAATTTCGACAAAGTTGTAACTGGCACTTTCGACAGTATACGTGTATATTTCTAGTCTTAGAGCTACCGATTGTACCACTTTCCATAGTTTTCTATGGAAAACATCTATCGACTCTGCCAGTTACAAGGTTGTTCTATGCTAGATACTTCGCAAATTGGCAGATACGATTTTTTAAATGTTTGACTCTGAGTGTAAAATACGGTGGTTTGCATTAATATTAGACATAACTGGTTGACGACTTTACCATCTCAGTCAACCCTAAACATGGGACCTGTAAAGAGCCTGAAACCTTTGTTTGTTTCAAAAAATAAATATACACGATTTATACTGGTTTCATAATTAAAGCATATTACTATAAAATGTTTTTTTTTTGGAATCTCTTGTGCGTGACAACAATCATACTGAAAAAGAATTCAAATTTCTAAATGATATTCACGATGATGTCTTGTCCGCTTGGTCTACAGAGGGTGACAAGATATGTGATGATCTATTAAATGATTTCCTCAGTGTTTAGTAGCCTAATAGTTTGACCTACCACCTCTCAATCAGAGGCCGTGGGTGCGAATCCGGACTCGCATCTCTTTTTTTAAAATTTATATATAAATATTTATTTTTATTTAAATTTACCATGAGAAAAATATCGTAATGAAACCTGCACGTCGAAGAAAGTTCACAAAACTCGGAAAACGTGTGAAGTCCCCAACCGCTTTTGTCTATGGTCTGAAGCTTTGCCTGAGAGGAAATATGACTATGGTCTAAATCTTTGTCCTCTCAGGTATAAAAAGGTTGATGATGATGATGGAGCCTACTGAAAAGCAGGTGTTGACTTATGACGAACACATTTCAAACAAGGAAACCGCACGAAAATCTAAAGCACAAGTTATGAAAGATTTACATGATGGCAATTAAAACTGCATCAAAAATAGTATACGCAACATACGATTTCCAAAAATTTCTCAGCTGCCTTTCCAGTAAAGTCTCCCCCTTTTATTTTAAAAGCACGTTGTCACTGATATATGATGATACATTTTACTATTTGCGATACTGGGGTTAGAGGACCAGACAATAGTGGCAAACTTGGAGCAAACGTGCAAACTACCAACCGGTAGCTGTTTATTAGAATTTGTTGAATAAAATATAATTAACGATACAGTACACATTGAAATTTGGTCCGACAACTGCACTGGGCTAAATTGCAATAGTGATATACAGCCTTTAGATGTATGCCAGTAATAAATATAATATCGACATCACCCAAAGATTTCGTGTTCATACACCGATTATTGTAATATTTATATAATTTTCCTAATGTAAAATATTCTTGACAAAGTAATTTTATGAAATAAATGTCTTATTAGGAAATTTAACTATTTTTTTTCGGATCTAAATCGCGTATATTTATTCGCGTATATATATTTATTTCTCAAACAAACCAACGTTTCCACCTAAACCTAAAGGAACCTAACGTCAGTCGTAACTATGGGACATGTAAAGGGCCCGAAACATCGGTTTGTTTGAAAAAATAAATACAGGCGATTTAGATCTGAAAAAAATATAGTTTCATTTCCTAAATGTAACAACCGCGAAAACCTAAATCGATATACACCTTATTGTTTCACTAACAAGTAAGTAACAATTAGCAGCAGTAGAGCTCCTTGTGACAGAATTACCTTTACTATTTGTGCCGCCAAGTAGTAATATGAGCATTATTGCATTTCGGTTTTGAAGGGTAAGAGATCTGGTGAAATTACAGGCACATGGGAGTTGCCAAATTATGGCTAAGGGTGACAGGCGCAGTAGCAGTGGCCCTCAGATCTTTGCGATTTAAAGCTCTGAGTGGCACAGCAATTGTTATGAATAGGCATGTAGCTTACCATCAGGCGCATGACTTGTTCGTCCGTCACTTGATATTTACATATAAAAAATAACAAGACTGAAACTTGTCATGTTACTTATTTTTTCGATTTTATGTTACAAAGTAAAAAAAAATATTTACATAAAAAGACTCAAAGAACTCATGCTGCAGTACAAAAGTTCATTTAAGATATTATAGTTAAAAGTTGATTTAATTTGTCTATGTTACTCGTAATGATTCCATACAAAAAATGATTTCATTGATAATTAATAAATATACGTCAGTAAATTATAAAATCAGTGTTTGTATCCTCTTCTCTTTCAGACCGTCAATTACTTGGAATAAATAATCGAAAGTGTTAAACATTTATTGATTCTATAAAAGCTGTCCATGAAAAGTACCGAAACTGGTAGATTCAATATTTGTTACAATTTTACAAGCCCTGAATACTAACGAATCTACCACTTTCGATAATTTCTAGCAAATTCTAGAAAGGTAAACTATTGAATATGAAATATCTAGAAAAATACGTAAAATTTTTAAATCATGCTAAGGCCTAAGAGAAACACATAAAATTAGCTATCATAATTGGGTGTCACTTTCACGACAGTATTAAAACTTATTATTCTAAATCAAAATATAACTTCAAACTGGTCTACTGTAAAGTATGCATTTTGTAGTTTTGATACTGTACGTTGCAGCAGTGTATATACCGTGGTATATATAAACATATTTTTTGAAATTGGAATTGAGTGACATGGTTTGAATTCCCAATACATTACGATTTATGTGTAAAACACACCCTTCATAAGTCGTGACATGCATAAACCAAGGAAGAAACGAATTTTTCCTGTTGCTCATGCCACACATCAGCGCTTACAATCCGATTTCTCAACATTATAATTTTTTCTTGACTTTAGGTAGCACATAATACAATAAAAAGAACAAAGAAACTCAATTAGGAGAATAGTATTGGAGTGGCCCTGGAAATATTCCAGTAATCCAGTGATGAGGAAAGGCTCTGTTTTGGTATACCACAGGGCAGCTTTGTGGGTCCTACCTTATTCACGATTTACATTGAGCTCTACCAAACTTTCCTGGAAAATTGTGGTTTTTCCCGTATTTTGACGACTATACTTAATACGCCTTACTTGCATACGACGCTGACTGGTCAAAAGCAAAAGCCCACGCAGAAACATTTGTTATTTAAATAATGACATAACTTTCCCATAGCTTATTAACATTAAATGTATAAAAATGGAGGAGTATCTGTTTATGTTATCGAGTCCTTCATTAACAATCTATTTAGCGTAGCTTCTTCGCCCTAACGAAAGTTTCTAGTCTCCGTTACCACTCTGAAAAACTCTGAGTTAAAAGACTTAAGGCAGTGAATCCTAATATACTTCCTAAACGGTGAGGTTGAGATAAGTGTTGCGAAACTTTACGCTATACACGCGTAAGTAGTTTATGTACAGCGCCCGAAGATGCCTCAAATAACATATCACGTATTGGTTGGTGCAGACGGCGTTGATGTGTTGGGTTTGATCCGATATGTTTTTATTGCGTGTCACCAGCTGTCGTTAGTCGTCTCCGACATAAAACATTATTACAAAGTCTTCTACTCAGCCTAGAGAGAGCACATAAGGATCTATTCAACTCCTAAGCATCACTAGGATTATAGAGTTCTTACGGTAAGGCAACTATATATTACGTGCTATCCTTTGTCGCCATTCTGCATTACCAGTAGACAAAAATACCACCACACATAGATCTAGTGTCTCTGACTGTCCCCTAGTACAGTATCACGCTGCTTTCTGAAGTCTACATCGCTAAGCACAGAGTTCAAAGATAAAAGATGTACAATAAAAGCAATAAAACAGTAAACATTTATACTTTAAACAGATTCGATGTAAACCAAAAATTAATTAAATGGTTATTAACACTTAATTACGAAGAGACATCTCCTGAAAGGAGACCCGTGTCCTGCAATGGGACGTATAAATGGATTGATGGTGATGGTGTTGATGGTGATGATGAAGAGACTGTACACCTTTTTTCTGAATTTGTTATTATTTAAGATATCACAAAAATTGGTATCACAAAAAAAATAAATCCATCATGTTCTTGTTACGACTTCAATGTGATATTTATAAAGTAAAATAAGGATTTTATGTAGATATTTTAGACTTGTACTTATCGTGACTATATTATGTACATTGCTCATACACTGAACACATCATTTTGAGTTATAAAAAAACTACAGTAGTTTTAGGGTCGTATTCCAGAACTCTACTCAATGCTCAAGTCAGGATTTGAGCAGACTTAAGTATGATTTCAAGCACTGGAAATACGACTCTAATGGCAAGGACTTGAGTATGCTTTCTAGTGCTTTGAATCATACTCAAGTCCTGACTTGAGCATTGAGTACAGTTCTAGAATACGACCCTTAATGTATCATTAATGTATCATATCATTTAGCTCGATACTTTCGAATAACAACTGATTGTGAATTTATAATATTTTCACTATGGATGACTACAAAGCAGACCTGTACATCGGATAGATGTTTATTTGCTTACATAAAATCCATTGATTTCAATGAAATTTGTTTACACGTCCAACAACTGTACAAATTCATCAATATTAAGAAAATGTTCCTATTTTATTGTTTGCTACCTTGCTGTGATAATTGTTGGCGAAAACATTTTTAATCTACGCATAATAATGCGTGAATACATGAATATAATAATACATTTATAACTATTTTGGTCCGTCAATATATTTCTATGTACATACATATTCATTAGTTTTAAACAAAGATCAAAAGGTGCCCATTGAGACAAAAAATATAAGGTTTTTTTGATTTTGTGTGACCAATGAAGCGAGAAAATCATTTGAAGTTTATAAGAAGTATTTAGAATTTATATTGAATGAATATATCAATTTAAGCTTGGAACGACAAGGCCTTGCGTTTAGGCTTGTTTACTGTGTTCGCCCGTTCACATTTATTTACGCAGCTCGCGCCCTAAGTCCAATTTCTAAATGGCTTCAATATGTCCGCACCGCTCAACCGACTCTGGCTCTTCCAGGGTCTAATTCAGAATTGACAGAGTAAGATGGTTATAACGTCGATAAGAAGAGAAACCGTTTCCCCTGACTATTTACTCTATTATTGCGACCACAACCGTCTGTCGGTACAAGATGTTTATTAATAGGCCGGGGCATGGCATAATTAGAATATTTCTCTAAATAGCCCTCAATTGAATGAAGTCATAAAGGCAATTGAAATACACACAAATGAACTTTTTGCTCATTTCTAATTAAAAAATCAACTTGAAAGTGAAAAAGTACTACATTAAGGTATGATATATTTGAGAAAATATTTATGTTATGGAGTCAAATAATATCCAAGTGTTTTATTACTAAATCTTATTACTGAGAACAAAAATTAAATTTCCCTTTAAACGTTCTCCAGCATTTAATAGCACTAATTAATATTGGATAAAAAACAAGTCTCGCTTGTTTATCGCTGTATACTTTTAACCTCAGTGAAAGTTGAAACTTTAAAAAGCACGGTTCAAAGGAAGATTAAAAAATTTAAGTTATAAACAACGACAATCTATTGACTGATCCTGGTTGAGTCGCAACAACTCAATCACTCGCTCACAGAGTTGTAATTTACAAGTGTAATTTTATTTAATTTTATTTCTTTGTTATTTCGATATTTACAGTTGTTTCGAAATTTTTCCGGTGGTGAAATTACAAGTACGTGAAACTTGTCAACTAATATCTCAGGGTGAGAGACGCAATGGCAGTGTCCCTCAGATCTTTACAATTTCAAGTTCTGAGTGGCACTGCAATTGCTTTGGACAAGCGAGTCGTTTAACACCAGCCGCACAACTTATTCGTCTCGTAAATTGATATAATGAAAAAAAAATGTGGTATTGGTAAAAAGTGCGTATCTGCACCAAACCAAATTTCACAGGATAGTTAGGCATTCTGCGAACGAAAAAATCACAACTATGCGTACTTTACACAGCAGTTGTACCTTTTTCTTTCCGAGGGCAGAATTAACGTAATTACATCGTTATTTCAATGGCTACAACTTTCATTTTTGCACAGTAAGCATTAATTTATGTTGTCTACGAATTGATAACAATAGATTCCCTTAATCACGCTAATTTGGTTGCCACGACATTTACGCGGATTTGATTTGGCGACTAAATTACTGAAATGGAGACTCATAATCAAATGCTAGTTACGCATAATTGCACTATCTACGACGTTATAGCATTATAATATTGTGTAGACTGTAAAGTTATAAACGTCGTAAAAAGGGTAATGATTTAATGAAGGATTCAAGAACAAAGTGAGCCACCAAAACCGGCTTATTAAGATTGCATAACCCTTGGATATTGTAGTTGTGGGACCAGTCGAGGGCATCGACCGACAGATTCCGATTTTTGCAAATCTCTTTCTCGGTGTGCACTAATGGTTTATTTATAAATATTTTTTTTAGATGAGTCACGACGGCGAAACGAATTTTATGCATGCTCGCTGCCTCACAACTCCAAGTAAACCGGTATTTGTTCACACGAATAATTTTTAAGATTTTATATTGTAGGACACAAAAACTATAAGAATAAAGACAACATGAATTCGAGGAACATCAATAGAAATTTAAAATATGCTCTTTAATGTTTATGTAAATGAATATACAGGTGAGCTAAACTTTTCACGCCCAAGTTGTCCCATATGAGAACATTAAGCAAATAATGTAAACTGTATTCTGATAAGCGAAAGCGTAGAAAGTCAGATGAGAGCCCGCGCTTTTATTGGCTTTTAAGTATTTACAGCCATTGAAAGTTGACGGATATTATAATGGACGTTTCTAATTCGTCAGGCACTTTGGCCTATAAATACCGCACTTATTGCACCATAAAGAAAATTTTTACTTACTACTCATATACTTTAATCAAACTTTGTTAAAAAACTTGTTTTCATTATCACTTGTTACCAGCTTCACTCTTTCACAATGCCTGTTAAAAATAGATATCTTGGAGAAAAAACCAGAGCATAATAATTGAACCCATTTAAGTAGTAGAACCCAAGTAACTGTGCGTAGTATATATTAAACATCTCGTGGAAGGAAAATATAATACGTTGTGATAATGAGTAGGTGTTCGTAATATATGTACATTAACGTCTTCTGGTAAGGAAATATAATTACGTCGTGATAATAAGTAAATGTGCAAATCAACTTTATCGCATTTTCCCCCATTTGCAACGTTAGAAAAATGAAATATGAACCCAATTTTCTGTACAATCACAAGAAATCACGTTCAATTGTGCAAGATAAGTAAACGGTATTTTTATAGTGACTAATCCCTTTTTTATGGTTAAGGTACATTTAATTTAGTTGTCGTAAAATCACGTCTCCGTATAATATGCACGGCACGAAATTTCTAGAAATAGGAAAAAAAAACCTAATTGTGGCGTATTAAGATCTACGATGTATTTTGAAATTCTTTTGTAATTCTTAGGTTTAAGATCCCTTCCCTTTGAATATTATTTTTCATGTTTATGAACAGCAATCTCACGTGTTAGGGAACAATTTTTTTATGATATCAAGTGACGGCACGACCAAGTCATGAGCTGGTGCACAAGCGACACGCACGTAATTTCGCCAGTACCCTTACCCTTCAAAACCGGAACGCTGTAATACTCACATTACTGGCAGAGATCGGTAACGTGGCGGTACTTCCCTGGACGAACTCTTTCACAGGAAGCTCTACTGCCATAAAGTATATGTAACTAAAAATATCATGGTAGTAAAACATCGTAATATTCATTACAATCAATATTTCAATCGCGTTTGTTAGAACTCTGAAATAACAACAAGCACCAGTATCAAAGGGCAGTTGGTCATTTAAGTCATCACTGAGGCTTGATTCACTGAATGTTTTAAATATACTACATTTACACATTAATTTGACCACATACATGAGATCAACTAGTATACTAAATATTTATGATTATGACATGATGGATAAGACAAAAACAATTGAAAATATTTAAAGGGATCAATTCAAAAATCCTGCTACAGCCAAATAAAAACTAGTTTTGTTTAAGTTACCTAAGTTTAAAATGTACGGTTGATACGATAAAGTAATATCGTAGAGGATAAAACAGGTCATACATGTTATGTAATGTTAATAAGCGGCTTCTTAAAAGGAACTATAGTAACTTTCTCCGCTAAAAACGGCCCAAGCATAAACATTTAATGTTTGTCGTAAGTAATCAATCAACGGAAATTTCCTGTAACGGGTTCACTGCTCCTTAATAAATTTGTGCGATGTCTTGACAGGTTAAATTACAGACGTCATCCTCCAGCTTCACTTTATAAACTACGACAAACCAGGCGCTCGTAACTGTTATCACGTCCAATTAATAAGAGCAGGCATGCAACAAGTCAGACGAATAAATCAATACACGTTGCAATAATTCTTCTTACACACAGCACCACACATTGCACAATCAATACACATTGCAATAACACTGGCTATCTTTGCATCAAACTTCATATTATACTTACTTTGAAAAACAGACTACGCAGTTTACACACAACATTGTAAAAAATATTTTACTCTCTTTCGATAAGTTGGCTGTACTTGAACACTCACTTACTATAAGAGCGGAGACGTCTATAACAAACACATGTAAAATTGTAAACATGAGACAAAGTCCTAAAACAACAAGAACAAACTATCTTCTCTAAAAATATAAAGAGACAAAATGAAACCCTACGATATCATTGTTAAATTAACATGTATTACATAGTCAATAACTTACGTAATGAGCCATTACATACTGACATGTATTGTATGTAGGTACAGAAAAGTTATTAAATTCTGTTAAAATCGTACACCTTGACAGGGCAGTGAAAAATATTTTATTTTCCTTTACTGCACTGAAAATGAGAGAGATTGGAACAATACAAAATGTGCGATGTCTCCTTTTCTTTAAATCATGCTTTATCTAGTTGCTATTCGTTAATAAAATAGTAAAAAACTCACGGGGATAGGGAAGGGTCCAGCGCGGTGCTGTCCAAGAGGTACGAAGGGTGACATGCGGGGCTCCTGCGCAGGTTGCGGGCGGTCGGCGGGTTGGGGCCGCAGCGGAAGTCGCATGGGACCAGCTAGTGGGAACGCGAAAACTTGCGACTGTGGTTCTGGGAACGCGTTCATTGGTCTGGAACCAACACCAAAAAAACTTAGAGCTACAGCGTTGAAACAGCGTGACGTCAACAATATATACGACGATACAAACGCAACGACCCTATGACAGCCACTGTAGTTACAACATATTTTAACTGGTTCAAATTAATGTACTTCGAAAGTTCGTTCAAGGTTCGAAGTAATGAACTTAGTTCTTAGTAATAAACTTCAAATTCGAACGTTTTATTGAAATTTAGGGTGTACAATCTCAAAGATAAGCTCATTATATATATATTTATATGTCGCTATAGTAAACCGTGACGTTTATACATACGCGAGAACGTGGAAATTACTTGTTGATTTACTGTAATACAGTAACTGAAAGATTTCTTTTTATTGGTCTGGTCCTAATTTAAATAGATAATCGATTAAAAAATGTCTACGAAAACCTACATGAATGCCTGTCATCATCATGAATTGATATGGAACATCTTTCGTGTTATAATATGTACGAAACGAACTACTCAAAATAGTTTCTTTAACCTCGAATCACTGAAGGCACTTAGAACCAAGAATGACCTGAGAATGAATGAAGAAAGGACTACCTTTTGTACAAGATCCTAAATGGCCAAATTATCAGCCCGATCTCCTGAACCGAATCACATTAGCCGTGCCTTACACGTTACGTGCTTTTGGTTTTAATTTTCAATTTATGTAAAAAACATATTATCAAAAATTTTTTAAAGCATTGTGTAATTGTGTCAACGTTGTTGTAGAGAAATTGTATACATATAGTGCAGGATGCAGCGAATATTATGTACATCTCTAATTGTTATATGTATCAGTCCTAACCTCATGTCTAATTTTTGTTGATTGTCAAATACGTATGATGTTGATGTGCGTAATATGGTAACCTATCATAAACTCGAAAACTTTTTTGTCCGAAATAACTTTTGTTCGAATTTTCATTACACCGAAAACCGAATTATAACGAAACACTTGTTCTTTCGGGATATGTTGAATGTTTATCGCAAAGTGACGATTAGGTTCGGTACTTAGGTAAGGTCAAGTTAGATTTAAAAGAAAAAACATTTTCTTCTCAAAATTACTTTACAGTAGGTATTATTCACACTCCGTTTATCAAACTCGTTTACCGTTAATTAAAAGTTCCAATAACTACTAGTATTAATTAATAGTAAATAATTAATGGCAGAATATTCAACAAGGACATGAAATGACCCATTTTACACGAGATATTTGGAGCGCGGTAGTACTTAATAGATACAGAACTAAACATTCTCCCTTTTATTTCAATATTATAAATTTATTTCAATAGAAACTACTTTTGTGCCATTGCAGTAATGTTTCTCTTCATTCATATTAGGCATTGGTAACAAAAAGGAAAACGAATTTTAAAGTGTTTTATTAAGCGATCTCTATGAGATTTTTTAATTTAAGTATTTCGTTATACGCGGCATAATAAAATACCTAACTTTAATGAAAATTGGCTGTTTGTAATCACAATTTAGACCTTAAATTACCAGATCAATTTTAAATGCGATTGTAACTTTAGGATAATGAAACGTGTGAAATCGACTGACTAACAACTTCAATACTGTACTTATGAAGTCTATTTTGTTTGTATTTACTTTGGTGCAAATATAATGCGCACACTTACCTAGGTTCATCACCTCCGTGGCAAATGATGGCGATACGTTCAGCGTGTGCATTGCGATGGGCAAAAGCGCCGAGGATGTTGAAAGGGAACCGCCGCTCCGTGGGGTCATCACGGCGGCGCTCCACCATACAGTTCATGCGGCCTCTAAATCAACATAATTACGTCTATTTAAAAATTATTAATATAATTACTTATTCCAACAAGGTACATACATATAACTTGTTGGAATACAGGCAGTGATCTTAAATAATGTTTTTAGATTGTCGACGGAACGTGGTAAGTTGTGCGCCTCAACACGCCTACCCATAACAGTTGCAATGCTACACAGAGCTTTAAGTCGCTAAGATTTGAGGGACACTGCCACTGCGCCTGTTATCCAGAGACATAGTTGACAAATCCCACACACCTTAATTTCACTAGCACCCTGACTTACCCTTCAAAACCGGAACGCAGTAATAGAGCTAGCAGTAGAGCTCCCATGTTGTTTGTTTTTCAACCATGTTTTGGAACATATATCGTCGTGGGGCTCCCGAAACTTGGTTGAGTTCAACGCCAAGAAAACCCAGGTATGCGCGTTCAGCTCCAAAAAATCCCCATTCCTTCCACTTCCCTATTTTCAGGGTACAACGCTGACGCTCCAGGACAAGCTCAGCCTACTAGGGATGAGCGTCCGGAAGGACATGAACAACAAAGAGTATATCGAGAGCGTCATCTGTACCGCGTCGCGCAAGCTTGGCATCCTGAATCCTGGCAGCATGGAGTACTGTTCGCGCCTTTGGGACGGCTCTGCCAAGTACTTACTCGATGCCCTAGATGGACTGCAGCGCTACGCCTTCCGTGTTGTCAACGATCCTCATGTAACTGAGCATGCGTAGTCGTTACAGCTTCGCGGAGATATAGCGTCTCTTAGCGTATTCTATCGTCTGTACCACGGTGAGTGCTCTGAAGAGTTATTCAATCTTATCCCTTCCTCTCCTTTCCATCAGCGGACCACCCGTGCCGGACTGCGTTGCCACAGTTGGACGGTCAGTTCAATACCGTCCCGCACTAAAAAGTTTGGCAATTTGTTTATAATGTTTAACCATCAAATTATGGAACCAACTCCCGGCGCATGTATTCCCTCCCCTCTATAACATCGGGTCCTTCAAACGTAGTGTGAAGAAGCATTTGGCCAGACCGGCAAAATGATAGTGACGGAGTGAAGATATTTGTGTTTTCCATCTGTTACTCTCATCTCTGGACTGTATTCGCACTTTCCATCAGGCGCGGTGCAGTCATTTTGCCGAGTCACAATAAAAAAAAATAGAAAAAGCTCCTTGTGACAGAGTTCGTCCAGGGAAGTACTGCCACCTTACCTATTTCTCGTTGTTACTGTCCAGAGGGTCCTACAGTATTTGAAACAAAAAACCTGATTTACCTATTAAACTACACTGCATACTTGTATATTATAATTGTTTCCTTTAATAACGTAGCGCTACGAAATTCTATGAAAGATGTGATTTAAGAGGACTTAATAAATGAAACTACATGATACATAGCTTATGACGTGAATAATAAAGATAAGAAACCTATATTCGTTCAAAGAAATATAAAAACGCGAGGTGGTGTACTGAATAATGTGCTTTTTATGCTTACAGAATGTTTAAATTTCATGTTGCCTTGTCTCAGTAACGTGATGGTTGTATCTGTTTTGCTACAGGACAGAATAATTTTAGTTATTCCTTCGGAATAACAATTTGTAAGTAATGTGTGGTAACATATTATAGGTGAGTATGGAAATATAGGAGAGAGTGGAAGAAAAATATACGTTGTGCCAACCCCACGTAGCGTGGGATAAGGACAGGAAGAAGAAGGTAGTAATATATTAATAGCCTTGGTAGTATGGTTTGACCTACCGCCTTTCAAGCAGAGGCCGTGAGTTGGAATCCGGCCTGGCACATCTGATTTTGTCAGAATATATGTACGTTTAATTTAAAATTTACTATGAGCTTTTCGGTGAAGGAAAACATCTTTGATTTAAACTTTCAAAATTTTCACACATTGTTTGATTTTTAATTCGAGACTTAACCACGTATAAAACATACTCGTATTTTAATTGCCTCGACGTTTCGGATCGGATGGGTTGATGATCGATCGAACATAATAATAGGTACTGTATAAGTAATATAATACTTATATGAAATCATAGTTAACACGATAGAAATCCCTAATTCTCATACAAATGAAGTACGAGTTGAGGCATTCTTAAAAATTTGATAATACAAATTTAAAGATATCTTTATATAATAGTATGTATTTAATAAATATATATAAGTATATGATTAAACACTATTCATTCGCACACGAATTCTCTTAAAAAAAAGAGCAACAGACTCTTTATAACAACATGACGACACTTTCAAATAATATGTCGAACTTTAATATATTCTCTAGTAAAGACCCCAGACTTGACGCGTGCGGGAGACGAATTTAACCACTTGGTAGTTGAAATTGGAATGCAGATCAGCAACTTCTGTTATATTTAAAGTTTATACGTATATTATATTGAATGCTAATACAAGCCAAGCATTCAATATAATATATGTATGAACAATATATGTATTTCCTATAATAATAATAATAATAATAATAACGCTCACAATCAACATAGCCCCGCACTAGGGAAACCCTGTGTCGCGGGTGCCATGGACACACACACAACCACAAATTACACCCAAACTCACGAGAGAAATAAATGTAGGCCATACAAATATTTCTCCCGGCCCGGGAATCGAACCTGGGACCTCTGCGTGGCAGTCCGGCATGGTAACCGTTCGGCCACGGAGGCAGGCACGGAGGCAATTTCCTATAATGCTTATACATATATTGAACGCTTGCCTTATAACCTTTATTTATCACCTATAAACACGTCAGAAAAACTTATGTATTACTTCAGTATTTGCTACACATAAGTACATACTAAAATCTGAATGCTTTTGAAGCATGCTATAATAAGAATTAGTGTTTCGGATTACCGATATCCTGTGATAGAATTTTTCCGCCTAACAGCAATAATGTACCACTATTTGTTTCGTATACCGTGAGCTCCTTGTGAAAGGTTTTTTCAGAGAAGTACTGCCACCATCGAGTATATAACTAGAAATAGTGACGAAACGTCATTTAATTTGTTTGAAAACTATTACGCCAAATCTGTGACAACTGCGTTCCGATTGGCCAGCCGGAATTCGAAATAATTGACGGGGGTCGTCAATTGGTTCACTTCAAATCAATCGACGAATTTGACTTGAGCGTTGCTATATTGGACAAAAATTGCAAAATTACAATATTTAATTACCGATTAAATGTTTGGTTTGTAATTAGATAGATGTTTTGCTGTTTTTCCCACACCTCCGAATGGAACAGCCCCCATTGTTAGAGATATTATCTTTATTACAATAAATACAGAATGCTTTTGAAATATACGGAGACGTATACACAGGTCAATATGGTTGGCGCTGTACTATTTCAGTTTTCTAATTTGTTAATTCAGCGCAAACGAGATTTGATATTTAAAAGTGATATAAGGCCCATTTACTTGATGAGTTGCCATGGATGGATGGCCCTTATTTCGTCTCTATTTCTGGTTATATACTCGATGACTGCCACCTTTCCTATTTCTGCCGTCAAGCAGTAAAATGAGCGTTACTGCCTTCCGTTTTTGAGAGGATAACAGTGCTGGTGAAATTACATAGGCACATGCGACTTGTCAATTTATATATCAGGGTGACGGGGGTAGTGGCGGTACCCCTCAGATCTTTGTGATTTAAAGTTCAGAGCGGCACTACAGCTGTTATGGACAGGCGTGCTATTTACCACCAGACGCATGACGTAAATTGTGGTAAAAAATACTACTTTAATGTTGTTTGGCTTACTTTTGGTTGCTAGCGAGGAAGGCGCCAGCAAGGTCATCAAGGTCGAACTGGATGGGCAGCTTAAGCATCGGCCTCACGGCATCCAGCTCGTCCTCGTCCTCAGCAGAGCTATCCGACTCCAGGCTGTCGTCGGCAGAGTTATTCGCTTCATTTTTAGAGTCGTCGATTTTCTGAAATAAAATGTAATGTTGATTTTTAGTTGCTAGTAAATATTGGCAGTAAGCGAAGAAATGTTAACATGGATTAAAATTGCGGGAGGTAACCTTGGGATAAGTATGAAGTTTCAATGGCTTATTCTAACTACAGATTCAATAATAACATCATTTTATTTTCTCTTCAACAATGATATAGTGCTGCGAATTGTAACTATATAGAGACCACTATGGTCTGTGATAGAGACTGTGGTACGTAAACTAGGAAAACCATGTACACTTTGAAGATAAATTTATTTACAACAGGAAAATACTATAAGTAGTTATTACTTTTGTGCAACATAAGTTTCATAAATATATCAAGAATAAGATGCCATAATAATAGAGTAGCGACGCAATGTAACATTTTTACTGAGCTAATTCCTGGTCCAAAGAGAGTATTGAAGTGGAATGAGTTTTTTTAAACTGGATGCTCTGATCACTTATTACAACTTATGTGTGCATGTGCAATGCATTAATTCATCAATTAGGCTTCTTTTAATATGAAACAATTTGGTTATGAAAACATCATTATTTTAATGTTCGAGATATATTTTTATTTAAGTAAACTTTCATTCATAGCCAACCACAAATAGAATGGTAAATAGTACTTTATTATTATAATATCAATAGAATAATTTAGTAATAATCTTTAACCCATATATTAATAATAAATAATAAGATTTTCGTTGAAGAAAAACTTATAAACTTCTTGCTCAAATATATTATTAAAGTAATATAGTATCTGAAAGAGGTACATGTACCTATAATTTAAATAATTTAAATACAAACTACAAACATTATTGCGTTCACTACATTTTACACCACATTTTTATCTTCGTCCTGAAAAATTACATGAAACCACATAGATTCTCTAACGATGTTTTCTTTCACCAATAAGCTCATGGAAAATTGCAAATTGAATTTCGCACGTATATTCCGAAAAACACAGAGATGTAAGCACGGCTTCGAAGCCATGACCCTCTGCTTCAGAGGTCAAACGGCTGCCCAGGCTGAAACGTCAATAGACATACTTATTTTTTTACCCGCGCTTATTTTACAGCATTTCTGAAAAAGGATTTTGTCCACCGCTTCGCTTGTTTTACTTGATGAACTCTATTATTAAATATTTTTGAAAAATTACTCCACTGGTTTGTTATAGTTATTAATACAAAGATCGATCTCTAGCCAGGGTTTGGTAGCTGTAAAGTTATCTAACTAGGTGACGAAATACTTTCATAGATTTCTCATAGATGGTGCTATGGCTAAAAGTCGTTAAAAACCAAATAAAAAGATCCGACAAACAAGCACATGGAAATATTCGTGAGATTCACTGGTTTGTTCCGTGGCTTAGTTGGCATAGCGTCTTGTACGGTTTGCTAGAAGACGTCGATTCGAATCCGGACGGATCGAAGGAATTTTTTCTAAGTGTTCGATTTTTGTATTAAGAACTCTATTATTTTTATAAAACTATTCCTGCACAAAATAATCGAAATGTTTGCTGTAATAATTAAAAATCGAGTGGAAACGAGTATCAAAAGCATTATTATGTTATAATGCATTGTGTGTTTGTGATGGCACATGAATGGCGGCGGAATAAATGGCATTTAACACTTTATAAAAACGCGTTGTGTGAAAACAAGAACGTGATATCTCGTTCTGTGCTGTTTGCGGGCTACAATAGCTCGGACATCCTGCGCGAACAATGCGCCCGCGCACCATTGTTCCACCGCCCTCCGTTTGTAAATATTGTCGACATTAAGATAGATACCTCATCGCTCAATCAACCTGCAATTTTATTGCCCTACTAAAGCCATCAAAACAACAACATTTGTATTTTTTTTCATCGTGCTTCCAGTAATAATTTTGGTATTAACAACTTCTCTTATTCGATTTCTAATTCTTGAAGTCGCCTTTTCATAATTACAAGAAACATTTTAAAGCAATCTAAAGTTACAACTTATAGTCTTGGTTCATATCATTTTGAAAAGTGAATCACACACATTCTAAAATGTTTCAACTAAAACATTCACATTTTTTAACTAAAAATAAACGCTACGATATTGTGTTGTGGAAACCTCACTACACCATATCCATACCATTTATAATAGATCAAACAAGCTACAATATTCTTTAACATCACTTACGCTAACCAATTGCTATCCGTATAAATAAACACAAGTAAATTGAGTAGGCACGTATGACACAATAGGTATAAATACTTATTCGTACTTGCAAGGAAAACCATAGAGGAAGTTTCCACAGTCAAATGAAGATATCGTGGCTTATTATTATAATGCTTGATGGTAGATAAGACTTAACCGGACCCATATCTAAGCTTGTTTGTAACACTACCTGCTTAAAAGAGGATGATTTAGTACTTAGATACGTTTGATGCCTTAGCCTAGTACCACCTCCGTATTACTTATTGGTTCAATTATAATCTCAGTACACAGTACTAGTAATATTTTCTTCAAATTGAAAAGGGACTACTACTGAGGTACCCTCCTTCCAACAAAAAATAATCATCAAAATCGGTTCGCAAATGTATGAGTTATAGCGTAACATACAAAAAAAAACATACAGTCGAATTGAGAACCTCCTCATTTTTATAAGTCGTTTAAAAATTAAACAGAATAGTACTTGTTCTTTTAATTTGACGAATAAGTACTCGAGTCGTCTTTGAGCTGATAATTCACAATGAATGACAAATCCAATGTGTAATTGTCTCATAAAAAATAATAAGATCGCGATAGTATGTAAAATTTAAAGACAAATATCCAAAAACATATTTTGACTTTGGTTTTCATTTAACTTCATTTTATTCTAGAAACTATGCATACATTCTGTGTACAACAATGAATTTAGGAGCATGATGGAAAAATATAGTTAATTTTATTAAGTGAACGATATTATTTATGGACTAGAAAATTGAAGGAACAGAAGTGCAATAAGCAACAACGTCATTCTTCAAATCTTAATACCTAGATTTCTCTACTACGCCTGTAGTCCAAGAGCAACGCAATAACACAAAATGTTATTGCCAAAGCAACGTGCATTTCTTTATACCTCGTTCATTATACACGAGCCTGTCTGTTCTCATCTCCATAGTTTATTCCTACATTTTATGCATTATTTGCATGTGTTTAAGATTTTATTTTGATATTTTTACATTGAAAATAAAATAAAAACGTAAAGTTGTAATTTACCGTTCTATTATTATTATTTTACTACCAATATAACAGTAATATCTTCCTATAAATGTGGAGTAATAAAACGAAATAATATCCGCTTTCACAAGTGCAACGGTCGCGAAGCTAGCTGCGGCGCGAGCACACTACGAGTGAAAGCTCATGACGTCATTGCTTGCACCAAGCACACTTCATCCAAGCGACATGTTGCACAATACCGCTTGGATAATCCTTTTTTGGAAACCGTCAATTGTGAGGGCTTAATAGCGAAGTTTCACTGATAAACCAAAGTGATCATACGCACATTTGGAAGTTACATATAATTCTACACTTTTCTGTTAAAATAAAAGTATTTTAATTTAATTTATAATTTAACTTACAATGAAAATTTCACTTTGATGATGTCCAACTATTACGTTGCGTCCAAGAAAACAAAACAGTGAAATAAAAATCCAATTACAATAATGTGAAAAAGCGCGCGTTGATGTCGTAAACACTGACCGGCAATCAATTTATCCACTATCCCACCAATGTTGCATAACTTGTGTACCTATTTATATATAAACAAACGTATGGTCAACAGCTGTCGTGCGTCAAAGTATTAACACTAAATGTTTATATTGGAGAGACGAATGTGTTACATCCATTTAGTACCTACTACGATGACATTATAGCAAAGAGCTGCGAATAGAAGATTTTTTATAAATCTCTTTTTGGCTACTTATCTTCATTGACCTACCATTTTTTCCGTCTGTTCTCGAGTTAAACAATACACGACATACTTTATGCGAAATAAGCAAATATGTGGTACAAAGATCGGTCTAGTTTAGTACCTGCTACGAGCTTTCAATAATTACCTGTAGTTTGTCCTCGTCGATTTTGGATTCGGCGTGGCTGAGACCGTCGTCTTTTAGTTGGCTAGCGGCCGGCGCAGGCGGTTGGTTGGACTGCACAGACGCAGCGGACGATTGCGCTGCAGGTGGTGGCACACCGTGCAGAGCGTGTGCGTTCGCAATGGGTAATGGCTCATCCTGTAAATTGATACATAAAAATCTATCAATTCTGTACATTCACGACTAATTTGAATGATACTTGTAAATATAGACCGATCTAATTTTTCAAGGTAAATCAATTTTGGTCACTAAACCATTTTGCTTCATTTAAATTCGTATGGTTGAATACTTCCAAATTTGATTGTCAATACAATATATGTAAATACAAAAGCCAATACGATTAAATTATTCAGAAGCAGACATCACAAATAATTTAATGAAAACAAATAGGTAAAAAGGTATATGGGAAATAAAAAAATATAATTCTCGTCTATTTCTATGTCTACAGCGAAAAATGCTAATGGAGTCGCAAGAGGTGAAGCGCAATTTTCCGCGTAATCGCTTTTTGTGGATTGCTCATTCAACACAATTTTAGGAAACCTTACAAAATGTTGTTTCTGCGACAAATTACGAGATGAAACCATTGCTAACATCGCCGCTCACTTTTAGCGCAAAAACCATCTTAGCAACTCATCACAAAATGGCGGATGCCTTTGCATGTAGCCGAGCTATTACGTAACTTTATGTAACACCACTATGTGTAGGTAGGTACCTAAGCAGACATTAACGTTCTTCATTGTTCGTGTCAATTGCAACGTTCTCACTGCATAACCACCGCTAGTGGCAAACACAATCATGCAAAGCGTTTTTAAAGAAACATTTATAGGAAAAGTGCAAGGTTATTTGCGCAGTTAGCGCGACTATTTTACGTATTGTCTTCTGTACAACAGCTTAGATATGAACCGTGAGATTTTCGTTAAGATGACCAGAGGTTGTGGTCGTAATTATATGCATATATAAAATTTCGACAACATATAGGTAATAGGGAATAAATAAATGATAATTCAATATAGATAAAATTAATAAATTGTGTACATTTGTTTTATTTTATGGAAATCAGTGCAATAAAAGGCTATATTTCAATAACAATCTACAAAAATCACCTCGATAAACAAACATATATATTTTCCTGACCTAAAAACTTCACTAACAATTTCATCACTGATCTCAATCAGTACCTGTTTAATAGTTATTCGTTTTAGAATCCCTAAAATGCAAATTTTACGCTTGCTGTTCTTTATGCTTGTTAATATAGTTCATATTGTCCCAGTCGGTATTAGGTACTATATAAATACTACATATAGACGTTACGTTACGTTGGTTTTACACATTTTGATGTACTATCAAAATGTGATACCAAAAATTACAAGTAAACCACAAATTCCAAAGATACCGTTGCAATTTCCTTTTTTGCCGAATTCTCTATATGTTGAATGAAATTGACATCGTAAAAGTATTGAAAGCTATGAAAAAATGGTGTGCATGTGTGTCTATCAAGCGTCAACGACAGCCATCACCATCAGCCGTCAGGGGCAGCCGAGCGCGAAGTGTTCGCGACCGCGACTGATAGAAAACGGCGATTACGTCGTACCACTATTGTCGCATTCGTATTGTATACTCCACCCACAACACTTTTACTAGATTTACGAAACGCTTTAAAGCGTTTACAGCGGCTGTTGCCTTTCGGAGATGATTGCGTGATAACGAGGAAATTACACATCCCACAGACTCAAAAAGCTATCTAGGCAATTCGACATTACCTACATGTTAGAAATCTGAGCTCCAAGAAATGTTGTAGTACAATATTATCTCTATGTGCCAACTATTTACCGAAGACAGTTTCTCTCGAATAAAGCGCCATCTGCGCCAAAACTTTGAATTTACATAAATGATACCTGTTACGTATCATAATTTCATTTTTTTTTTTAGAAAGTACTGTACTAATTTGTTTTATTGATACAAAGATCGAACACAAGGAAAAATTCCTTCGATATGACTGGACTCCAACCAGCGTCTGCTCCCATTTACATAAGTGTTTTTAGTTCGTCTTCAATCTTAACGAAGAACCTAAGATGCCTTACTTTTGAGGTCACTCTTTCAAACAGCAACTTAACAGTAGGTATTATTATAATTATTAGATAAAACAAGGCTGCTTAGTAAAAACTCACAACTTCAGATAATCCATGCTGAATTTCTAAAATGTTTAGAACAAAGTCGGTTTCGACTGGTATTTCGACATGTGTCATTCATGGGATTGCAATGCTAGCCGCAAACGACTCGTAGTTAAACGACAGCGGCTATTGTGTTTATTATGTAAAGAGAGCCTATGGAGGTGGTCAATGCCCCAGCGGCAGTCCAACAACGTGAGGAGCAATCGCAATACGCATGAATGTGTCCGACGATTGATGTGACTCGCTGCGGTGAAAGAGCCATAAAATAACCTTTGTCAATGTCCCAATGGGAACAAAACAAACCCATCAACTCTGATCAGGAGGTTGAAGTTTAATCCACTAGCAGCGGTTTGTCAAGAACAGATTATCTCAACCACCACTTAAGCAGTACAAAAAACGCGCCATCGAATAAAGAAAAGTAAGCGGAACTAAAATAGTTCTCATTGCGTAATGTACTTATACGTGTATATTTGCTGTGGAAAGTAATACTCGATAATCTAATTCCGCTCCTTCTGGAGATGACTGTATGAAACTTAACCACATAAACCTACAATAACTTAAATTTCGTACACTGACAAAAATAAATTCTACCATTACAGTCAAATTACTAATATAACGCGCGCGCACTGATAGCTCCGCAATAGAGAAACTCTGTATCAGCGGCCATGGACATGGATAGATTACCACAAATTACACTCCAAACTCACGAGAGAAATATATGTAGGCTGTACAAATGTTTCTCCCGGCCCGGGAATCGAACCTGGTACCTCTGCGTGGTAGTCCAACACTGTAACCGTTCGGCCACGGAGGCAGTTATGTATCTTTATGTACCATGGTTAGTAATAATATTTTTATGTTATATAAGAATTACAGAGACAACCACGGATACTGTTAAAGTGTTGCAGTATACATTTATAAAGTCAGCTGTGTTAAACCAAGTAGCTTAAATATTACTTAAGAACGTATTAAATTAAAACAGAAAAATGACATTGAAATATTTGTATCATTTTAATATAACAAAATAACTTATATTGAACATCTCAATCAACAATAGTTTATGACTATGCTACTATTATGTGAAAAATGATCCTTAATTTGTCTTAAGAAATTAATGGTATATAAATAGTCACTAATTAGAATGGTAAATCACGTTTATTCGTTATCTTAGTTAGGATGCAACACTTCTGCCAGCCCGACACAAGTGCTGCATCATATGTATGATTCGTGCAAATTAAGATGATAGGTTGCGGGCAACTGTCAGAGTCAACGAAGCGCGCAGGATTAACGAGGATCTGGAGATTGGACGCAATAATTACCCGATGACAGAGCAGTAGGCAAACGGATGCCACGGCAATGATTGCAGTGCGCGTGTGTGGAAAATCGCCTGCTTCCGGTCCTAACAAACATCTCAGTACGGACGTAGTAATATCGATTTAAATTGAAAAACAAACGACATTTATAAAATAATTTTACATTAGAACTCGAGTATATAAACATATTTTAATGTTATTGAAGCATATATATTTAATGTTATCAACGTATATGACTATGCATTTTGTACGTCATCATCATTTTGGGCTTGAAATCATGAAAATGGTCAATATTTAAGTAACAAAAGAACTTGATCATACTCTTAATAATATAGGTACCGCCTGGAGCCATTTACCAACACGACTTAAGAGCAACATGCTTATTGATTTAAACCTCTTGAAATGCTTTCTGCTTGTATTCAATTAAAAAAGGATTGCTTCATCAAATAATAAGCCATTAAAATAGTATTTGTGAAACAATAAAGCCATTGATTGGGTAGCCATCCGCCGAATGAAAAGTTATCATTGTAATGCTTACCAGGCCAAGTACGCGTTAATTTTCATACAATTGGTCACGGCGACTGATTCAAGGATTCATGCCTCTTAAATGTTTACATTCCGATTCACCGGTCACCAAAAATATTATGAGTTGGGTACTCTTATTATTTATTTGCATTGCTGGATGATTCCGTCGCTATTATGCAAGCCCTCACATTCATCACACCGTTAAAACAATCCTTCGTCATCTGCTTTGTGCGCCGGTTTCAATAATAAACATATGAATGAAGTTAACACGGTTCATTAGAAAGTTCACATGACCTCGCTTTTATCTTAGAAATTCCATACTGAAAGAGCTGCTATTCAAAAATATAAATTAAGTAAGCCAACGCCGGAACATTTCGTGTTTACAAAAACAAGACTTGACAGAAACTAGAGACAGTCACACATTTAGCATAACAATGCTCGAAGTATGAGATGTGCGGTTCGAACAATAAAGTCGAAGGAAAAGAAAGTGGTACCTCTGTGGTCGAAAGCAATATTAATCTATACACGAATAACTGTTACTGGTGCGCAGAGTTTATTTATTTTGGGCTTGCATTGGAGTGTTTTCACGCATCATGAATATTCATCTGCCATCAGAAATCGGCCCCGCCTACAGAGTGTGCTTTGTAGTTGTCGCCTTATAGTAAAGTTTTAATCATTCGCTTGTTTTCTACAAATATTTAATTACGTCAGCAAAATAGGAAGCGTCAAACGTATGCACGAATACGGTAAAACTTAGCGGGTAAATTAATGTTAACAGGCAAGTGTTACATTCGAAACGCACTTGTAAGTCTATTTCCACGTTTACAAAGAGGTGCATCGGCAACTCAGGGTCAGTGAACTCGTGGACCGGTCACTTTCGCCACAGATAGAAATAATCGCAACTCTAGGTAGCAGACGTTATTTAAGAAGTCGCCGGGTGATGCCAACGGTGACCTCTGACTTCGCTCTACCGTTCTCCTCGACGGCTTCAATGTTGCAATTGCATCGCACAAACACATTTTAAATCTTAAAACCACCAAAGAATAGCGAGTTTTGGTAGGTATTAGTAGATATTTACTCCTCATAAACAAATTTATAGATGGAATCTGCTAACAATTATTGAATCATAAACCGGATTTTTTATAAAAACTAGTACTTTATGCAATTGTCTCAAAGATTTTTATTATTATATTCAAAATTAATTTATTCAAAATTCAAATACGAATAGTCCAATTTATTCGAAAGGACACTAACATTTGACAATTTGGATGTATTTGTTGTATTGGATATATTTGTAGATGACGAACTTTAACAGCAATGCTTATTCAAAACTACGCTGTACTCAGGTTGGAATAACTTTCTTAAAAAGAGAAATGTCTGATGTATTTTTTATAGATTAAATCTTAACATTTATATGAGTCCAAAAAGACTCAAATTATGCGAGTTATATAGTCTTCTATGAAGCTAAACCGCTAAAGAGTTCAGAAAATGGCGGTAAATTGCTGCATTGTGAAACATTTTACGGTGAAATTCAAGGTGAACAGGTCGCGACGGCTCGTCCACGTCCCAAATCTCCATTCGGACTGTAAGACCGTGTGCGCGCATTCATTATACCTATTCTCCACAACTCTCGGACTATCTCAAGCTCAATTATGCCGCTCATTACATAATCAAACACGAAAATACGTGAATTAAACATAATTCTCCGCGATAACGATCAATAAATTTTCCTCAACATTATAAACATGGTAACAATGAAAGACCAAATAAGCTGCGCTTTCAAGGCTGCCGTGTTTAACTCCGGCTTGAGACAGCTCACATTATACTGACAATATATAAAATGTTGAAGAACGTGACGATACAAATGACTCACGAGATGCTCTTTGTATTTTTTACATTTTTTTTGTGGCACTTAATTTCCACAACGTGTTTCGAACTTTTGATGTGAACTCTTGAAAGAGACTATTTCCAAATCAACGTTTCACTTACACAACTTGGAATCAGCTTTTTTCTCCTCTGAAATGTACATAATAATTCTTAGTCTATATGTAAGTATACAAACTAAAACTGATTCAACAAGATCTACTTATAATGATATGAAGCCAATAACCAATTCGTGAGTCCTATAGCCATTGGTTGTATGTTGGCTCATATAAATAATAAATAAAATAATTTTATTGTAATATAAAATTTATTGAATATCACAAAGTTTTAGGTACTACCATAATATTCAATTATTTTTTGTCCATTATTAGGTATTTTATCCGGGCGGATCGAAGGAATTTTTCTTAGTGTCCAATCTTTATATTAAGAATTATTTAATTTTATTATTTTATCCAAACTATCCAAAGTAATCCAAACTAATATTATAAATGCAAAGGTCCATATTCACGCCTAAATCGCAGAATCAAATTTGATGACTTTTGATATAGAGATAAAAGGGACCTAGGAGAAGGGGGCTACTTTTTGTCGCAAAATAAATCTTAAAGAGGTTAAAATAGGGAGTGATAGGAAGTTTGTACGGAGAACCAATGCAACTCTGAAAATTAGTATAGGTCAGTAGGCTACCTGAAGTACTTTTTCACAAAAATAATTAATCCAATTTTACGATTCTTTAACTACGTAAATTTCAGAAAATTTTCACTTAATAATGATTTGCAATTGTTATCCATGATAAATAATTACTATGGTTAACTATGTAAATAATTATGATATATTATTATTAATAGTTAATAATAGATTCTACAGATAATCACGAAAACGGTCTAGTTATATCTGTTGAGCATGTACGCTTGGAAATATGAATACATAATATTCATTATATAATAAGGCTGTAACTGTAACTTCGATAATCATGCTTTCTATTTATGGAAATGTGACAATTTTTTGCTTACTCCGGTAAGCTGAATGTTAATTTATTACTATTACTCACCGCTAATAATCCATCGTTGCCATAAGCTCTGCTCTCAAGAGCGAGCTCCTTATCAAGCATGGCGTCGAGTTGTTCGAGTTGGTGACATGAGGCGCGTGCCGCAACCCAGCTGGAAGCCAGGATAAATGCGCCCAGAATAAACGAGGAAGCCACCACCGTCAGCGCGGCAATCTTTGCGATCTGAACTGCCGACGAAACCCGCTGTCTGTACGCCTGTGTGAATAAGAACATAGATATATCGAGATGTCAGTGTCTAACAAATACTTCTTAACATAAACTGGACGACGACCTCGATGGTTAAGTGGCTAACATTGTGGGTGCTATATTAGAAGATCCCGAGTTTCATTCCAGGTAGGACCAATTTGAGAAACGAACATATCTAAATTGATCCTCTCTGGGTATTTTGGGTATAGTTCCGAATTTAATTTCATTAGGCTCTAGTTCTTATGCTACTGGAAATTTCCTTGTGGTTATAAAAACTTTATAAAATTAGTTTACAAAATTTGTGCGCAAATTAAGGGTATTTAAAAGATATTATCTTATTCTCTCTATTCTATCAATCAGATAGAAGAAACAGATAGAATTAACTCCCTGTAATCTAATAGGAACTGCAAAGTCCGTCCGTTTCAATTCTCTCGCTATTGCTTAGATAACCAGTCATAGTCCAGATCCAACCAACCTAATCGATTGTTAAGAAATTATTTATAATCCATTAGTTTCCGACCCTCAGTTTAAAATCGGAGCATTTCCAGTTAACGCAGTCATTACTGTAGAACACAATTTCCCGACTCATTTTACACTTTCTTCTTACAATTACACGAGGAACATTTTATGTTACGCAACGTGCATACTATTCAAAAGAAATAAATATTGTGTCTATATATAGTGTTGCTATACAACATATTGAACTTAACAATGTTGCCACCACTATCAAACCGAAATTATTGCTGTTACTAAGGAACCTTGTGTATCCATAACCATGCACCATAGTGCGAAAACTCCTTAGCGTGGTTGGGTTAATGGAACAGTGGTTTACTAACAACTTCTGAATTGGTTGCACGGACGCAGCGTTGCATAATAGCGCCTACCGCCGAAGTGCAAAGAGGCGGCAAAGTGAAGCGGGGGTACAGTGAAAGTCCAATGGTTGTCTTTGAGAAATCCATCATCTTGTGCGAAATGCTAAGCGGCATAATAGCAACTAAGTATAGCGCAAAAAATGCCTTGCTAGATTTGTAAATGATCTATTCTACTAAGCTGCCAGCTGTCCCCCCTAATGGGGACAAGTGGATTTTTTTTCCACTCTTCCCTACCACACTATCACTGGTTGGTAAAAGCGGAATTTGATATCCACTTTTCTGTACCAATAAAATCTCTTGACGTGTGCAGTACAGTTTCGACAAAAATGTCTAATTATAATATTCACAGTAATATCTTACTATACACGCACTTTCTTCAAACATTTCTTCGCGTTTTAACCATTCGATGGCAAAAGATCTATCTAATTCATCAGGAAAAGGGTTAAAATCAGAAACAAGTGTTACGGGTCAAATTGACAAATCGTAAAAGGAACTATTTTTAATTAGGTCACTATTCTTGAAAAGCAGCGAATTGAAGATAAAGAACTGGAATTTTAAGTTAGCGATTTCATAATAATTTTACTGTAAGTAGTGGACATTTACTATGTTCTATCGAATGTTGATAATTTAATATAATTCATTGTAGTAGAGCTCCTTGTGAAAGAATGAGTTCGTCCAGGGAAGTATTGCCACCTTACCTATTTCTACCGCCAAGCAGCAATGTCAGCATTACTGTGTTCCGGTTTTGAAGGGTAAGGTTGCTGGTGAAATCACGTTATTAATTAATTAAGGTCTTTGTGATGCCCTGTGAGCTGAAGCCTTGGATGGCACTGCAACTGCTATGGACAGGCGTGTCGCTTATCACCAAGCGCACGAGTTGTTGTCCCGTCACTTGGTATCATAAAGAAGATCAGTACAGAGCACTAAAGAAGCCGACCTCAAAAGTCATTGAACCCCTAGTTTGCTGGCCTTGGTGGAATATTTTGTTCAAATACAAATGGGACCACTACTGATAGGATTACCCTCTTTCCAACAAAAAAAGACACATCGAAATCGGTTCACAAATGAGTTACCGCGTAACATGCAAACAAAATAAAACATACAATCGAATTGGGACCGTCCTCCTTTTTTTGAAGTCAGTTAAAAAACGTTTTTTTGTATAATACCAAGTGACGGGACGAACCAGATTTAAGGGACACTGCTGCTGTACCCGTCACTCTGAGACGTGAGTTGACAAGTCCCTTATGCCTTTGATTTCATTAGCACCCTTACTATTCAAAACCCAAACACTGTAATGCACACATTACATATCGCACTGTTAATACAACAGTGTATTAGCTCAAAAAGTGTATTCTTTCAGAATCGATGAAAAACGAATACTTACCATTCTCACTATACTCACTTCCCGTGAAAAAATTTTGAAATATACGCATAGGTTAAAGTTTTTTTACAGACATGTAATCAATCTCCTACTTGCCAATTCGAAAATAAAAGAGAAAAAATAACTTCATATTTTGCGTAAGGACTGTTTTTCCCAGAACTAGCTCACAAAAAGTTTGACTCATGTTGAGTTAAGCGGAGATCTTTTAGTTGTTTATTATTATATATGAACGAGGGTCTTATTGACGTGTAGAGAATCTAATTTTACATTCAGCAATAGTATAATCTTGATTTTTTTTACATATTTGAATTGCAACACTATTGTAATAGCAGTGCGATATGTAAAGACAGTTTTTATTTTATGTCTGATATAATGTTATGTGATCAAAGGAGCGAAATACGTGCGTAATAATACATAATTACGTTTATCATCAGGTCAGCCGGCTTAGATTACCACTTTCATACCATTAAAGGAATTTCGTCGACTGACTAGTAATGACACATATATCTAGGGCTATCTAGGCACTACCTAGTTCAAATATGTAACAAATATAAGATAATGTAGCTAAAACAATGCTAACATAAACCTCTTGGTAAAGAAAAGGTAGTAATAAACGCTCCGAAAATAAATTAAAAATTAGCTTATTTAAAATATGAATATTACCTACTGCGTTATTTACTAAGCTACCGAAAACTTTTGTGCAAATATAAATACGGAAACAACCGAAATACAGGGAGTTCCGAATGATCTTGCTGACGTAATACTACTCTACAAACTTAATTTATATTTTACGGCAAACTATTGTTAGCCATTTTTGTCATAAATCACCAATTTTGCCACATGTAGTTTAATACTGTTCGAGGCCCTTGTTCACTTGTTTTCATTGTTTTTGTTTGCATTATTTAAAAAAAAAATAAGTTGCTGTTTTTAAATTCAACTTAATGTACAATTATGTTGTGTTTGCAAGCTGTGTTCACTCATAAGTAGTTATGCAATTTAGATAAGATCTCCAAATTTAATTTACAGTATATTACATTATAATAACTGTAAGTGAACCAATAAACTAATATATAGATATATGATCTTATATATTTCAAAAACTTTGTTGTTTCTTAAAGTGCTCTATCATATGACAACATGGACATAGATCGGCAACTTAGTATTTTTTCGGAAGCTTATTATATTATTCGGAAGTATAGTTTTTTTCCGCAAAATTGTGATTCGAACAAAGTTCTTCATTAATTTTATAGGTGCATGGACAAGAGCACGTCAAGCTTGACACTTAAAACTTAAATCCAACTCTATGCCGCTTACGTGCGTACGTACTTGACGTGCTCTTGACTGTACATTCTGTGTTTATTGTTCAGTAACTCATTACAACGCAGTTTAGTTAGTTTTACAATTGGCCTTAGTTCGTCGCAATGTCATTTGTTTTTCGGAACCTTTGTTATTTCCCATGAAGAAACACACAAAAAAATCTAACTATTCTCGTGACGAAATAATTTTATTTGTACTCGACGCAGATGGGGTGAATCCCTAAACCTATGTATATTCTTTTTTTTAAAGCCTCTTAATGCCTATTTATTTACGTTCAGTATGTCGTCTGGCTGTAATTTCTGTCATTTTTGTTGTAAGTAAGTAAAAAACTTCAATACGGACACTGCTTAGAGCATATAGGACTGGAGGCGCCATCGATAGGCAATCCCCTCTATCAAGGTATAGCACAAAACAACTATCGCACAATAAACAGTACTTTCAAATAGATGTTTTTTCATTTCGATTATCGAATACACCGCGTCAAGTACTCCACGAAACATGTCGTCTTGTGCTATACAAACTCGCAAAAATCTCTGCTTATCCAGTCTAGCCAAGGGTGGAATTACATTCCATATATTAGCCTATTTTTTACATCAAATGCTCATTTTCTATTTTATGACATTCTTTTCACAATGATTTTTTATTTTGATTCAATTTATCGATCACGTAAAAATATTTGAAAACATTCGAAGATTTGACATAAGCATGCCTATGAAGTTCCCTATTTACTAACAGGCAACTATAGACACAAAATGCAGTACTTCATGGACGCTGTTTTTTCGTTATAGAGAAGCGACGCGCTCTTTTAGTTCCTATTTTTATTATTATGTAACGCAGATTGTGTAACGAAGTTTATTCAAATTTATTCCTCTGTCGTATTGTATATTAAATAATAATGTAATAACTTATAAATAATGAAAAGAAATTGTAATTTTTTAATATAAATCATCATAAATCATGATGTAAGAAAAAAATAACAATAAAAAGTACATATACGAGTACATACATACAATACACATAAATTACAAAAGCAATAAAAAATAACCAAATAGCTAACTGTACTTATCCTACACAAGACATGCGCAAAAGACACAAAGGGACCCGTGTCGTCAATTTCAGTTTTCGAACCACAAGCGATTGAAATATTTAGATTTAGAACAAAGAAACTATAGAGTTAATTTAATGTTAATCTTATTTATTAAATGACTTTTTATTAAATGTTAGCAGTGAATAACTAACAAAATATTGTTGTATTCGTTTGCCCGAATTTTTGTAATCAGAATGTACTTTTTTAGGTTATTTTAGGAATATTACAAAACATACTAACTTAATCTTTTCTTTGTAATAAGCAACCAAAATACCCTGAAAACATAACGGTTTTGTTATAAATCGGTTTTCGAGATTATGAAACTTTGAGTTTACGTCTAATTGGAATCTTGAAATTCGAAACATCGATACATTTCTTAAAGCACGTCATAACAACCAACAGAGAGACACAGTTATTTTCACATTTACAATATTTCTATGTACCTATATATCTGCACAACTCTTATTACTTGAAGTGAATTCATACAAAATTCAACATAATACTATAAAATTAATTAATATTGACATTAAGAGTAGCTCAATCACTCTTCTGTTCAAGTAATTTTCACTAGAAGCTAAATATGGTGCATTTCCAGTAGAAGCTGAATATGGATAAAATTTGGGCCTTTAAATTGTGGCAAACAAAATTAAGCAATACTGCAATGACTTTACAGTTTAAATTAAATGTTTTAGTTTTTTAAGTATTTCTATACATGTCACTACGTTTGTAGAGGTTAACTCCGGCCATGCTTGTCATTGGCTCCAACGCTGACCGCGAAAGCCATAAACTGAAAAAAAAACACCGGAAATTTTTTCGCGGTTTTTGGATTAGACTTTGGATTGTATTTATTGTCATCCATTTATTGGTAAGTCAATGGGTAATCTCCTATGGCAAATACAAGTAAAACAATACCACTGTTACACTACACACAAAATTGGAAAAAGAAATTCACTACGTCCAGTCTAGCCAAGGGTGGAATTACATTTTTCGTATACATGATTAACCTGTACGTAATACATATCGATACCGTCACGTCGATAATTTTTATAGGCCTATTCTGTGCACGGACATGACATGAATGTGTGTTTTATCTGTGTATTTGTAAAAATAAGCTAGTGTTGTAGACTTTTGGTTGTGTGAGACCATAGTAACACAATTCAATTTTGCATTTAGGTGCACCTGTTTGCTTGTAGTAAAAATCCCCGCCCCTCAAAAAGTGGCAGAAAATTTTGTTCAAGAAATGACGCTAATAGCACCTCCCGTCCTAAATGCTCTAAGGGACACTGGCCCAAGCCTAGTGGCCGCCATTAAGGAAAAAGTAAGTACCATCGTACTCAATTTTTGAAACGCGAACATTATTTTAATCATCATGCCCTCTAGTTTTATCAAATTAAAAAGCTGCATGGACCTCGACTATTCAAAAAATTACTAATAGGCAATGTGCCAGACAACCACACTAATTGCGTGGTCATGATATAATGATAATGAGTACCAGAGCAAGGGAATTCACTCTTGGGCACTTACTGGAACACCCAGACCCTGAACCAATTTAGAAACAAATAATTTCCCAATTTGGTCCTACCAGGAATCGGACCCGGGACCTCCTCATCCAGCGCCCACAGTATAAACCATAGTTTTCCAAAATATCCCAGTTCCCAGTGGGCGCTTAAGAGTCCTTGGGGGTAGGGGCTTCGGAAGCAATTGGGGGCGTTGACACTACCGCAATTAAAAAAACCTGAATTTAAACTACATTACAAATATATAATGTTTTTTTAACTTGTGATTTTTTTGTGATAAGTTAATATAAAAAATACGTGTTTTCAATCATTTTTTGTGGTGATGGGCGTTGAAATTTATTTATCTTGCGTAAGTGGCCGGCGAGTCAAAATGTTGGGTACCTGTGGCATAAACCGTTGTGCCACTGAGGTCGTAAATACATAGTATAGGTATAACAAAATATGACTGTTATTTAGTTTTGTATATTCCTCGTTGTTATGGAATAAATACAACATGAGACCTTTTTATTTGACTGTTTCAACAAACCAAAACTGACTTTTTCTATTTACCGCTGTGTTCAAATCTTTCATGTTCTATGGTGGACTATTGCTACCTTAGGATCTAAGTCACGTTCCATGACGGACCATTGTTATCTTAGGATCTAAACAAGCCAAGTCAAGGTGGAATGAAAATTTTAACTAACGTGAAAGAGAAGTGTTTATTTCGTAAAAATCGTACGGAATGCAAAATAGAAGCTCAATAAAATGCGTTAAAAAATACAAAACGCTATAATTGATTTATGCATAAATAATGAAAGTATAGTGTTTTATAAAAAAGCATTAAGCGTGTCGGTGTACAATTTCACCATCTACGATATGACTTCAAAAGACTGTGTGATTTTGTGACGTAAGATTTGGCACAAAGAAGATAGTAAAATCTATACTGTACTCTATCATTTTCTACAGAATAGTGGCAGCAAGGATATCAAGAATAATAAGATGTACGTGATGGCATCAACGAAAGAATTATCCGTTTCTCGGTGTCAAGCCACATCCAAAACGAGGGAGATTAAGAAAAGCGGTGACATTTTTAATAATACCTACGTATGTCTAAACTAGCACAAACAAACACGTCGAATAGTACCTAATAATGACGTACTAGATGACCACACCTATTACCTGATGTCAAAGTAAGGAATTTCCTGTACTATGAGTATCACAGAAACAGAATTCACTCCGAGGCACTATCCAGAACACCTAAACCAGAACCAACACAGAAAGTTTCCCCAAATTGTCCTATCTCCTCATCCGGCAACCGCAGTGTAAACCATGGGGCAACGAGGTCATCAATAGTGTCGTAAGACTTCAATATTCAGACAAAATTGGTGAAATTACAAGCACATGGGACTTCTCAGCTTAAGTCTCAGGATGATGGGCGCGGTGCCCCTCCGATTTAAAGCTCTGAGTAGCATTGCGACTGCTATGCTACTATGGACAGGCGTGTCACTGACCACCAGGCGCACGACTTGCACGGCCCGTCCCTTGGTGTCATAAAAAATAAAACACAATTTTTTCATTCATTTCAGTCATTTTGATGTTATTGTTAATAAACAGATTTCATTTCTTTTCGCAGTGTGATTTTGATCATTAGTCACCCATAAAAAAATATTTTTCTTTAACAAACTCTAAATCTTAATTATATATGTGTTTTATTTCATTAATAAAGTTAAATATTAAATATGTTCAATTTGTTTTTAAGGTAAAAATCTAAATTTTCTTCTTTATTACCTAGTTCACATAGTGTTCATTTCTGAAGATGTTGAGATTGTAATATCACATTTTTTTGTCTATGCTATCATTTGTCTCAAGGTAGTTTTTATCAATATCAAATCTCTAGTAGGTATGCTATTTAATAGTACATTTTTTCATTACTAATTATTTGACAATTTTGAATTATCATTCGATAATTAAAAACAATCTAGGTCTAAAATCATATTACCCTTTGGGAATAATCTCAAAAATGCATTGCTTTATAGCTACATACCTGTAGTACCTACTAGCACGCCAAATTTAACACGATTTAGTGCAATACCTTTCAATCTAGAGAGATTTACGTGACCAAAGTAGAGATTTTAAAGAAAAAATTACATTAAACTACTGATTTTCGCAGATTGACATATATTCTGCGAAAATAATTAAATAAGCGTTTAAATTAATCCTCTCAAATTTTAAAGGGTTAATTTTAAATTAATCCTTTCATATAATAAATCAAGGACTTTTCAAAGTCTATGATCCAAAAAAACATTAGTGCACAAGCATATATACTTTTTGATACATTTTGCAAATTTTATTCCTTTTGAATTTGTATTCGTTTTGACATTTTGTTTTTGATACTCATTTGTTGTCATACAAATCGTTACAATATACGTTCACAAAAATCCCACAGGTTAAATTTCTTCCCTTTCTCCCATTCAAAACCACCTGGCAAGCGTCTAAGCCAACAACATTTTTGGTCCACTATGAATTGACCATACTTTTAATTTAATATTACATTCGAAGAGAGGCTTTAGTTGACCTACTTTACTAAAAGGTAACAGTTAAGGACCATCCACACACGTCAAGGCCGTGCCCGAGACGTGGCGCCGGGGCGTGCTAGTTTGTATGAACTGCGGGCCCGTCCCGGCCCCGGCCCGGACACAGACATGTGTGAACGAGTTCATACAAAATATACGCAATGATATTTTTTTGAGCCCCTGACGGAGCACGGCCCGTCCACGTCCCGGGCACGGTCCGGATATGTTTGGATAGACCATAACTTTACAGATAACGAAAGTATTATAAATAAAGTAATAAAACCGTGTTTTAATTGAATAAAAACAAATTGATGTTTATTTTTAACAAGGTAAGTACAAAATTTTGTACGCAAAGCAGTTGTTCGAACTAGGTACTTAACGCATTTTTAAAATGTCATATATAATATACGGAACCGTGTAACGTTAAAATTTTTAATATATCAAGTTTTATTTTTTAACGGTTATTGAAGTCGTTTTACTCTTTAGGTAACGTGCTTTCGACATCAGTTTAAAGGTGTTTAATATCTCGTATATTTACGGAATAATCGCTTGGGCACACTTAACGATTACACCCTGTATAAAAAGTAACTCAGAGTGCACAACAATTGAAGCTTCACTTATTATACTTATGAATATAACTTCTTGATAGAATGAGTTTGTCTCGACGTACCAGTCCACTACACCAATTACCTGGTCTCAAACTCGAAAATTCCCTACATTATATTACGAGTACCAGAGTAACGGATTTCTAACTTGAACGACCTTCAAGCCCGACTCTTCACCCAGCAAACACAATGTAAATCGCTAGGCCACTGAGGTACTGGAACTATACATAAAAGGTATACTTAGTAAATTTTATGTATACATATCGCTGCTTTCAACAATAGTAACTCAAGCCATAATATTTAGTCTTTGTAACACAGCTGCATTTACAATGTGCAAAATTTTATTGTGAATAAAACCGCTTTTTATTTATTAAAATAAACATATAACAAGATGGACCATATGAATCGTGAAAAGTGAATATGGCAAGTGTCGGCTTTGTAAGTTAAATGTGATTCAGTTGTTTTCAAATCATTTTCCTGATGTATTAGGTTGATTTTGAGTTACGCCTCTATTCTAGAAAGCCATCGATTTATACACCAAATGTCAATTTCTGGTAAGAATGTGTAGCATATTTTCCCACTACGAAAGTAACTAGATACTTAGTTCATTCATTACTAAAAAATTCTTGGCAAATACTCAGGCGTCGTCGTGTTGATAACGATTTCTAATTAGAATCTGTTTACAAAACTCAATAATTTAACTTGGACGTGTGTCCGATTTCAACACTTAAATACGCGCACCGCTTTGTCGTATAGGAAAATATTATGACCTCAGTTTCTCGTAAAGGCCATGTGATACTTCTCATACAGATCCATGGTAATTTTGAATATGGCGCCTCAGATTTGAGAATGAGAGAGAAGGCTCAGAAGTAGGTAATTATAAGTGAACTTTTGACCCTGTGTCCTTTTAAATGTAAGTAAAATCATAATCATTGTATTGTAAATAAAACCTATTCAAGTTTATCTACGTGAATTGCAGACTGAAAAGTTGCCTCACACCAGTAGATCTATCGTATGAGGCTCCCAAAAAAAACATGTAAAACATAAAGGTATAATACCCAATACATAAAGGTTTCTGTTTTGATACTTTTGCCGATTATACTTAATTATATGGAACACAGAAGATTACTTTGTTTGTTCTTTTTTAATGTTTTAAAAATAAATTATCAAATTGTCATGCATGCCGCGTAGCTAGCAACCACAGAATTTGTGAATAACCGCTTTGTTTACAAAATGTAAGTAGTAGGTAGCTCACGCACCATATACTTGTCATGTGGAAGTAACAACGCGACATTTAAGTATTACACACATGGTAACTTCGAACAATACAAAGAGTAATCCAATCGAGAGTTGCAACAAATAGGATCACGATTTCGATTCTTCAAATCGTGTGAAATAAATGAACAATGGATTAAAGTTTAGTAACGCATATTTGATACAATAACTTTATAACACTATCGTATTGTCACTTTGCTATACAAACATATATATAACATCTAGTATATAACCAGTTATAGAAATAAATGATTCACGCACTGATTTTTTATATACTTTTTATAGATAATTGTAGCGTTTTGCTATTGGCTGTTTTGCTTTGATAGCTACTTGGTGTTTTGTAACAAATTAATAAGCTGTAAGTACATTTACTTTGGCCTTGCTCAGTCGTTGTTAACACTTAACCTTTAACCCATTGATTCAGTCCGCCATAATATTTTTTCAGAAGAGTAGTTCCCCGTTCAGCAGCCGTTGACAAGTAGGGCTACTCACCCATTCACAGGAGTGACGTAAGAGGAGTTCGATTATGGTCAGGGGACAAGGTATTGTCGTTGTTAGAGATAACTTTAGTTATAATCATTCGAAGGAGTGATCGAGGCTTAGGTAATCCCCCTTTTTCTAAAAGTTGATATTTGTGGTTGGTGATATTTAAAAACGTCTTAAGAAGACAGGTTAGACGGGTTTTATAGGCAAAAAATTAAGTAACTAACGTGTATTTATTCATATCTGTATCATCACACTTTAAATAAGATTTTAACGATTGTACTCGTATATGCAAATCATCAAATTTGGTTCTTGTCACAAGGTAGTACGCTTTAATTATACTACGTATAATTCGCCTATAGTTACATAAGTCAACGTATTTTTCAATAGCATCATTTACCGTGACATCGTCACTTGTTGCTTGGTTGTGAAGTTTTTAAGTAAACAGCTATAATATTTTTCTGCAGGTAGTTGGTGGACATTTCTAGTACCTCTGGCTATTACCTACAGTCAGTAGTCGGCTGGGACGTGACGCAAGTGCTATTGTGTCCATTTAGTTAAGTGACCAATAACGATTTCACTCAGTTCACTACGTGTGACTCGGTGTTATCATTATAAAGTCCACTACTCCAACTTCTACTTTGTTATTTTTCTTTTATTAAACTAGCTACTATTAATTAACCACTATATTCAAGTCTTATGTGCATAGATAAGTCACATTCGCGATGTCTAAAATTAAATGTACGGTATTACAAACACGAAATGTTTATTGTTTCTGTTTCTATATGTGTATATATATTGTCACCTACATTAATAAGCAGAAATTGTTACCAAACAATAAGGTCTCTTATTGAATCATAATTTTTTTGTTTATTGTCGTCATTGTCTAATTGTCTATTGGATATCGAATGCTTGTCCTTTGTGTACAATAAATATTTGTAGTCTATCTATTATTCGTAATGCCTTTATTTGTCAAAACAATGCATAAAACAAAAAATATCAATGATATAATTCGATATTTGTAAATATAAGTATTTTAGAAATAAAACAGATGTGATCATTTGTTAACAGCATCTTACCCTTGAAAATGAGTGAATTAGCAATAAAATATTACGGGGTTAGCAAATGCATACACATAAAGGTAGATTTGTATATGAATTAGCGTGATAAGTGCTAGTGGTTATGATAATAAATGACCAGGAACAATAGAACAATGAAAATCCCACGGACTGTTGAGACAAGTACCTACGCATCTCCTTTGTTCTAGGAAAAAACCCTACTTATTTTAATGTTCAACGTAAACATTATTTCCTTATAGCACTTTTTTAGTGTAAGCTATCTTTTTCATTTGTACACCTGTATGAGAAATGTGAAAGACTAGCTAAGGAAAATGGGGAACAGATGAGGAATACTCAAGAGAAATCAGCCTGGATGACTTTGAAAATGAAGAAAGCGATTCATAGTTTTAACCTAATAATCAAAAATGAATAGAGAACATTAAAGAAGAAACAGAGAACATGTTAAAGTTCTATTGTATAATATTCAATGTATATAGTTATGTTATGGATAATCATCAATTTAAGGAAATCTTTAATTACAATCTAGCGTATCAATCACAACACCTAACTACTTAAATATATAATTTAAATAAGCTAATTACTAAATTCATGTATTATGTACCTAAATATTTAGTACTGTAACACAATAACTTTAGCAACATTAGTTAGAACAGTACCGATGTTTACCACTAGATGGCATTGGCATAGAAAACGCAACTTCTGAATCTCGACGTTAAGATTTTCCCTAATTTAACGACCTGTGACTAGTACTTTGTATGAAATTGATCTGATTTATTATTGTACTTATCTAAGTTATTATTGACCGATTCAACGATTGCATTTCTACGGTTATCCTCATTACTGAGGAAGCGTTTCGAACTCGCGCCCATCTTTCGGGACAAGTTACAACAACACCTCAGAGCACCCATGTCTTTTTGTAAGATTCGCACCCACCGGGATTTGTCGCGGTCTCGCATCCAACGGGACGTATCCCTTTTGTTGGACACACTTGTATTGTAAGCTTCTGTACAATAAATCAACTTATCTTCACCGGAGTAAGCCGTGTGGTTCCTGGACGTAGTAAGAGGGCACCAGGTAGCTGAGCCAACCTCTACCACACTCTACACCCCCTCTTACTACAGTACAAAATATACCACTATAGAAATTGAAAATTGTATAATACATTCACATGGTCTCAAAGTCGATGTTTATAGACTGAAAAAAAATAGTCCACCATTGGGCAAAGGGTCTAGCTAGTCGGTACATCTATAATCAGAATATAACCCAGTTCTATTCACTAAGTAGCTCTGAAGATTGTCGTACTCCACAAGCCAGGTAATTGAATGGTAAATAAATAAACCAACCGTTGTTAAGGACATTACATCTACTTAAGAGTTCTACAAAAACCAGTTAGATATATTAAAACCAACAGACATCATGTTTTCCTCTACTTTTTTATGATCTTAGAAATTTGTATACACGATTTTTTGCACAAATTTTTAAGAATTATTTTTTTTCAATGTAGATAGAGTTATTATTCTAAAGAATGGAAATGAAGAGAAGATGAAAGTAAACCGTATTTTTCATACAGGTAACTATACATTAATGTTTACATAAGCAAAAACCCATATTACTATTTATTTTAAGCTCGTCCGAAACTGCCTGTATAAATACTATAGGAAAAAATAATTAACCTGGTAATCTGTAAACTTACGATGCGGTGTACCTACTGTATTAAATGTAATTGTAATTTTAAACGTTATTTCGCTACTTTACAAGGTCGCCGACAATAAGTAGATACGTGTCACGATTGAATGAACGATCTGGTAGGTACATTTATCAGCCTTGTAACATATTACTAAAACTAAAGTAATTACCACGTTCCTACCGAAACGAATACTATTATTTAATAATTAATTATTATAAATCTCTAATCATCTTTAAAATATTATAACATTATACAATATCACCTTTGTATTTAATAATAAAGTGACTACCTATAAGACTGTATCAGTAGTCTACCTTATGCTGCGACATGAACATATAGGTGATGATTGTGATAGAGAATTTAAAATCTATTTATTTGGACCGAGTTTTTTGCACTCACGTCTTGGCGAAACATGAAATCATGGTAAGTTTTAACCACAAAGCCGCGGGTTATACTTGTGTTTACAAACAGGCAGTTAAGCGACAGCGTTGCGCCGCTCGGCCGCAGCGGGGACAGCCTAAGAGAAAGGCACTTTCCCGCAGTCAAACGCACTTAGCCGTTTACTCAAATTCTTAGTTTTATTTTCACGACCACTACCACACTATCATTCAAACAATGCAAACTGTTTCCTATAACACGAAAACTTGACAAGAATATACTCAACTTTGTTACGCACAAAAAGAAGGCATACTAAACCGATAAATCCAATGCCAAGTATGAAACACAAATGTCGGAACGGTGTATGTAGTTAAGGTCAGTCTGTTCTTTGTCATATAAACAAATTATGCACTTCAGTTTCACGTAAAAACATACATGTAGGTGGTCCGTGTGTTCGTGTTTTATCTAACATTACAGTAAAATGAGTAACGGTGTCATACCGGTGGTGGTTCCGACGTGCTGTACACTTCGGATGGTGGGTACTCGGGTTTCATGGTGATGGTCGCCATGGAGTCCGGTTGGTGCTCCTTCTCCATCACAATTAATTCTTCACAAAATAAAAGTTAATGTTAAATCAGTGCAGCGCGCGCTTTGTTTGACGATCGAAGTAGAAGTGTGCGAGTGAATGGTAGCGCTAGCGCGGTAGTAGCATCGGTGGCGGACGGCGCGCGCGGCGGCGGTGGCGGCGGCGTAGGCGCAGCTGTGGTGGGGCCAAAGCGACCACGGCAGTCACTTGGATGTGGTTGAAGATGAGTGATTGTAGTATGTACTCTTAAAAGATGTCTAAAATTTCTACCTATGGTAACAAACATTCACCATGGCGTTAAAGTCAATAGACAGGTTTATACTTAAGGTAAATTTGACCAAATAACAAACCTAAATTCCTTTTCGTATCTCTTTACGCAATATTTAAGATTGTTTTAAAGACCTTTTCCCCAAAAATGTTTATAAAATAACATTGTTCCGTATGACAAGAACTACTGTGAAACAAAAACTCTAAAAAAACTAAAATTAAAACCATGGAAAATCCCCGACACATTATATGGTTGAGATCACTACTAGAATAAAGCAGATGATCCTTAAACACCTTGACATGCAACTGTGTGTGTTGACAAAGACTTAAAACTTATAACTCCCCTTTTTTTGTTAAAAAATAAGTTACCTATTTATTATAACAAATATCTATGAAATTGGACCGTTCAGCTCTTTCTGTTTACGTCTACCTAGGACACGGTTACAAATGATAGATGATTTCAAGTGTAATTTGTTTAGGTACCTATTGAAATAAAGCGTTTTTGATACCTAATTAAAAATTTTAACACTATTATATTGTGTATTAAAGGACTGATAAGAATAGAATAAGTATACAAAAGGCGACTAGATCCGTAGTGTGTGCTTACCCTGCCTAAAAACAGTACTTATAATTTAAAGGATGCGACAAGAAGGTCCATCAATATTTCATCAATCACACACACACACACACACACACACACATCAATATTTATTTTTTGCAATTTCATATCTCCATACAAAATGTGTGGTCGATCGGACATACTTTGTTCGGGAAATCAACTATGCTACATTTAGTATAAATAACCAACAGTTGAAATCCTAAGAATGATCTGTTACATTTGGTTACCTAACTAAGCTATTTAAATTTAAATAGCTCTTCAAAAGTTTCAAAATAGTGGCAGTTATTCACTATTACCCACTAGGTACTTTATAGTCGTCTGATGTTTCAAGTACACACAACATGCTAATTAATGTGTTGCCAAGGCATCAAAAATGAAAGACTAGTGTTTGTGTACTCTCAACTTTATAAACTTATCAAAGATTTAATTAAAACATAATTTTTACGAGAGATTCATTGGCGAATATGTAAGGTCTTTCTAATCTCGATTTATTATACAGTGTTTGTGATCGGAATTGTTATGTAAGATCGTACAGTGTATGGTTCGAACTGTAGCGGGCCAGCGGCAAAATACAAGGCAATCCTAAGACAATTTGCTTTGCTCGATTTGATATTAGTGTTGTACCAACATTGGCCCAATTTTCACATTTCTTACATCAATTTATACAGAAATGATTACAGTGTAATCGTAGGAATAACGTGACGATAAAGATTCTTGGTTCTATAGAATCCAAAATTACTCAAAAACTATAGGCATCTTTCTATGAAAATACAATTTTTTTTTTTTAATATCGAAATATTTAACTAAATAAGATTCACTTCATGGATTAAATGAAAATTATGTCAATTACCTTTAATAATTTATCGACATTTTATTATCTACCGACTTTTGTCACGTAGTTACGTGAAACATAAGCCGCATAAGCACTAGCTACGAGTGGACATAAAAATAAAGATAAAAAAATGGTGGGAATTCGAAGTAAAAGGAAGCTAAAAGATTTAAAATTTAAGACAACGTAGAATAAAAGGTAAATAGCATGGAAACATACAAGAAGATAATATACCTACTAAGCCGTGTTTAAAATGCAACTTCTTCTATTAGCAAATGAACAAAGTGATTTAAATGAAATTGAAAACATAAATAATAACTCCCGCCGCTTAAAATACTATTCAGACTATTTAAAAAACCCAAAGTTGTTTTTGCCATTCTAGAATGTTATTATTATTAAAAACACAATAGAAAACATATATGGAGGATCCCGAAAACTAAATGAAGGCCTGGCTCAAAAAACTTGTATCCTAGCCAAAAGCCTTAATAAAAAAAAATATTCTCAGTCTTGGCTGTATGTCGCATTAGTGCCTTTGCCTTCTCCAATGGAAAAAACAGTACCAAAAATATATACATTTAACCTATTATATTTATCTTGTACGGATTTCTCTTATTATTTTATTAACTATAATACACTTAGTTAATCATTTACAAATTAATAAAAGAGAATGGCCAGTTCCGGAAAAGGTACATTTCAACCGGTAAGTCGTTTTGCCATAGCATAGCACAGATAGGTTACACCTACTTAATTCCGCATATGTATCAGTTTTTGACTAGAATTTGGATATTTGGGTTTCCAGGACTCGGATGTTCACATTTCCTACGAAGATCAACAGAAAATAAACAAATTTGCTCGGTTGAACGCCAAAGTAGATGATCTTAAAGACGAGTTAAAAGTGAAACAGAACGATATGAAAAATCTAGAGGAAGCCGTAGAGGAACTGACCCTCGCAGACGACACTGAGAAGATACCTTACCTCGTTGGAGAAGTATTTATATCACTGAGTTTAGAAGATACTTTGGTAAGTACGCTGATGCTTATTTAACACTTCTGTTGTAATATTATTCATACATCATAATTATTTTACTCTAGCAATATTATTATGTCCTATACCAGTGTTGTGCAAATACGGCCTGCGAGCCAACTCCGGCTTGCCAACAGTAAAAGTGTATGGCCCTAGGATATACAGGGTATAAAATCATTCAGTGTGCCCAGGCGATTATTCCATAAATATAAGAGTAGAAAGTATGTTACCTAATGAGTAAATCGACATCAATAACTTTTTAAAATAAAACTAGAAATATCCAAAATTTTAACATTAAACACTACCATACATTTAATATGACATTCATAGGCAGGCTTTAGTTGACCATTTAAGAGGTAACAATAAGTTTACAGATAACAAAAGTGCTATAAATAAAGTAATAAAACTATCTTATAATTGAATAAAAATATAATGGCATAGTCAATTATTTGGTCAAGTGTGAGTTGTCCACAAAAATGGATAAAACATGAAATTTTTTTTATTGGTCATCAACTCTGAACTGAAGCTGAGTTGATGAGCAATAAAATTAAATTATATGTATAATAAATATTATAAAATACATTTTTATCATCCCCATACAATGAAAAAAATCAAGACAGCAGAAGTTGGTCAAATTTAATAAAAGTTTTCATACAAATCTCTTACATTTATGGAATACTCGCTTGGGCACATTTAACAATTACACCCTGTATATTTTGACATGAGGTTGTCAAAATATATTTTCTATATACTGGCGTACAATATTGACATGCAAAATATATGTTAACATACACACAAAATAACAACACCACACAGTAATCTAAAAACATTAAAAAGAATGCATTTTTCAATTCTGGCCTGCTGTTTTTTTGTTTTTTTTTTGTTCCTAATGAAAATAGTTATCCCACCCCTATCCCTGTATTATATTAGTTAAGTTTTTGTTCTCTACTAAAATCCACATTTCTACTTACCAAGATTGAGGTGGATATATTATAGACATTTTTAATTTCTTCAAGAAACAAGGCATTTACACCATAAAATTATTAAGACTAGGGCTTTTCATAATAACTAAGTGACTGGATGAACAAGTTGTGTGCCTTGTTGTAGGCGACATGCCTGTCCATACATAACAGTTGCAGTATCACTTGAGCTTTGCTTTGCTGGCAGAGGGGCACTGCCACTGCACCCGACACTGTGAGACATTAATTGGCAAGTCCCATGTGCCTGTAATTTCACCAGTAATGCTCATATTACTGCTTGGGCGGCAGAAATAAGTAAGGTGGCAGTACTTTCCTGGATGAACTCTTTCACAAGGAGCTCTACTGCTACTAAATCACTTATTGATTAAATGGATGATATTGAGCCTTTAAGGTGTGCCAAGAATGTTGGCATGAATATTGCTTGTGCTAGAATATTATAAACATTTACACTTACTTTCAGGTATCTTTGGATGAAGCAAAGTCAAAAAAGGAAGGTGAAATAAGTGAATTAGAAGCAAAGTGTGAAGACCTTAAATCTCAGATGAGCGAGCTGAAAGCACATCTCTATGGAAAATTTGGAAGCCATATTAATTTAGAAAATGAGGAGGACTGAAATAAAATAAAGGTGTAGCTTATTGAACAATTGGTTTATTATGTTAGCATTTTAATTTGAATAATAATTAACATATACTTTATATGGACAACAAATATGGCCGTGGGCCTTTCCAATTTTTCACATTCTGTACACTGTATGATATATATATAACATTTCTTAAGCAACTTGCCTATTTTGCAGATGTGCTACATACTAAATCATTAAACCACCTACAGTAATTTACAAACACACTACACAAATGTCAGTTTCGTAACTGCATATGTGCACAGTGTATGCAGTGCACTGCAACAGGCTGACAACTTTATACATTTTTCCAAGAAAAGTACAGATTTATGTTTTGCTTTAAGCCCAAAATACTGTTCTAGATTTATTGTCCTTTTAAAGACAAGTTTTTTTTTTTGTATACGCAAAACTTAATTGTACTAAAAATACTGTCAATGCCGGAACATTTATATTATAATTTTACTAAAGACCATAGTTTCATTGATGAAAACATATTTAGATGTAAAATAAAAAATACCCCGAAAATCCCTGAACACAAGCATAAAATTACAGAAAAATATATTAAGTACATAATTTTACAAAGATTTAAGAATACTTGATTTACAACATATAATGACATTACAACATTGAAGTACCCTGCTAATAAAGCTATTTAACAACACTGGAACTAATTACACTAATATTAAGCAAACAGTAGGCATTGCTCTGGCCACACATATTCGGCCGCAAGGGCGATCCGGATGCGGGGTTTTTTATAATGTAGGAGTTCATTTTGTATTCCATTGAGTTCTATGCAACCGTCAACATAGAGCGGCAGCAGCGGGTCTTTGACGTTGTATATTTTTACAACTGTGTTTTTATTAAGTTCCAATATGAATTCAACCGATTTTGTGTTACTTCCGTAACGCTTATAAAAGCAGAAAATTGTCTTGATTATTATTCGACAGCGATGTGGTCTATTCTTTAAACTCTTTGTTGAAAATGCTGCTGGTGCAAAGTCCCGGTACGCATTCCCGTAATTCCGCCCTCGGACCGCTTTTCCCGCTGTACCGCCACTGAGTAGACCGAGCTTAATTTTTTAAAATAATTACGATTTATGCCGTTCATTCCAAAATAAATAATATGCGACAGTTTGGTCATAATATTTACAATTTGTTTACCTAAAATAATAGTTAACATGTATTTTACACAACCGAAAACATAAAAGCTAATTTGTATATAACATGCCTCTACGCATAACTTTGGTAGCAGATTTTATGTTAAATTACTATCACATTAAAACAATGATCACAATCACTAGAATCACATAAAATTACATTTCTAATTATATAATTTCTATTAACAGAACCATCAATAAACATTGCATTTATAACAACTATTACTAAAAAAAGTTTTAAGCAATCAGGGGATCTACTCTCGATCTCCGTCCGACATCCGTCCGAAACAATTATTGTCAAATAAGTAATATTCGACAAAATTAAAAGACAAGTATCATGTATGAAGCTTCATTCGCATCACGCGTCTTTTCATTTGGTCAAGTATTACTTATTTGGCAGTAATTGTTTCGGACGGAGATCGAGAGTAGACCCCCTGAACAAAATCGGCTAGGTATAAATACAAAGAGTCCAAAATAATACCACACCTACTCTCTTTATACTTACATTCTAGCTCCACATACCGAACGCGGTGTGTCACGGTTTCTGCATAAATTAGACCGCGTGCGATTTTTATTATTTACAAAATTCTAAATAAAACCATGCCGCCATTGATGTTGGGAGCACCGTATACCGTGCTAAAATGCCTCAATTTTGAATTCTTTGGTTATTTGTCAAACATTTACCACTGACTGCCTGAATTGGTCTAAAGCAGACATGGGCAAGCACCCGGGTGTTAACGCCGTTACTTTGTTAACGCCGGGTTTAAATGAATTAAAACCATTAACGCCCTAATAAGAGGCCATACTATTCACATTGTTGTAAATCGAGTTTTGTTCAAATGGAATGATAATTATTATTACAAAATGTTTATTGCTTTCTGATATAGACAATTTTATTTGCCTTTCTATTGAATTATTCCGCTTGAAAATCGAATTGAAATAAATTGATTAAAAAATCGTTAAATCGTATGCACTTGAATCGATCTTCATACAAATCGAATTGTATGTGCATCCAATAGTTAGAATCCACACGATTGCAAGGTGGGTATTGTGTGGAGGTGCCTCTTTTTCGTGTAAAAAATACTGTTTACATCTAGTTTTGTAAAACGATGGAATTATACGAAATTCTGTATTCGCCGTTTATGTCCATGATTTTGGGCAGGAATGAGTTAAAACCTTTGGTTTGGATAAAAACCCGGGCGGGTTTATTGGGTTTTGAGCCACTGCCCATCTCTGGGTTAAAGTTATCATGACAATGGTTACCACAGTCCCACAGATTGTTTTTGCTTAATAAAATTTATCTGTGTGTAGGATTCTAAACGCCCCTCTGTAGGTTGTGCGAACTAGAAAGCGAGCTCGTTTGCAAGCTCTCCTCCTCATCCGTTTCGTGATCATTGGATATCCTGATGGCCTGGTACCACTGATTTGTAAGATCTGTCATTTGAGTTTTGCAGTCTTTCAATTCCTGCAAATAAAATGTTAAATCATGTATATATATAAATAACAGATTCTTGAATAAACTAACTTCATTATTATTTTATTATACAGGGCGTCACACGGCAATGCCACACGGAGGGAAACCATAAATACCGTAGATAGAAAATTTTACTAAAAAAAGACTTCAGTTTGGTTAAAAGCAATTGAAACTGCATTCAAAGATCTTTAAATAATCGCCTGTCCGAAACGGGAAACGAACTTAATTTTACTAAACTAATTGAAACGCCTCAATCATAAGAATTGTTTTTTTTTGGAAAGTATAGCATCGTAAACCGGTATTTAAGGTACTTTCTTTCCATGTTGTATAGCCCTGAGACGTACATAAAGTACAAGTTCCAATTCCAAGTGTTCCTTGGCTGCAGAAAAAAATTTGCAGTTCCCTTTGAAAATTGGCATGTGGGGGTCTCTAGGAGTGCTTGATAATAATTTGTGATCAATATTACATTTTCGCCTTTTTTTAAAAATGGCTACCATACAAACGTTATCATTGTTTAAAGAGCTGTTTTCATTGTTTAAAGCCAAGTCAAAAATAGGCCGTAGGCCGAGGTCCATCGGAGAGCGAAGCCCGAAGCGTCTGCACGCCACCGTAGATAGTTTATGGAGACTCTGCTACGAATGCAAGGTCTTACAATGGTTAAAAAATGTAAAACATAGTGATATTGTCAAGCTCTTCGCCGATTTCTTCTCGTCTGTTTATGGAAAAAACACAACAGTGTCGTACACCCCTGATTTCCCCGGTCATAATTACTCTGTGAGTAAATTACAGATACAGAGGGACACTGTATTGGCTTTACTAAGGAACATTGACTTATCTAAGGGTGCCGGACCGGATGGTATTCCACCAATATTTATCAGAATGACTGCTTCAGCATTGGTCGATCCACTTACTATAATTTTCAACAAATCACTTGAGGAAGGAGTGTTTCCGTCGTTATGGAAAACTGCTAAGATTACGCCGATTCACAAATCTGGTGACAAGAATAATGTCTGCAACTACCGTCCTATTAGTATATTGAGCTGGTTCTCAAAGTTTCTTGAGTCACTTCTATATCAACATCTGTACAATCATGTCAGCCCTGTTCTTAGTCGCAAACAGCATGGCTTTGTTGGAGGTAAATCGACTAATTCTAATCTACTAACCTATTCCACTTTCTTATGTGACTCTTTTGACAGCAAGAGGCAAGTTGACGCTATATACACTGACTTTGCCAAAGCCTTCGACCGTGTGAATCACTCGATACTGTTGGCAAAGGCAAATCACTTGGGTATTCACGGAAATCTGCTGCGTTGGCTTACTTCATACCTCCTAAATCGTTCTCAACTTGTTGCTCTGAGTGGTTATGAGTCTTCCCCTTTTTTTCTTGGGCTCCGGAGTCCCCCAGGGGTCCAATTTGGGTCCGTTTCTGTTCTTGATTTTTATTAACGACCTCCTCAATACCATCCAGTGTGAGTGTCTAGCTTTCGCCGACGATATTAAGATTTATTCTAGAGTTGTGAGAATTGATGATTGTGCGGCTCTACAGAAAAGTCTGGACATAATTACTGGATGGTGTAATAATAATCATATGTCACTTAATGTTGGTAAATGTCAGGTGATATCATTTACGAAAAATAGAAACCCATTGCTATTCAACTACAGCATAAATGGATCTACTCTAGCGCGAGTTCAAACTATTCGTGACTTGGGAGTATATTTTCGATTCGCACCTGACATTTCGGCCACATTACGATCATGTCTGCAATAAGGCAAATCAAATGCTGTTCTTTCAGCTCCGACATGCCAAACCATTTAATAATATTAAATCGTGGATTATTTTGTATGGAACCCTCGTTAGGAGCATCCTGGAGTATTGCTCATCAGTTTGGTTTCCTATATATAAAGTTCACGTAGATAGGATTGAAGCTATTCAGCGCAGATTCTTACGAGCTTTGTCTGCCAGATGTGGAGTGCGTAAAAGAGTGCACGAATACGAAGATCGTTTGAATTATTTCAATATGGTTACTTTGGAGGAACGTAGATGGATGAATGACCTACTAACACTTCATAAAATCACAAATGGACTCTCTGGTGGCTCTTTGCTGGGGATGCTGCTCTTCAACGTGCCGACTCGGTCTGTACGAATACAGAAATTGTTTTCTATACCAGTTTCTCGAAACAATGTTTCACAAAATAATCCTATCCATAGAATGTGTAGATGTTATAATGAAATATGCACAAATTGTGATATTTTCAACTGCAGCGTCCCTGCCTTCAAGAAGTCTCTTCTAGCAATGCGGTGTCATAAAAAATTAAGTAAATTGTAATCTAATGTTTGTTTTTTTCCTTGTTTCTTTATTAAGTTGGTCTTGTTTAAATAGTGTATTACCTAAGATTTTTGTATAAAAAAAAAAAAATGTTGTATTTTGTTTTTTCTTATTTATTTTTAAATGAATACTGTAAGATTGTTATCGAATGCTGAGCACAATTATAATTGGGCACAGATATGCGTATTGTAATAATTTTAAGTGTTTCTTTTTTGTATCTCTTTGTATCTGTTGTCTGTTTTTGTGTCAAACCTAATAAAATAAAATAAAAATAAAATACTTCCCGATATAGTGAAAGTAAGTTAATTATAGTGTTGTTGTATCTCGACCGTCTCTCCGTTAGACTCCTTTTTCTTGGAAGCTATGCCAGATAGGTTAGAAGTATTTTTATTTTAAAAATATAATTATATATATAATAATGTCAGACAATCACACCAATTTTCTGGTCTCAAATTAGGGAATTTCCTGTACTATCAGTATCTAAATAACGATGACTCCGAGGGCAATAACCTGAAAACCTTGACCAAAACCAACTTAAAAATTTTATTTTATAAATTGGCCCAAATTGAGAACCTCCTCATTGAGCGCCCATGGCACTAATGCCACTGGCTGTGCCACCGAACAGTATAAAGGCCCATTTAGATGGAGAGAGTTTATCGTCTCGAAGATACGATTATCGATAGAATGTAAAAAACTTTCCTCGTCTAAACATTTGCGATTATCGACTGTCCACGTGAGCGATAATCGCCTCGCCTTTCAATATTGAACGTCTCCGTGTAAACAGAACTCGAAAGCAAAAATCATATTTCGAGTTTCTGTATCAGCCATTTCTACCACGAGTGAAGTGCGCGAGGGTGTTTTAATTATCACTGCTTTTCTATGACAAGAATTAATGAAACGAGAACGAAAAAAAAAATTTGGATTAAGAAATGTTATAAAATTAAAAAAAAAATGTATAGTTCTCTACAATGCAATGAGGAGATTCAAGCACTCAAAACGAGTCCTACCGATTTGTATGATAATCGTATGAACTTGAAAAAATGTCATACGAGATCGTGTTTAGACAAGTCGAAAACTCGTAAGCAAGAATCTCCTTACTACATATTTCTCTGTGTAAACAGTCGAGGAGGCGATTAAGTTGCTTGCGAATCTCGTATGACATAATCGTAGGCGAGATTTTAGTTCTTGCCTGAGTGTAAACATTGTGTTACGATAATCTTATGGCGATTATTGCTTACGATAATCGCCTACGAGTTTTCGTCACGAAACTCGAGAAACTCTCTCCATCTAAATGGGCCTAAGCGTACCCCGTAATCTGAACCCGACCACTCGGCCGACCGTAAGTGGGGTACAGGGCTCGTATAATTATAACCTTACTGCACTTTCTAAAGAAACAGGAGTAAAATAACAGCATTGCCAATTTTCTTAATAATAATAATTACTGATTATATGTATTTAATTCAAAGTGTAGGTTGATCAAGCATGTAAATTTAACCTTTGTTGCGCGTGGTACTACCAGTTGAACTACTAGTAGTTCTTAGACATGGGGAATAGCGTTACATTTCTATCGCTGTGACTGTCGTTCCGGTTCCGAAAAAATCACGGTGATAAATCACCGTGATTTTGTCACGACTATTACTTCCGTGACCTTGTCACGCCTATAACTTACATCACGATATACGGTTTTAGCCAGCGGCTTCTTTTTAATACTTATAGCCGTTTTTTATAGAATGAATAAGTTTTTACTCCCTTTGTAATAAGTTTTAATTCCATTCAAAAAAGTTGATTTTGTATTTAATGTAATTTTGTTTGTTACTTATTTAATGCGAATCTTTGGGATGTTAAAAATAGCAATAAAGTGTAATGTAATTATACTTCTAGTAGAATACACAAAGAGATTATACATAAATATAAAATACCAACTCTTCCTACAACAAAACAAATATACAAAAATATTTTACTTTGTTAATAAACAGGTTTATAGTAACTGCTGCAGATTTTTTTCATCCGCCCTTTCTAGTAGTAATAAGCACCTACGACCCTTGTGAGTGAGCGAAGAAAGTCATCCTATCTCACTCACTCCAATCGCCGAAATGGCCCAATTTGAAGACAACGAGTGGCGCGCTCAGTCACAATATGTAATACGTATGTCGTGATGTGAGTGACGGGGATAGCTATTGGAATGGAGGAACACCTATGTGACTTTGGAACTTTGTTCCTTCGGAACGAGTCAACGGTGAACGGTTTGACGGTGGATCATCGTGACGTTATTTATCACCCTCCTCTAGTAGTTCCACAGCCAATAATAATCTCTCGTGTTACTACCGACAGGCCTAGTAGTATCAACAGTCAGGGCCATGACAAGCTTGACTCTTAAGATTTAAATGCTCTTGACCCTGTATACAATGGTTGTGTACATTTTATTTTTTATGTGCCAGACAACTACACCAAACTGGTCTCAAATTAGGGAACCCTCTGTACTATAATTACCAGACCACTGGAATTCACTCTGGGGCACTTGCCAGAACACCCAGACAAGAACCAATTTAGAAAAGTTCATTTCCCAAACTGGTCCTACCGGGTATCGAACTCGGGACTGCCGCATCCGGCATCCAGTGTAAACCGTTAGGCCTCCGAGATCGGCAATCGTGCGATCTAAATATTTTATTAAAAGCTATACTTATAGGATTAACTATACTCACCTGGTGTGTAAACCTTCGGGTAAAGAAAGGCGTTAAATATTTCATATCAAATCTCACGAAACCTTTTAATTTTGTTGTATGTGAGTAGTTGACCTGTAAAAAACACCAATCATACATGAATACTTATGAACACTGTCGTAGTATTTATATGACTAAAAACTTATAATTTCTATCCAACACAATACCATACCTCGAGTTCCTCTTCTGTTATTTCTGATAAGTGTTCAGAATCTATTGCTTGACCCCACTCCTTAGTCTTGGATAAACTGATTTCCTTTTGTTTACGTTGTGACCTGGAACGTTTCGTCTTTTTGTTGGCCTGTAAAATAAAAACTTGACTTTGTACTTACACAACTTTATTTCAATTTTATATACTTATTGATAGCGATGAGCGATTGCGAATGATTTCAATAATCTAGCCGTTAGTAATAAAATAATTAATCCTGTCATTCGAATGACAAGTTAGTATTCGTAAGATCGCATTGGGTTCGGTTATCGAACTATCTGAACTCGGTTACCAACTGAGCTCAGTTATCAACTAAAGCTGTCAAAGTTACAAAATAGGCCTGCTTAATGATCATTCATTAATAATTAACCCTTAACTGTAGTCGTGGGTCCAATGGACCTAAGTTCGTTCTTTAAACTCGCGTAGGAATCGCTGTAAGCGACGTAGCTCTTCCTACTCCTCAGTACCTTCCGATGTCACGCCAAAGCGCACACTGTGAGATGGACGTGTTTTGCTCGCTGCTCCAAACGTGAGTAATACCTAGTTTAGATTGGACCCACGACTATAGATACGTAAGTTTTTTGTGTGGCGTATTTTATCCATTTCAGTTTCTAGTCATGGCGAATCGAAAAAGTATCTTAGTAATTCAAGAATACATATTAGAGCAATGGTTGAACACTGATTTAGACAGCGATGAGGAAGAAATCGGCGAAAATTCTATATCTGCGCGCAATGCTATGACTTCAAATTCTGAGTAACAGTTTTCAGATAATGACGAGGATTTTGTCAGAATTAATGATCATGAAATGTCCTGAAATATCTGATAGCGAAAATCTAATGAAAATAAAGTTGAAATGATCTTTATGTAAACCTAACATGATGTGCCTATTTACATGACATATGTAAAAACTGTGTGCTATTCATGTTTTTAATTAGGTTAAATTGCACTAGTGTCACTTTTTTTTACCGGGAGACACTTTTCATTTTATTTTGTTTTTTGTAAAACAATATCTTTTCAAATGTAAGAAAAAGCTTTTGTTTGTAGATTTTGACATTTGTTTAATTTTTTATTGATTGTTTTTAGTTGACCTGGTTTCAGATTAAAAAAATTACGACTGATATAAATAGATATTGATATATATGTTCCTATCGTTAACTTTATACAACACAGCATTTGTTGAAGTTCAAATAATACTTTGAATAAAAAAAATTATATATATACATATATCATACTCTCTATTTTATCACCATTCCAAAATGCATATGTCCACTCACGACTATAGAAGCGTTATTTTTTTCCACGACTATACTTAAGGGTTAATACTACTAATCCATAGGTTCAAGTTTAGAGAAGTTGCATAATAAATTAATAACTTTTAGTCTAAACCTAAACGTTTTAAACCTCGAAAATGGCAAATTTTGAACATTAACCGTAAACTTATTATAGAAGGGTAGTCATTTAAATGAATTTGTGAATGAAAACAACTGCTTTATTCTTATTCCTCGTAGTAATATATGTAATAAATTACATTTTCATAAATGTACTGAGACACTAGTGTAAGAATGTTATTAATTTATTATTCTTTTTAAACTTATCTATCAGACTAAAAAAAAGACGTTCTCTTTTTTTTTGGAATTTTCATAACACACTCTCTTCATAACATACCCTCAAGAACTTCAGCAGAGGCATTGTAGATCCACCAAAGAATAGCGTGGTGAACAACACGATAATGAGAGTTGTTGTTATAATCACGTGTCGCGTTTCGTCCGAAAATTGCAAATGCAAAGACAAGGCGTAAGATATAGCTCCTCTCAGGCCTGAAATTAAACATTACACACTAAGTATTGGCAAAAGGTCGTTTTCAGAGAACCTCTAAAAATGCGTCCCTTTCAATAATTTTCGTATTATTACGAAATACGTATGTATGTATTACATGAATGAACTAAGCGTTATTTATTTAATATGATAGTTTGTTTACTTAGTCTGTGTTACACATAAAGACTACTTTACTACGCCACAGTAATAAATGAAAATTAAAAAGAGGTTGATTTCTCATTCGTTGAAGCCGGTTCCGTCTTCCTAATTTCAAGAAATGAAGAAAAAATGAACACTCATGGAAATTGCAACATTTTTCATCGAGGATAAACTTAAATAGCTTTCACGTCGAATACGTACCGTAACTTTCCAATTTATTATAAACAAATATGTTTTCCTGGGAATACAAAATTTATTCAAATTTTTCTTAGCATCGTAATATTAGTGTTATTTCAATTAAAAACAGCCTAATAACAAATGTTCATACCGCGTCACCTTCCCTTCGCACACGTGAGAAGGGGCTCCTGTCGGATAGGAGTTGTACTACACAGTCAAGTATGCTTGTGACTAAATCGCTCTCGTTCATATAAAGCAATCTATCTAAATATTAGGGGTTAAAGTATGAAATTGCCGTTTTATTGCAATAGGTTCTTTGAATTTTCATAGAATCTTCATGGTTTGAGGTTTTCGAATGAAACTTTTTTCAAATGGTTTCTGTGATTTTTTTTTTTTAATTTGAAACATTTGAATATCGACTTTCAATTGTTTTTGTTATTCAATTTAGACAAGAAAGATGGATACTGCGAAAATTCGAGTGATTTTTGAATACGAGTTCCGACGCGGAACTAACGCGGCAGAAACAGCCCGCAATATCAATGCTGCGTTTGGAGAGGGGTCTACTAATGAACGCACCGTGCGATTTTGGTTTAAACGCTTTCGTGATGGAAATTTCGACTTAAAGAACGAGCCACGAGGAAGACCTACATCACATAGGTGAATAACGACGAATTAAGAGAGATAGTGGAAGCCGATCCTAGTCAAACTACCCAGGAATTAGCGGCATGGTTTAACGTTATCTTACCCACAATATTGACTCACTTGCGTCAAATCAATAAAATAAAAAAATACGAAAAATGGGTGCCTCATGATTTGACTGATCTGCAGAAAGAAACGCGTGTTGAAACTTGTGTTGCCTTGTTGAACCGGTACAGAAATGAAGGAATATTGGATCGAATTGTAACATGTGATGAAAAGTGGATTCTTTATGATAACCGGAAAAGAAAAATGCAATGGCTGACCCCAGGTCAAATGCCACAACAGTGTCCTAAAGCAAAACTTACCAATAAAAAGTTAATGGTAACTGTTTGGTGGTCTCAGCATGGTGTTATTCACTATAGTTTTCTCCGATCTGGTCAAGCAATAACGGCAGATGTCTATTGTGCCGAACTCCGAACCATGTTGACAAAACTAGCAGTAAAACAGCCCCGACTCATGAATCGATCTTCACCATTATTGCTCCACGACAACGCGAGACCTCACACAGCACGAGAAACCATTTTGACCCTTCAGGAACTGCAGTTAGAAACCATTCGTCATCCTCCGTATTCACCAGACCTTGCTCCAACGGACTACCATTTTTTTCGTGATTTGGACAATTATCTACGTGACAAGAAGTTTTCTTCCCAGGAGGCAGTACAAAATGCTTTCACACAGTTTGTGCAGTCTAGATCGTCGGAGTTCTATAGCAAAGGCATTAATAACCTTCCCATTAGATGGCAGCAATGTATAGATAATAATGGCAACTATTTTGATTAAATAAATTTGTTAAAAATTTAAAAAATAAACAATTTAGATTTTCAGTACAAATCGGCAATTTCATACTTTAACCCCTATTATTATGTTTTAGTCTTATAAACTTTATTGTGCATCAATTAAACAAAGGGAACTTCAAAACCTACGCACTTTTATAACGGTTCAGAATATTCTATGACCTTATCAACTAAAAATTTATGCAAACATCATTCTTGTCGCTCTCATCCTTGTCTACTTAAAGTAACAACCTGACTTAAAGTCAGACAGTTACTTTAAGTATAACATTTAGATGGTGACGATAAAGGTGGTGATAGCGACGACGATGATGGTGACTATGATGATGATGATGATGATGGTGATGATGATGATGATTGTGACGATGGTGTGTATGGTAATGATGATGATGATGACATATTGATGTACAATAAAGTTTGCATGACATTAACAAAATACATTACATAAATGGCCTTACACGGATTAGAAGGATTTTATTATAAGAAGTTAAATTACAATATTTGTTACATGTTCAATGTTGTTAAATATTTTGTGAACGATAAAATGTGTGTTATAATAAAAAAATCTCATTACTGTGCCGTCTTTCTCACTTAGAGTTAAGCGAAAATCATTCGTGTTACCGCAATCTTATTCGTGTGACCTAAAATATCATTTTTTTTTCTGTGATTTGATAATTATTGACATTATTTGTACTAATTGTACGTTTAAAACCTTAAAACCAAAAGAATAATGGAGTTTTACTAAAATCACTCAAAAAGTGTCTTTGAAATTCGGAAAGTGAAATTCACCTAAAAACACTTCCCAAATTTTAATCTTAGATAAACATTCTCAATTAATTAATTACACTGTAACACAACTCGCGTATATTTTGCACTTGTACTAAAGCAGTTCAAGGAATTTTACTTTCACTTTTAACTTTGCTCAATGCGGCTTTACAGGGAAATGTTAAAATAAACTTATTTAACTTTTTTAACCAATGGTGTATACATACCACTGAACCACATAATAAACATCATCTTTCTGGTAATCTTATGCTCCCGGAACTTGTTGCAGAGCAGTGCCAATGGGAAGATGTTAGCAGCCCTCCCCAGTAGGCACATCACTATGCTCCAAACCACAAGAGCTGGTTCCACACGATGCCTGAAACTGAAAGATTCAACCACTTTTAATCTTCTATCAAGTCCTCAATTAAAATAAGTGACGAAAATCAGTTTGACATACAATATAAGCGCTTTGTTAGACGAGGCGAAAAATTTCGACCGCGCGGTCACCGCCCAATTACCACGCCTTTATGTACATTAATGGCGAATCTGAATTCTATTTACTAGGCAACAACATTTAAATTCCTCTTAATAATGACGCTCATTTAAGTTAAAACGTAAAAGCGAAATAAGTAGAGCTTATTTTGCCATGACAGAAGCACGCGGTCGCCTGTCGCCGCGCGTTCGCACTCATCCCGCGCGCCCGAAATTCGTGTAGAATAAATGTACCTTATGAGGTAGTGTTGCTTGTGGCTAAAGCCTATTATAAACCACAAAACAGCCAGGTAATACTAATGTGATTGGCACTCGTTTTTCAAAACACAATGAATGAACTTTTGCATAATTCATTAGTATGGCATTATTTGTAGAAATATTGTTTAGCTCATTTATCTACATACTTAGTTTCTCAAAATAATTATACAATGTCAATATATGCCCATTCCTCAGGGGTGTGTTCGTTGTTCCACCTCCACGCGTGCGAAGTCCTTGAGCAGTCTGTGATGACATGTTGTCACAGAAAGCCCAAGGGTGTAGCCGGTACACCCTGGGGCCAACACTGACAACTCTCGGCTTCAGTCTGAGTCTTACCAGTGAGGGCGCGAAGCGATCAACACGGCCCGGCCATGCGTTTATGAGGGTGGACCATGGCAAGTGGTGGGCGGTCTTAATTTACATCCTCCTGCGTTCATGCCTACGCAGTTGAGCGCCGTACGCAGGGATGAAGGAATCCTGGGGGGTAGAGCCCGAGCGGGGTGGGGACCCCGGCAAGCAATACGCCCCCTTTGGCCCTGATTTCCTGCCAAACGGTAGCCCTGTGACTAGCCAACACAGGGAAACGGCAATGTGTCCCGTCAGAGGGCCACAGGCGAGGTGTGGGGGGGGGGGACTCGGCCATGCTGACGGGGTGAGTATGTGCGGAACACCTGGCTGACTTTGATCGGGTCAGCCAGCCGCACATTTCGAGCCCCCGATGTCGCGCAGTGAGCTCCTAACCTCTGCACCTATACTCTCCTGATAATCCTGGTGTCCCGAATGGGACATCCCCAAAGGTGCGGGCTCCGTGGTGGGTGGGAAATCAGGAGAGTGAATTATAAGAACACTGCAATATGGATTCTGCAGATCAACAAAAATCACCAAATCACCCAAAACCGGTGGTACTGGAGGGGAAACCCAAAAGTGCCCCATCAAACACAAACTCGAACGTACAGCAGCGCCCTACGGTGAGTGGTAGGCCAAAGGGGAAACCCCAAGGCCAACCGCGTACCGATGCCGGTGCTGGCCCTACACCAGCGGTAGCGGCCCGAGCCTCGTGCTCTGTGGCCCCCGCTCAGACACCTGGCTCTGCATCGCAGAACCCAACATATACTGCCCTTGAGGCAGGGTGGACTCTGGTGAGTCGCAAGCCCAAAACCACGGCACCCATCCATATGGAAGGGGAAAGTGGCCAAGGCGAGCGACCACCTCCAGCTCCCAGCGGGAGCAGGGGACGCCCTGCCCGAAAGAACAAACGGGGTCGTCTCCGTGAACGTGAACGCCGCGAGATGAAGGGTAATCCGAAAGAGGGAGCGGCGCGGCCCCCAGCGGGTGGCGGGAATGGTGCAGAGACCGCGTTAGTGCGACCCACTGAACCGGACTCGCACGCCCCTGGAAGGGCCCCCCTCCCCCCAAGGAACCAACAAACACAAAAGGCACAGAGGTCCTCGACCTATGCCAAACGTGCCCGTCTTGACGAGACATTTTCTCCAAGAGGCGAGCGCAAAAGGCAAAAAGTCGAGAGGCCCGCCCAGTCAAGAACGTATGCCGAGGCCACCGCACCGGAACTTCTAGCGGTGATCACCTCGGCCAAGACTGGATACATAAGGAGCCCTGAATCAGACATGATACAGAAGGCCCTTTGTGAGCGCCTCTCTCAAGGAGCAGAGGAATGCGGTGAGGAGGACGTCGGCCCACAGTTCCGAGGTAAACCCGTCTATAGCGACGGGTCCCTAAAGCTGTGGTGCCAGGACAATGCCACCTTTCAATGGCTAGAGGACGCAATCAGCACCATCAGGCTGCCCACCGGGGAGCCCCTCTCATTGAAAAATGGGGTGGAGGCTCCCCGGAGGGTGGTCTGTGGACTGCTGATCCCCGGTCATTGGGAGGAAGCGCGCCGTATCGGACACTTGCTCACTTGGCAGAACAAGTGGGCGGAGGTCCACAGATGGGTTGTCCACAGGTTGCAACAGCAACAAGAAAACACTTTTGTGGTGGTAAGCCTACCTGAGGACCTGGTACCTGTTATCGTGGGGCATGGCCGGCGCTTTACTTTTCAGTTAGGCACGGTCTACCTCCGATTCAGGTCCAGAAGAGGAGTGTACACGGATGTGCCGCCTGAAAAGGCAGGTACATCAACCAACAAAACACATGCCTCCCCGGTGCCCTCTACCTCCACTGGCTTCACCAGAGAAGGAAAAGGGCCCTCCCTGACCCCCGTCCCTGTGGACGTCGCCAGCCATACGGTGGCGTCCAATAGTGAGGACGAGTGTGTGTCGGCGATGGGAGACATCTGCCTGAGCGAGGATGAGGACGACATACTGCTATCGGCTGATGGCGGTGTCCCCCTCGCCCAATAATTGTACCGTCATCCAGTGCAACCTCCACCACAGTCAGACCGCAACGGTTCAGCTTCGGAAGTGGTTGGAGGCAAACGACACAGCCGTGGCGCTGATTCAGGAACCGTGGATCGGCGCCCGCGGCCAAATAAATGGACTCTCACATCTGAGAGGTAAGCTACTATCCACTACTATCTCAGATAAACCACGGACATGTATATACTACTCAAACAAGTTACACATACAGCCACTAACACAATTCTGTTCCAGAGACCTGTGTGCCGTAAAGCTTCTAGCTGACGCGGCCACGGGCCTGCCTGAAGTGGTACTCGCCTCTGTCTATATGGCGGAGACTGATGTGCCACCACCACAGGAAATGGTACAGCTAATCAACCACTGCGAGCAGAACGGCCAGCACATTGTCGTGGCCACTGACTCCAATGCCCACCATCCGCTGTGGGGCATGGAACTCGCGAATGAAAGAGGTAAGAACTTAACAGAATACTTATTTACAACTAACCTTCAAATTCTCAATAAAGGTACAACACCAACTTTTGTAAATAAAAGGAGTAGAACCATCATAGACCTAACCCTAGCGTCAGACGGAGCAGCGAATCTTGTCCATGACTGGCACGTGTCCGAAGAAGCATCTCTCTCGGACCACAGATGGATAAGATTCAACTTAGAAACAGTTATCAAAGTACAACAACCGAAACGGAACCCCAGAAAAACCGATCGGAAAATTTACACTGACAAACTACACCAGAGCCTGGAGAAACCGGTAGCACCGGGAAGACTGCTGGACACAGCGCAGATAGAAATACAGGTTAAAGAACTGACGTCAAACATATTGAAGAGTTACAACTCCGCATGCCCATTAAGTGACCCAGCCCCGCGACAAGGCCACCAATGGTGGGGGCCTGAGCTTGAGAGGCTGCGAAGAAGGGTAAGGAGACACTTCAATAGAGCAATGAACACATGCGCGGATGAGGACTGGGAAAATTACAAGACGGCCAAATCCAAATTAAAGAAACGCATACGATTCAGGAGCACCGCGTCATGGCGAGGCTACTGCGGGAACATCACGTCTTGTGCACAAGCGAACAGAGTAAGAAAAATCCTAGCGAACTCAAATGCAAGTGAACTAGGTTCAATACGTAAAACAAACAACACATTCACAACTTCCCCTGAAGAAACGGAAAGAACCCTACTGGAAGCACATTTCCCAGGATGCAGGTTCGTCCGAGATGACAGGCGCGAAGAAATGAACTACAACACATCGACCCGAAACTGGCGATACGCTGAATAAGTAGTAACATACGAAAAAACAAAATGGGCAGTGAACACATTCGAACCATACAAAGCTCCGGGCCAAGATGGAGTTTTTCCCGCACTCCTACAATGGGGTGGGGACACACTGGCCCGGCACCTGGTTGACATCTTTCGGGCCTGTCTAGCCTTCGGCTATGTGCCCCATAGCTGGAGAGACGTAAAAGTCATTTTTATACCAAAACCAGGTAAGAACGACTACACTGATGCAAAATCCTTCAGGCCGATCAGCCTCACATCGTTCTTTTTGAAGACGCTAGAGAGGCTATGTGACAGAGAACTGAGGGACGGAGCTCTAAAGAACATTCCATTACACGGAAACCAACATGCATACTGCCAAGGCAAGTCCACCGAATCGGCCCTACATGCCGTTGTCGGCAAGATAGAAGAGGCCCTTAAAAGCAAGGCAATCTGCCTAGGCACCTTTATAGATATCGAAGGAGCCTTTGATAAAACCAACTTCTCCAGCATACAAGCAGCACTAAGAAGACACGAAGTGGATGAAGTGCTGATCAGCTGGATTAGCAATATGCTCAAACAAAGAACAATAAGAACTACAGCGAAAGAGACCCCATGGGCCGTAGTAGCGAAGGGGTGCCCTCAAGGAGGAGTACTGTCGCCTCTGCTATGGAACATGGTCGTAAATGATCTCATCACCAACCTTAACAAAGAACACTTCTATACAATAGGCTATGCTGATGACATAGCCATACTGATAACAGGCAATTATGCCAGTACACTCTGTGACATCACACAAGCTGCACTCCGGATTGTGGAAAGATGGTGTAGAGCATATGAACTAACAGTTAACCCAACAAAAACAGAACTAGTAATGTTTACAAACAAAAGATTACTGGGTAACTACCTACTACCCAAACTCTTTAGTACAGAAATACAATTATCAACTGATGTCAAGTACCTGGGAGTAATTCTGGACAACAAGTTGAACTGGAACAAACACCTGGACAACAAAATTAAAAAAGCTACTATCACCTTCTGGCAATGCCGTAGAATGGTAGGTAAACAATGGGGACTTTCACCCAAGATAACACTATGGCTTTACACAACGGTGATAAGACCTATGATTAGTTACGGTGCGATAGCCTGGTGGCCACGAACCAAGCTGACGACTGCAACTGACAAGTTGGACAAATTCCAAAGGCTAGCATGCATGGCGACGACCGGCTGCATGAGGACAACTCCAACTGCGGCGCTCGAAGCGATGCTGGACCTGCGACCCCTCCCACTGTTTATCAGACAGGAAGCGGCGTCAACAGCAGTGCGACTAAAGAGAGCCGGCCTTTGGAAGCACATGAGGACCCCACATACAGAAATCCTTTACAAGATAGTCAAAGAGGAACCGCTACTGGAGGCGACTGTGGATAGGATCCCAAAACAATACATTTTTGACAAAAAATACAGGATACAATTGTTTGAAGATCCCAACGAAGGACTAAACCTCAGAGAGGTCCGCGTATTCACTGACGGATCAAAAACAAACTCAGGAACAGGTACTGGGGTGTTCTCAGAAGACCTCAACATCAGAATATCAACACCGCTTGGTGACCACAACACAGTATTCCAGGCTGAATGTATGGGTATCAAGTTGGCAGCAGAAGCAATAATAGCGAGAAGAGTAAAGAATCACTCCATTCGAATACTCTCCGACAGCATGTCAGTACTTCAAGCGCTGAGCAGCTATGACATTAACTCAGGGCTTATATATGAATGCCATCAAGCACTCATGGAGGTATGTACACACAACCACGTAATTCTACAGTGGATTAAAGGACACAGCGGCTCACGTGGCAACGACGCAGCAGACGAACTAGCTAGAAAAGGGTCGGAGACGGATGCTGTAGGGCCAGAAAACAACTATACTCAAAGGTACAAAATCTTCTCATAATAACATATGGACAACCCTTACGGTTTGTAGACAGGCTAGGGAAGCACTCCCAACGCTCAACGCCAGTCTATCTCGTAAATTAATCAAACTTGAAAGACAAGAGCTGCGCACTCTATCTGCCGCTCTAACGGGTCATGGTCCATACAATAAACACCTTTTCAATTTAGGTATCACGGACAGTCCTCTATGCAGAGCGTGCATGGAGGGGGAGGAAACGGCCGCACACATCCTACTAGAGTGCTCCGGTGTGGCCAACTACAGGGCAAAGTACCTTGGAGTGCCGAGGTCGCTCCCCGAAGTCTTCAGAAAACCGAAAAGGCTGCTGAGATTCCTGGAGGAGCTTGGGTGGCACGAGTAGGACCCTGCACCCACCACACGCAAAATAGGCGCCTCGACGTCGAGTTGCGGAAACTAGCCCGTTGCACCAATACCAATACCAATACCAATACCATGCCCATTCCTCAATAGTCTTTATTGCGGAAAGTATGTACACAGCGGTTCTATCATCAAAACTTTTATTTTAAGATAAGATTAAATTCAATGCTTTAGTAAATCATACACAAAAATTTGTTATAACTAAATGAACAAAAACTCTGCAACAAAATTGCTGTGCAAAAAGTCACATTTCTCAATAACATTGTTACAGTACAACACTCAAAAAAAATGCTTGGTGATTACAGTGAACAAGTACATCAAACTTTCAAGTTTGAATTGGGCATTCTGGATTACAAAATTGGATTAGAAGTTTACCTGAATATTGCCAGTCCCAAGTAAGCAAAAACACAGGTCTCTGCTATAAAAGCCAGTGTCCTCATAGTCTGTTGCATGGTCACCTGAGTCACAGTCGACAGGTTAAAATGTGTGTAATGTGACATTACAACCCCACAAAACAAAATTGCCATGATTCCTGAAAGTAAAAATACTTCCCTGTAAATTCATACATATCATAAATTTTGTACTGGACTGATAGCAATAGGTAGACCATAGTTTAATTACAAAAGTTTGTTCAATATTTTGTACTAAGCTTATTAATAACGTAACTGCCTCCGTGGCCGAACGGTTTCCATACCGACCGGACTGCCTCGCAGAGGTCCTGGGTTTGATTCCCGTGTCAAGAGAAATATTTGTATGGCCTACATTTATTTATCTCGTGAGGTTGGGTGTAATTTGTGGTCTGTCTGTGTGTGTCCATGGCACCTGTGATACAGGGTTCCCTAGTGCGGGGCTATGAGTGTGTGCATGTTATTATTTTTATTATAATCACTCTCTCACCTGATAAGTGAATGCCTTCAGCAAGAACGTACGGAGCATAAGTGAATACCAACATCATTCCAAACTCAAGGGAAGGGTTTTTGCGAAGATCAACATGTTTTAGCAGAAGAGCACTCACAAGGGCAAAGACAACTCCTATGCCAGCAGAGGCAAAAAACATCAACCAAAAACGATTTATTGCTGAGAGAATTGCTTCTCCAGTTGTCATAATTGAATCATCAGGTTGCAGCACAGCTGTGGTTAACACAATGGACACAGCATCGTTTAATATGCTCTCACCAAACACTAACATGTTAAGTACTGGGTCTACATCCAAAGCCTGGAATATAGCCACTGTGGCAACCGGATCTACCGCCGATATAAGAGATCCAAATGCAAAAGATTCAACAAAGCTCAACTTATATACCACCTGAGCCAAACCAAGCAGATATATTCCAGCTCCAATAACAAATGCCGATATTCCAGTGCCAACAATGGCAAACAATAATATTGACCCAATGTTTTGAAAGAAGTTTCCCTTATGAAGGTTATATCCAGACTCAAATATAATGGGCGGTAGTAGTACCAAGAAAAAAGCAGTGGGGGAGAATGCTTCTTCTTTTCTCCAATTCGCTATATTCCTTATAGACATGAGATTTATAATCATACCAATGAGGGCCCCAAGGAACACTATAACAATACTTTCAGGCAAGTATGAGAATCCAGTTTGCAGCATCAGATGAATCAAGAGAATTCCTAAAGCTAAAATGCACAGCACAAAGAATATTGCCATGGAGCTGTTGTGCTCATCTTCGGCAGAACTTTTCCCTGGCAACGGTGCTGCATCAGACGGATTTGCTGCCGATACATTCGGCACAGAAGACGCGGACGCGTTGACATGCACCACGGCGAGAATTGACGACTCTGAAGGGCCGATTTCATAAACGTCTTTAGAACTTTCAGTCGAACTTGTTGAAGTAGTACTCGAGTTTGTAGTATTTTGTGTGTTTGCACTAGCTTCACTGGTTGTAGAATTTGGCTCAGCTGATCTCCTTGCTCTTGGTAATTTTTGTAGCACTTTAATATAGTGATCAAGGTAAATACTCGACTGTTCCAATGAAATTTCGTCATGTAAAGGTCCAATGTTTTGAATCATATCAGATGTTTCCCGACTACCGAAACAAAGACTTACACAAAAAACTAAAAGAACACATTTCGAAAACGAAAGAATTATTTGGACTAAACGCCCCATTACGCACTACACAGGGTTTCAATTTTAATATCGTATTTTGATAAATTCCGATACAATTTTCGAGTTCGGTCGACGGCCTTGACTTCAGTACACGTTTGAGTATGAGTGATGGAAAGAAAGCATACAAATTTTCATTCGTCTATACTAAATCTATGCATTTGACACTGTTTGACACACGTCAAACGCACAAATTAAAGATAAAGTTTAAAAAAAAGATACATGTTTTGCTCTTAATAAAATACATTTACACGACCAAAGTAATTGTAGTTGTAACAGAAAATACAAAGAAAAACTATATTGACAAGCAAAATTAAACTTAGGCTGTATGGTACCATTTATCAAAATAAATAAATCTGTCTACTCTGCCGGAACGCATCTGTCGAGCTGCTGTCAACAACCTAGAATATTTTTCGACCAACAAAAATATACCCGCGGCAGCTACGTAAAGTAATCGGAAATCTCTTTCCTTCTCGTTGTGACGACTATCTCACTAGCGCTAGTTGATAAATCACACTCGCATTTTTTTCAATATTTTCAAACATTCGTCTGCGATTTCTTGCTCAGTCGGTGGACTTTTATTTTTGTAGTAGAATTTAGTACAATGGATTCAGCTTTACGTGAACAAGTAATGATAAATCAATTCGTAGTAGCCGCAGGATGTGCACGAGAACAAGCAAAACAGTTGCTCCAAGCCGCCCACTGGCAATTTGAGGTAAATTTCCATTATATGTAAACAAACAGTAATCATGAAATGGCTGCTACATATTTTGTGTTTTGCAATAGCCTTGGCTCACAAAATACGTAGATATACGTAATATGCTCTTGTCTCTTTCTGTCACCGTTTGTTACTGTAACCGCATGTGAGACAAGAATATTTAGCAATTCAAAGCGAATCTTTTAAAACGCATTATTATTTATTTACCTTGTAATGATTACAATTATCCGACACTACTTGATAATGATAGCAACGAAATAACACGCAATATCTACACACTGTGATGTTGTGGCGCTGTGGTAACAACAGTATATGATTTGATAAATAACATATTTGATCAAAATTAGGCAGGATAACTACAGTTTTTGTATGACTCCCTTAGAAGTATGTTCACTCAAGACATTTGATATCGATATTTATTTCCTCCTAACATTGTTAAGGAAAACTTGATGTTTATTTATCACACTGTTCACATAAATGAACCCACATACTTTTCCAACCTTACATCTCAAGAGTTCTTTGTACCCATTAGTAGACTTGAAGTCCAGGGCCTAAACTCCTGACTCTGAAGCTATAGGAGATCAACTTGTAATTTTACTGTTTAATGAAGCCTAAGAAAATAATGGTTAAATTGGATATTTTTTTATGTAATAAACACTTTTTTAGTAATTATAGCTACACTTTGTTTAAGTGTAAAGTATTGCACCTTGGAAGGTTTTCCAAAATAAAAGCTTTTTTGACCTACCTATCTTTTATCTATTGTGTAAATATAAATGTATGCTTCAAATTTAAGGAAAAAATATTTGCTCTTTCTGTCTCTACATATAGGCAATTAATAGTTTAAAAATACCATAACATCTTATGAGAATTAGTTTTCTCTATGTTAGCTTTCTATCACAAAAAAAGAAATCAAAATATACTTTACACTGAGGAAATTTGTCACTTATTTAACAATTTGGTAGCTATATAAAGTTAACATAGAGATTGTATGTTAACTGTCTGTCTTTACACATAAGTATTTATTAGTTCAATAAAAGTCAAAAATTCTTTACACTGATGGGAATTGGTCTCCTCTATGTCTATACTTGGAATGATATAAATGATAGTTATTAATAGATCTATACAATTTTTGTTTTGTGTTTCAAACACAATTGTATGAAGTGTATTTAATGAATCTGTTAACTTTTTCAATTTCTTGTTTAGATATGAAAATTTGCTTCATTACCAGCAACATGGGAAATAATTGTCAACATACTTCTATTTTCAGACTGCACTTTCAATATTCTTTCAAGAAGTGGCCATCCCATCAGGAGCTAATGGCATAGCCGCTCCACACTATCGCCAGGTACAATTGTGTTTCCCAATATTGTACTTGAAAGAAATCTTTTGGTAAAACAATTAAAAACATGACTGACCTAAAATTTGATTTGGTGTACTTTGACTTTATGATGACAAAATAAATTTCAGCAACTAATGACACCATGCAATACGCCGGCGACGCCGCCGAACTTCCCCGACGCCCTTGCGGCGTTCTCACGGTTGTCGACGACGGGGAGCCCTAACAACGCTAGCAGCAGCACCGGTGGAGCGGCCCCACCGGTCTCACCCCTCGCCACACACCCTCCACCACCGCTACCACCGCAAATGCAAATGAATTCATTTTCTGGTGCCCCAAACCCTCAAAGCACTAACTACTCATCGCTTTCCTGCTCAACTGCAGTTAGTATTCCTACTAATATAAACAACACATTACGAAACATACATTAGATACATATTAAATTATTCATATTGATCAACGTCACTTATTTCTAAACTACGTTCTGTCCTTTACATTTTGACACACACTTTTATTGTTAACTATTGTAGATGTACTTGCCTAAGCAGTCGTAACTGGTTCTGATTATTAACTTTGTTTTAGGTGTGCAGTGAACAGATGCCAAGATAAATTGAAGAAATTAGTTTAGTAGCATCTATAATTTATTTTTCTAATGGTGCGCAATGTGAGCTGTGGAATTGTGTATGAAAATGTATATTACTTTACGGAATACCCCATTGCAATGTGTTGATTTTGCTGGACAATATGTTGGGGTGCTGTAGTTGTGTTAAAACATTATAAAATGTTGTATTCTATATAATATGTATACAGTGTTTTCTGAAATTAATGCACATGACACCTCTAAATCGAAATTTCTTGCTGGCATATATTCTAAATATTTTGTCAGTTCATACTGTGATTCTATTCAGTGCGACGAGTTTTGATAATCAGATGAAAACTACAGAAAATTATTCTGAAATCAGTGTTACGTGTAACATAGTGTTATCTTGTGTGTTTCAATTAAAACATTTTGTCTATCAAATACTTATAATGCAGAACAAAAACTTGATACTGTATCAGTGTGTTGTGCAGTTACTACTAATCTCGTTTTTAAAAAGACAGTACATTTAATTTGAGCAAACCAAAAAATATGCATAACTGTATCTATTACATTATGTACTATTAATTTCTAAAGCAACAAAATGTATTGTTGTTATGAAGACATTAGGCAGTTGTATTGAATAGGCTTAAACCTGGTGTCAATGTATAACTATCTCTCTAAGACCTTATTGCACAAACAATTTGGATTGTTACAAAAAGTTTAATTGTAAAATATTGATGTATGTTCGTAGGTACAACTTACTAGAGGATTAAAGTGTAATAATCACTATGCAAATTTGTGCATAAGTTATGCAATTATAAGCTAATATTAGATTTGCCAATGAATGTCTATTGATCATTTTGTTAATGACTATCATAACAAGATTTATGAAATTATGCTTGTAATTTATTTTTAAGGAAGGAGTTACAAATGTTGTGCTCAACTTAGTTAAATGTGACATTGAATAATGCAAAGTTCTATCCTTTTTTTCGATAATGCCTCAGACTTTAAACTAATTATTAGCTAGCTATCCATGATTGTTAAAATGTATATAAAATAAAGAAATACCTGTCACTTCATAATTATCTTGTTTCTGAAGTTAAGCTTTCATTACTTTGCATTAACTAAATAATGAAATAAATTTGTACAGCATCAATAAAAATGATAAGTCGTATGATACTGGTTTTATTATTACTAATAACTAAGTACTACATATAATGTAAAGTAATAATACATGGAAAATCATTCAAATTCTAATTCATGTTTAGACTTCTGAAGTTTCTTTTGTAGTAATTCTCCTATAGAAATCTCGGATATTTTTTGAATTGTTGCACTTGAGATATCTCCAATAGATCCAATTTCACTTTCTTCACTTTGCTTGGGACTGATTCTACTTTTGAGCACAATCTAAAATTCTAAATAAAATCATTTGCAGGTACTAATTCTCAAACGCAAACCGTACGATACAATGTTAACGTAACTATTTAAATTAAGGATTGTAAAGAAAATAGTAATTATTCCTCACTTTGTGTAGCCTGGGTCTTTCGTAAATATAAATACATAGTAATAACGCGACGAGTGAGGTAACTGTGAAAAGTAAGTAACTACAGGAGTATTTATATGCGTCCAATAATATTCCACACCAATAGGTTACTATAATGCTTAGCATTTTCAACGTGACCAATTTACAAGTGTAAGAAACGAAACAATAGTAACGCTTACTATGCGTACAGTGTATAAACTACACACTTATTTGCTCCCCAAGTTTGACCAAACAATATTTACGATTCTATGTAAATAAATTAAATAGATTCACCCCATATCACTGATTAATAATGTTATAGGAAGTGTCACAATGACATTCATAGTATGCTCTTTGGACTTAGAGGGTGGAAAAAAATAATCTTTTATATATAATATTTAGTGGAAAATTAAGAGACAAAACATGATAAGTTGTTTGATTTCTTAATATAGTGTCAAAATGATTGACAAGTTACCAAGGAACCCTGATGCACTCAAAATTCTGCTTCTTGCCGGTGGACCACTTGACTGGTTCACCCATTTCATAAGAAAATGTAAAATGCATTATATGGAAACCATTGGCTTTTAATATTTAAAAAGAGACTGAAAAGTGGAGTATACTTTTATCTATTATAGATATATAAACATATTCCCCAGTTTTGTCACTAAATACTGAAGTACAACAAATTAACAAGTGTTATAGTACTAACAACTAGTATTATTTTTATTGTGTAAAATAAATGTAAGACTATTAAAAAAAAAGAAATTTAATATTAAGATCGACATTTATTTAAAACAGTAATTGTTCCTATCTAAATTCTAAACACATGTAAAAAGACCTGACAAACAATAAGACAACCTCATTGTGTAGCTACTGCATGTAATTCTATTGTAATACTAACATTTATCCACTGTATAGATGTCGGTTACATTATTATTACAAAATATTCACATCTTTTGTATCGCCCTGCGTGTCCCTACACCTGCACACGCGAGGACCTGTACAACGTCACTGATAATGCTGTCTGAGTTGCTAAGTACTGGTCCTCATAAATATAACGTCAAAGTCAACACGCCACAAAGAAGATTACAAAACAAAAATACATTATAACAATTACATACAGAAAGTCTGAAACACCTTCAAACGTGGTTGATAAACAGTTTTGCTTAGAATATAGGTAGACAGACACCATGCTCACGCAGTCATTGATTGATTAAAACATACCAATTTACTAAAATATAGAGTAAATTTTATCATATTTATTAATAGGTACAGCCATTGGACCACATTTGTTTAATTAGACAATAAGCTAAATGTACATCATTTCAGCCATAGATGACATCTTCTTAGGTATGTGGACCAATGTTTCAAAATAACTTGCTAACTCATCAATTGTAACATCACAGGGAGGATTGAGAGCTTCTTGAGAGCATGACCCAGCTTGGCTCTTTGTGGGAACAGTAGCTTTTGTTTGCTTTGTTTTTTTTCTAGTGCTCTTCCACCACTGACTCTCATTACTTAGATCTGTGACTAAATTTTGTTCATTTGAGCCTGTTGATATCCTTAATTGGTTACAATTATCAACAAGGGCACACAGATTTATACTATCAGAGTTATTATTTCCTATTAATGAAGATGAACACTTTCTCCTTAAAAACTGGCAACAATCATCTTTTACGTTTAGACTTTGACTTGAATCTTGAAGCATTTTTAAAACTGGTTCTTTAAGAATTTTTTTCGGTTTCTTCTTACATATAGACATGGTTTTGATGTTTTTCTGAGTGATACAATTACATTTAGAGATTGGTATACAGATCCTCTCATATATGTTTCTTTTTTGTGGAACTGAAGAACACAAAAATGGATTTTCATCTTGAACATTTTTGTTCAATTTTAAAGGTTCTATCTCCAGTTTTCCCATCTCTACTCCCAGTGATATATCATCCTTTGCCATCGTAAAGGAACCTATAAAATAACAAGGAACACACATTGATGAAAATAGAAATGATTCGCAACATCACAAATAAGTAAAATACCGCAAAAGACAAAGAGTATGAAATCTAAATAAATATTGTGAAAGGGGGTCAGTGGCATTAATGAAATGTGAATTTAACAATACACACACGTATAGAAGCTGCTCTTTACAATGTTGAAAGTATTGTTTTATTTTACAATGATCAAAATAAGCAAATCATGAGATATTTTATGTAATGATTCAACTGTAATATTCCAATAAAACCTATGACCAACCATAACAACATTAAGTCAAATATCTCATATATGTTAAGCCCTCTTTTTACACTCACCATTCTTTAATCGATTATTTAAAGTTCCACAACGCTACTGAGCGTAAAAATAAACAAAATGCAAAAGATCAGGACCACGATTTTTATTTAATAAATGATAAAAATGATGCGTCATAACAAAAGCCATAGACTGCATTTTTTTTTAATTAAAACATTGCGGGCTTTAGATTCTAAATAATTGTCTTTTCTATTTATTTGGTTTTTCTTTTTACCAAACTGCCTCGTAGCTCATGTGATAAACATCAACGCCTTGTGCACAAACCAATAAGAGATACCACATAGCTTTGTGCTTGTGCCTCAAACAACACAATGAACTTCCTCACTTCCTCTCTGGGAAAGTTCTTGGTCCGGCACAGAGTATCAATAACTTGAGCTAACTCAACCTAACCATAACGCACGGCACATAATTATAAACTTACGAAATGTCAAGAGGAAGCGCGGGAACCTTTGAATGTGAAAGGCGGCAATTTTGGTTTTATTTTTCATTTATTCAAATATGGCGTATTTTTCTTTTCCTGGATAGTTCATATTTTAAATTAAAGACTTTACACGGCTCTTAACTTAGATTTAGTCTGTCTCTCTTACGAAATCTATGGCTCTTACTGAAGTACTGAAGACTTGGCGCCCGTTACACGGGGAAAAAATTTCGCGCGACCGCCTCGCGGCGACCGTTCGGTTACCACGCCTTCATGTACATTACTTGGTACTTGCCTAATCTGAATTCTATTTACTAGGAAACAACATTTAAATTCCTCTAAAGAAATGTACCGCGGTGCCGCCGCCGCCGTGCGGCCCGCCACGGACTCCGATCGATGACCACGCCACGCGTCGTCGCGCGGGCCGCCGCATAGGCCAAATCAAGCCATACTCGCCCGCGTGGCCGGAACGCTCATTTACGTAAAAGCTAAACAAATAGAGCGTATTTTGCCATTACAGTTAGACGCACACGGTCGCGGTGGCTACGTGGTGAGCGCGAAGAAATTCGTATCGAATAAATGTGCCCTAGAGCATATCACGAGGACACATTAACTCCAATGACTAGTGTCGCATCGCCACAAAACGATACTGCTTCGGACACGTCAACGGAAAATGATGATTATTTTAATGTTCTGCATTACTTACCCCAATAAAAAAGATTACATAATAAAGTAATGTTATTTTATTTACATACCTGAGAGTCACAGCCAAACGTTCCGCAGGTGTGATGGATCTTCGCATATTTGTATCCTGTTTCTTAATACGTTGGCTTATAATTGATGGAAGTTCATCAAATGAGTTCACAGGCATTCTATAGTAAGAGAAAAACTTATGACGGTTATCACGGTGTGCACTAAACATTGAATGAAATATTCCCGAAGTTAAACGGTTACTTAACACTGGTTCCACCCAAACATTGCGGTTTACTTTATTTTTTAATAATTCTAATAATATAAGAGCTGCAAGCGCAGTTATCATTGGCGGATCCATGTTGAAATGAACACAAAACACAGCGGTAAACCGCGTCCCGTGTAGTTTGCTGGTTTGCGGGAGCTTTGTCGAGCGGATTCCCGCGGCGGGAGAACCGCCCGTGTAGTATGGCCCTTAGAGTCGTATTCCAGAACTCTACTCAATGCTCAAGTCAGAACTTGAGTATGATTTCAAACACTGGAAATAGGACCCTAATGGCATGGGCTTGAGCATGATTTCTAGTGCTTTAAATCATACTTAAGTCCTGGCTTGAGCATTGAGTAGAGTTCTTTAATGCGAACCTTAATCTGAAGGGTCTTACACCGAAAACTTAAATCGCAACATATTTATTGAAGAAAAAGTGAAACTAATGACTAGGCAGTATGGTCTCTAATCTTCGCCTGTTCCATGCGGAGCGAACGAAAAATAAAAATTTTGCAAATGTCAAATATGTCAATTGAATTGTCAAAATTAAATGGCAAAGGTTTCATGAGTTTTGCTTTTGCTATAGTACGTGCATTATTGCTACATTACCTAGTACATAATTTAAACGCAGCAATTGCTTTTCCGTTCCTAGCGGGTAAAATACTTAATTATAATTTTAGATTGTAATTTTTATTTCATGTACTTTTTTAACCGAAATCTTGATTTGCAGACAGTTCTACGTTGTCTGGACTTGTCCGGCGTCGGTGTTAACTACCGAGTTAAGACTTGTATTGATTTTCACGTAATTTGATAATGGAACCAAATCCTGTAATTATTGCCGCTACGGCAAAACACACAGCCTCTGTGAGTTGTATTCTAAAGCCTGTTTTAGTTATGTCTCAACTATCGTAAACAATTTAATGGTATAATAAAATCAATATTACCTACCTAAATCAATAGTACCTGGTAATTAGTCTTCTTTTGTATTTCAGCTTATATTTTTGCATGGTCTTGGTGATACAGGGTTAGTATATTTGTTATATTTTATACAGATTGATTATATAGTCTCTGAATAAATTTAAATTAATTTCTATCAATAATATTACCACCCCCTTTCAGCCATGGCTGGGCCAGAACGATCGCCGATATCAGGGGCCCACATGTCAAGGTTATCTGTCCTACGGCATCAACAATGCCAGTGACCCTAAATGCTGGATTTCGTATGCCATCATGGTTTGACTTAAGGACTCTTGATGCTACAGCACCTGAAGATGAAGAGGGCATTGAAAGAGCTACAGCCCTTATGCATGAGCTCATTACAAATGAGATTAAAGTAAGTCTGCTCTAATTTTGATAGTAATTATTTTTTGTTTTTTAAATAAAATATAAGTGCGCATTTGACCTCCATCTCACCTGATGGAAAGTGACAATGAGGTCGACGATGGAGCATGCACACCTAAATAAGTAACAAGTTATAACATTCAGGGAACAAGTCTGCAGGCAGGGAATTCCACCCCATAGCCATATAAAATCCTTTATTTGGCTACAATATCAAAGGTGTGTTATTGGTACCAGTAAATTATTATACATTTCCATATATTATGTGTTATCTTGTTTTTTTAGTCAGGTATTCGCCCAGACCGAGTGCTTGTTGGTGGATTTTCCCAAGGAGGAGCTCTAGCACTTCACTCAGCTTTAACTTACCCATCTCCACTGGCTGGTGTTATAGCCCTGTCTTGCTGGCTACCCAGACATGCCCACTTTCCTGAAGAAGTGAAGGCGCCTCTTGATTTGCCGGTATGTATATTATGTGACTATTTAACATATAACATACTCCTCATCAGACAGGTTCGAAGTTCAAACTAATATCTACTTCAACCAGATGCAATCTAAAGTTTAGAGGCCTTTCCAATCTAGTTTTTTTATTTTTGAGTGCGGATTTGAACCTGAAGAGAGGCTATGTTAACAAGTATATTTACATAAACTCAGATAGTCAAGCCACTCTACTGCTCCCTACATGCACTAACCTCTGTCACCCAAACATCGAAGATTGTAGAGAACTGTGTGACTATGTGTACACTCTGACGTCGAGGGAAATGAAGCAGCAGACGAACTGGCAAAGGCTGGTGCTAGGGAAACCTTTATTATTTTATTAACCCCAAACTCGTTATAGGGATAGCATAAAGCCTGGCAAAGCTCACTCTACTGAACAAGAGCACACACGTCTCCCGAGAAGTGTGGCTACAGAGTAAGGGTCTTGAGCATTCAAAAGCCCTAATAGCAGCCTACAGTGCCAAACACTGTAGAGAAGCTCTGTCATTAGACAGGTATGGCATCAGAATGCTCACTAGAGTCTTAACAAGACATTGTGGCTTGAACAAGCACATGTCAAATATTGGGCAGAAAGAGAATAGAGAGTGTAGATTCTGCCACGAGGCGGATGAAACTCCTGCATCTTCTCACCCAATGTTACCCCCTGATGGGCGTACAAAGCTCCATACTGGGAAGGCACATGCCACAACCAGAGGACATTAAATCTGTCAGAGCCAGGACAGTCCTTCAGTTCTTCAATGCTGTCGGCCTTGGCTCCGAACTGCAATTAGTGGTGATCACAATAGATCAAGTGATGGTCGCAGTGATGAGGGGCTACATATGCCCCAAATGAAGCCACCCAAATAATAATAATAATCTTTTTGATTGACTCATCATAATAATGTTAAGACATTAACTAAAATTACGAGTAAAATGTCATTGTAAAACCTTTCACTATAATAAAAATAATGAAATGAAATGACAATTTATTTGATTAAAATATGGGATAGAGCTCATATTTTACCACATATGGCATGCAAAATTATACTTATAGTGATTGAATTAATTGATTAGATTACAAATAATGTCAGTAGACATGCACAAAACATCCTTAAAGTTCTAATTTTGTTTCAATACATAGTCAATTAAATTAATAACAAAAATTGTGAAAGTCAAACAATTACATAATATTATAATATCAGTAGTAATTTATATGTCAATGTTTGGTTAAGAAATTGGTCACTGTGTAATAATTTTGTCTTTAAGCCATGCATTCAATCTGTTCTTAAACAAACTATTTGGTAATATTTTAATGTCGTTTGGTACAGCATTATATATTTGGACACACATACCATTGCATTGATTTTTATTGTAGGACAGTCTACATACATTATTATAAACTAGTCTCTTTGGATCCCTTTTACGTCTACCATGGATATCTCTTCTTTTTTTAAAGATGTCTAGTTTGTTTAACAAACCAGGCGACTTCAAGAATATACATACACTGTATGGGTAATATTCCCAAGTCTTTAAACAAGGGCGCACACGATTGAGTTGGTGAAATACTGGTCATTGCTCGGACACATTTTTTTTGAGCTATGAACAATTTTTCACAAACAGTTGAGTTACTCCAAACCAAAAGTCTATATCTAATCAGAGTTGCAACATAACCATGTTAGGCAGCCAAAACTGTGTGTGGTGATGACACATTTTGCAACCTCCTCAAAATGTATATGTAGCTATGTGAAAATGAATCCAAAACTGACTTAACAGATGGATTTGTCTTTTACTTGTATCTATAATAATTTCTTCTAGCTAACCCCAACAAAATACAATTTACGTGTTGAATAAAAAATATTTAGTCTTTAATAAGAAGTAACAATTACTGATAATAACAATTCTTCAATTACAGAAGTATTACAGTCAGGTCAATTTTAAATAAAAATTTGACCATCCTGTAAATTCCTGTAGATAAAGTTCGATAACACGATCGTTAATACATGTAAAGAATAAAAATATTATATAATATGAAGAATTAAAAGAATTAAAGCTTCTACTGAAACAGTTTACTCAACTTACATATTATTATATAATATGAAGTTGCATAAACTGTTTGAAGCCGTGGTAGCCTAATGGTTAGACCTACTGCCTCTCAAGCAGAAGGTCGTGGGTTCGAATCCGGGCTCGCACCTCGGAATTTATGTGCGAAATTTAATTTGAAATTTATCATGAGCTTTTCAGTAAAGGAAAACATCGTGATGAAACCTGCACGTCGAAGAAGGGACCCGGATTGGTCCAGCGTGGCGGAATATGACCTAAACCCTCGTCTGAAAGGAGACCCCTGCCCAGCAGTGGGACATATAAATAGGTTGATGATCATGACATATTATTATATAATGCTATGTGCAGGTTCCACAAAAAGAGCATTGTCATTTTGCATTGCAAATAGACGATAATTGTAATTAAATTTACATAACAGTAGCAGGAAGGGCAGGTCAGTTTAAAAGGACATTAACATTGAATTTCTAATAACAATAAGAACTTATTTTGAACTCTTGCCAAGGAACTAATTTAGTACTTTTAAAGAAAAAATATGCATAATGTTAACCATATTATATACATGAAGTTCGTTTTAAACCAGGTTGGGCACATGGGCGAATAAATTAAATTGAATGTAGATAGTAGAACGAAAGAAATATGTGTATAGAGCTGACATGGAATGCTCCAGGCTAGTAAGAGGACAGACACAAAGCACATTTTCAGATCAAATCGAGAATGTTCATAAAAAGGCTATAGTAAGTAGTGAGAAGACTAAGGGCTGTATTCCAGAACTCTACTCAATGCCCAAGTCCTGACTTGAGCATTGAGTAGAGTTCTGGAATACGACCCTAAGAGGGGTTGTATGGAAAGATTAATAAAAATAAGGGAAGCAATAAAGATTTGTCAGGATCATGCTAAGCTGATCATGTGTATCCACTACCCCAATGGGAAAGCGAGAGCGTGAGTATATGTATATATGTATGTTAATCATAAACTATAAACCTTGTTACTCCAAAGCAAACAAAACAACAGATTACGTAACATTAAAAAACTAACGAACCGGCAAAATTTCGATTCACGACTAGTTATGCAGAGTTTTTAAGTACCTATTAATTTGTTTTAAGTGTAACTTTTACTATCAAACTGCCAGCTAGGAAGGTGCGTTGTAGTCCCCCCAAAATATTAAAATGATAATTTTGCCATCGTAACGAAAAAAGGCACAACTATGCGTACTTTATACAGCAGTTGTGCCTTTTTTCGTTCCGAGGGCAGAATTTGCATAATGACAAATGAAAATAAAATTACCAATACGCAAAAAGACCGCTACTCAAAATGACAGAAAAAAAAAAACACCAAATCTCATTCTCAAAAATACACCCTTACATTATAATAAATCCTCGCCCCATCGAGTATATAACCAGAAATATAGACGAAATGTAATTTAATTTGTTTGAAAACTATTCTACCATATCGTTGCTGCGCGTGCAATACAGCTGAAGAGCACTTTGTAAATATCACGTAACAGCGTTTTCACTATTTTACAGGAGGAAAAGAAACTTAATATCTTAGCTATTGAACTATATTTTACCGACTGCACTCTGTAGCTACTTCTTTGCGATTCACTTTGTAGAAAAATAACGTAAGTTTACCCATAAGTTGTTTAGATTCCGGATAAAGTCACTAACGCGGTTTTGTAGTAACAAATAACAGAAAAAGTAGTATACTGTTAGTTGAAGAAATGAAACATTTATTTAAAGGTTTGATTTTATTATGACTAATAAGCAAAAGTGACAGAAAGTAAATAGGCTTTTGCCATTCTCTGGGACAATACAGGGTCATAATAATAATAAATTAACAAAAAATGTACTAAAACAAACATCTTCTTAGACCAAAAAAGTATTATCAAATAAACAATAAATTGTTACTGTTCGTAGTCAAATTATATAGAAATCTTTTTACAAGTAAGTCAAAAAGAAGGTAAGTTCTCGGGATTAAAATGTTATTAAATTTTGTAATTTGAAAATTATTACAATTAACTTTTTAATTAACAATAACAAAAAAAAACAAATTATTTTAATTAACAATAACAAAAAAAAACAGTCTCATAAGTTCTCTGAAAATCACAGCAGCTTAATCTTGTTAAATGTCTTGCACAAATATAATAAAAGGTAGTGTCTTGCTCAGTAGCCACGCCACCCTATTTTTTTATTATGATATTACCCACTATAATCTTAGAGGATGGAAAAAAAAAAATTCCATAGTCTAAGGGTCGTATTCCAGAACTCTACTCAATGCTCAAGTCAGGCCTTGAGTATGATTTCTAGTGCTTTAAATCATACTCAAGTCAGGATTGCACTGGAAACACAAGCACTGGAAAGACGACCGTAATGGCAGGGACTTGAGTATGATTTCGAGCGCTTTAAATCATACTCAAATCCTGACTTGAGTACTGAGTAGAGTTGTAGAATACGACCCCTAGACTATAATACACAGCGGACTTACATGACTTTGCGTCATACCCCTGGCAGGCGTGCTTTATTTCAGGAGACTCGTCGAGCTGTGCTGATGCTGTAGTCGAGGAGGTTGCGTTTGGGTATGGAGTGTTACATATCATACTCTGATGTACCTAGTGGACCCTAAGCTCGTCCAAGGTTTTACGCTGATTGTAGTTGTGCTGAAACACGTAAACAGTCCGCGTACCATGCTTGGGCAGATGCTCGACTACGCGAAGCTCCGAGTACTCAGAATTTGACGAAAGCTTTTAATAAGGCCGCCAGGAAGTGCAAAAGTGTGTTACGTAGGGCTAAGTTCGACCATGTGCGCCGCATAGGGGCTAAGCTTGCCTCTTATCCAGCAGGCAGTAAATCCTTTTGGTCGCTGGCCAAAGCGGTCAAACCTAACTTGACGCTCATCTTTGCCACCTCTTCTGCTAAGGCCGGATGGCTCGCTGGCTCATACTGCGGAAGAGAAGGCGAATCTTATTGCCTCACTCTTTGCAGAGAGTTCGCGTTTGGATGCCGCAGGGAACCTACCACCTACTTTACCTTAGGCTGGCTGCACTATGTGGCCAGTTCGCATACATCAAAAAGAGGTACTTAGAACTCTGCGAAATCTAAACATAAATAAAGCTAGCGGGCCAGATGGAATTCTAGCAATAGTCCTGCGTAACTGTGCGCCTGAGTTGTCTCCTATTCTCACACGCCAGTACCGCCTCTCACTTGACTGGTGTAGTTCCCAGGTCGTGGAAGCTTGTAAACGTGCAACCTGTGCCGAAGAAAGGTAAGCAGAGCTGACCCTGTCAACTATAGACCTATCTCAATCACTTCCATACTCTGCAAGACTATGGAACGTGTACTCAACAACCGTCTCCTGTCGTACCTTGAAGACAACGACCTCCTTAGTGATCGCCAGTACGGATTCCCACGAGGGCGATCTACTGGGGATTTTCTTGTGTATGCCTGTCACATATGGAGCGAGGCTATAGAAAAGCAAGGCACTTGCAGTGTCTTTAGACATTTCTAAAACCTTTGACAGGGTCTGACACGCAAGCCTTTTAAGTAAGCTTCCCTCTTATGGGCTTCCCACTGACCTTTGTAATTGAACCTCGGATTTCTTGAGTGAACGTTCGATTCGATGGTCTTAGAAGGCTACTCTTCCGAACATACGGCGATAGATAGAGAGTTGCGTACCTCAGGGTTGCGTACTGTCTGCAACTCTCTTTCTGCTGCATATATTAAAAACAATTATTTTGGTTTCGTACCAATTCCTAGAAAACTAATATGTAACCGAGTGTATGCCTCATGATTTGTAATACATTGCGGCTTATACTTGATGCGATATATTTGTGATCCTTTGTTAATACGCCATGAATATCGAACGAACGCACTTATGTATAATGCATTCAGTTTAGTGGTACGGCCGCTTACACATTTTTTGGCCAAATTTAACATTGTGATGTACACGTTAGGCAACACTTTGCTCGATTCTGATCGATTTTGAAAACCAAGGGACGAAAATTATTATGACCTTAGCAATATTATAAAAATATTCTATAACTCTTTTGTTATAACGTTTAGTAACGTTTCGTTTTTTTTTTCAGTTTTGTAGTATCTATTATCAGTAGTATCTGCAATTTCGATAATTTTTGACGCACGTTGCCTCGAATGTCCGAATATAGTGAGCAAATAATTACATACGTCGCCGGATATGTAGTTCGAGTAATACAAAAAAATATACCTATAATGCAAAGAATTAACAGTGCGTTGTCATTACAAAAATCTGGAGTTGGTCATACGTATGAGTTCATTGCTTTCGAGGACGAAGGTGGTTCAGTTTATCCCACCTAAGATGCTATCCACAAAATATACAGAGTAGCAGAGTTAAAAATCCGAGAAATAATAAACAAATCACAAAAATTTCACGTTAGGCCGTCATTAAGTAAACCACTTCTGATTAATAAGATTTTACCATATTTTGTCAGTAGTAACATTTTCATTTGTCTTGCCATTCATCAATTTGATCAATTACCAACAGAAAACCATCTAGTAAAATTAATTAAGGCAGTCGCAGTTCATATATTGACGTACATTTTCATTAAGTTAATCGATAAGATCTTCTATTACAAAAAGATGCTATATAATAAGCTCATTTTATTGGAAGGACAATAATTTTAATGTTTGAAGTCCATTAAAAATTAAAGTTTTAATTTTTTTTAAGTAATCAACATTTTTTAGAAACAAGTAAAATAAAGGACTTAACTATCTTATTCTAGTGTTTTTGTAATATATTAATATTACGACTACTTGTAATCAACAAATACTTGAACAAAAATTATTCTATTTAGAATCGATTAATTGAATGGAATACGCGTGTTTACGCGTATACCGTTCAATCAATCTATTTAGATTTAGAGCGAGAGGGAGGAGGTTTCCATCATTAAATAGTTCTTGTGACGTCTTGGTTTTCATTGAAATTGCTGTACGTGCGGAGTCTATCCCGATATATGTCTGTGATTAATAACCGAACATATAAAAAAACTTTTTCGACACGGGTCATGTTATCGCAATTCTCCTGTGTTTTTGTCTTGTTTTTGTTAAAGATCTTTGTACTACCTAAATACTTAAAAATACTTTTCGACATTCTGCGCTGTTAGTGACATCTAGCGAGAGATTTTAGAACTTTCTTCACAGCAGCCGGTACACTTTATAGGTGCTTCAACTGCGGTGCAGTGTGGTTATAATATAGCAGCAATACTACGGTGAAGTATGGTCGTGTGTTCAAGTCCCATCGGATCGAAAAAGTTTTTCTATGTGTTCAATCTTTGTATTAATAATCGTATACTTTCCACTGCCGATTGCGTTCGTTGGTTGTATCCACTTTTTTGACGTCGGTAATGTGTCGATTCGTAAACGAGTTTAATAAAAAGCAATGAATAACACTAAAATTTAGAGGCCTTTAAATTTTATTTCAAAATACCTTGTCATCTGAATGTTATTAGACTAAAAAGACTTAATTAAACTGTTAGGGCGCCTTCAAATTAGACGCTTGAGGAAACACCAGTCTGAAGCGAGACCAACTTTAATTACGTTTCATCTCTGGACTTGGTTACGCGATGCATTCTGACTAAGAAACTTTTTTTTTTGTTAAAACGGTGGAAGAAATACCAGGACGCTTTAGAATCCATTCGTTACCCCTATTATGTCTAAAATAATCTAAATTAACATTCGTTCGACAATATGATGATAAAAAATTATACATAAATATTACCACGTCTTTTTTTCCCAGTGGATTTGGAATAATTTGGCATATTATACTGCTAACCCATACTGCAGGGTGTTAGATTATAATTTATTATTATTCTGAAGTTTGATATTCATTGACAATGAAAATTTGGAGTGTACCCACAGGCGCGCCTCGCACTGCAATGGCTCTACAAGCGTCTAAATTGAACGTTTCGTGAAGTGGCCCGACTTTAAGCCTTAACATATTAAGGCACGTTTCCAATCCCTGTATTAATTATCTAGCTAGACCATAATACATTAAGTTACGACTACTTAAGGTCGCTATGACATACTCTGTATGTATTTTTTCACCACAGATATTTCAAGCCCACGGCGACTGCGATCCCGTAGTCCAGTTCAAATGGGGCCAGATGACAGCATCGTTTTTGAAGACTTTTATGAAGAATATTGAATTCAACACATACCAGGGCCTTTCACATAGCTCTTCTGAGGCAGAACTTAAGGATATGAGAGCGTTTATAGAAAGGACTTTGCCTCCTTTAAAATAAAATACCATGAGATAATTAAATAGTAAAAGGTTTAACGTACCTATAGACTTCCATGTTTTTATTTAAAGCTGCAGGCATCATTTACTATATAAATAAAGAATCCAAAATAAATGGTTTATAATAGCTATGTATTACATAATCATCAATGTATGTACTACACGTAGGCAACAGTAAACATTACTCATGTTTTCCTTTGACTACAAAAGCATTTGTACATACATTATGTTTTTATTTCTCTAAGATTAGTAGTTACGTATTAAAACTTCATCAAAACCTTTTATTCTTTTATTATATTTCACAGTCGCGTAATGCCACATTTTTGTCCCTTCGTAATATACTGTGATTTTTTTAAATGGGACTGTACCGTAGACCGGGGTTACTTTGATTCTCGGGATAACTTAGATCAAAACTTCCTTTTCACATAAAAATGCAAATTGCGTAAAAAGCAACTACTTTTGGGAGAATTTTTTCGGGTAGCAATATTGATAAACAGTCAAATTCATTTCTGTGGGGGCGCTGGAGATTTCCCTGTATTTTATGTATGTACAAAAAAAGTAAGTTTTCCGTTACAACCTATTTTTTAATTAAAAAAAATGTGTTGCAAAACTTCATATGCAGCTTAGTGTGTTAGTATCATGAATTTTTTGGATAGAACTCAATGAGTATCGTACATTTGCGAATTCATAACAAAATTTTTTGTTGTTCTAACCTTAAAGCTTTCGTTATTCAAATTCAAATTCAAACCATTTATTTCAGACATTTTATATCCATATTTGTTAGTAAAAACATAGCACAACACTTACACACTAGTGTTAGTAAATACAAAACAAAAACAAAAAACATATGTACAATAATTTATACAATATTTATAAGTATCACCATTACCTGTATTATATATACATAATGATGCTACCCACAAATACTGGCTTGGCTTCGGGAATACATGGAGCTTGGTCCAATGTTCAAAGAATGAACCCTGGACCCTACCAGCAATGACCTCGAGGATGCTGTTACGGCTGTCCCGAACCCTACGCATCAGAGAGGCCACTCTTTTTCTCATGATGCACGCGAACCCATCAACGCAGGCATCCGCGAACATTCCTGAGGCGCTGCAGAATCGCGGCAGCCGCAACAGCATCCTGAATATGTTATTATATACAACTCTTAACGTACTAAGGGCTTTTTGGGTGTAGTTGACCCATAGCACGGTGATTCACGCTCCATACTAAGGCGGTCATAAATACGTAACTCCGAAATTATTATTATTTTTTTATTTTATTACGTTAAAATATGATTAGGTAAACGTAAATTAATAAAATTATACATTTTAAAAAATATTTGACAATATTTAGGTGTAAAAATGTCTCGCAGTAATTTTGTTTTTAGACGATGTATCTAAAACATTTTATACTGCGACTTTTAATGGTAAAACTGTGTAAATAATGATTATTTGTATTAACAATAACCACAAATGAATAAATTAAAACAATAAAAATACATAAAAAAGTTCATTTTACAAAATACAAACAAAACACAAATTATACCAAAATACATTAAATCTCAACAATATTAACTTTAAATACATAACAAGTCTAATACAGCTTTTGACAGTACACCTTTTTTTTTAACAGGTAACTTTCGTAGACCTGTTATGAAGGGATCTGAATGAAGAAGCAGCCTATTTACTAAATCTGTGTTGGTCACAATGCGACTCATTTTACGCGTATGATTTTTTCTAAAAGACTTGATGTATTTGTTAGTCGCTTCAGCTGCTTCTTCAGACAACTCTCCGATTGACAATAAACCGTAATCTATAACATTAGCACCATGAATTAGAACTTTGTGAACGGAAGCAGGCATGTTATACCACGGATACTCGGCAACTAACTGCCGAGCCGTCTCTAAAGCGAACTCTTCGAAGTTCGTCTTATTAATATTATATCCCGAATTTAAACATTGAAGGATGATCCAGCAACGATCTAGGAGATCCTTCTTGATCCCAGTAATTTCAGCGGAAATTTCTGAATTCGAGAAAAACCGCCTGGCTGTATTACCATCGTTTGATGTTCCGCTTCCGCCACTTTTAGGCTTATCCACTATAAGCCCTAATCTTTCTCTAAATTGAGTCTGAACATATGATTTTTTTGCAGCAACAAGCATTTTGTCATTAGCGGACCTAGCTTGCCATTTCCTAACATCTAACTTGTACGCGACATGAACAAAATATTCAAAAAAACGTATTAACGCGTGAAGAGGTGATAAACCAAATTCATATTTACTCTCATCGACTTCCTTATTTAAACATTCGTCAATTTTGTTCATTTCACTGGGCAAGGCGTTACAAATAAAACATTTTGATGAAGAAACACCACTAAGTGCATTACACACTTTACCATCTACCATAGTAAGTTGCAAACAATGAGTAATGCGATATTCGCGATCTTCTTCCTTGAAAACAGTAGGCTGCAAGTTCCTTATTTTATCTTTAAAATGAGCTTCTTCCTCAACTGACACTGCAGTCGATTCCTTCAAATATCGGAGGCGTATAGGACGACAGTATCGAGTTGATGAAGGACGAGGATTTTTCCACAAAACTACTGAATTTTCTTTGTTATCTGTTGTCAAAACAAGCTGAAGTGGCACATACGAAGTAACAAACAGGCTACTGTCTTCAAGAGTGGAGTCAGAAAAACACTGTTTATATTCTGAATGCCCTGTACTGCCATCGAAACCCCATTTCCCTATCAAAGATATCTTATCTAGAGACTCATTAGGTACACTATCCAAAACATCTTTTTGAGACTTGAGAATCCGATTGGCAGTATGATCTAATAAACTTTGAAGTTCGACTTCGGCGGATGATTCTGTAACAGTAATATCTGAAGGATAACAGTGTTTTTTAGATTCCACGACACTTTGGTAAGATGGGAAAATGGTTTTTGAAAACTTATTGTCTATAAATTTCTTTACTAATATATATTGATGTCGAGTTAACTGAGCTTCAACAATGAGCGATAAAACTTCGCTAGAATCGATTTCAGGACAAGACAAGCTATCGGACGCATTGAGCAATGACTGTACAAGAGAAGGGTCTTGGTTAGACAAACTAGCCAATCTTCTCCTTTTTGTACGTTTACTGGTGTCGTCAAAGTTAATTCTCGGACGGCCATGCGATGAAGAAGTTGATGGTTTAACTTCGTCAAAGCTCTGAGATACACGTAACTCAGTTCGCTGTACATCAATATTTTCAACGACATGCAGCCAATCTGAATATTTTTCTAAGAATTTAGATCTAGTACGATTCGACTTTGCCCAGTAGTGGGAAATTCGTTTACAAATATTCTTAATTTTAAGGTTTAAAGTCTCTAAATCAATATTTTCGATGTCGTCAGAAAGGGATGATGTTTCGGTCAAAGTACTCAGGACGTGTTGCATTTTTTCATTTGGATTACCCACTTTAGAGTGCCAAATATCAAAAATTGTCATCCTCGATACAGAACATTTGAAAAATGTACCTAAAACAATATGAAAGCTGAACTTAAAAAAAAATTAAAAATTCAATACTATGGACATGCATACTTTGACACCCCTTTAAGCCAAGAAGAGGCAGCAAGATGCAAATGAAACTTATAGCTCTTAATAAGGACATACTCCTTATTCAAAAACCATATACCTCAGGTGCAGCTCAGCGCAGCCAAAAGTTGTAGGTCTAAAGGAAATTAAGTTATGCCAAAAATTTTCACCAAAAAACTGCCTTCAATAAAAAAATTATATAAAAAAAATAATCAATAGATTAAGAATAGTGACACTCAAAAACAAAGTGATTAAGTTTCGATGACTCACACGTGGTGATAATTAGTCTCGCGATGCGCTCACTTCCGATGCACAAAAGTGAATGATAACGTGACCTAATTACATTGATATTTATAGTTTTTGGAAGCTTGTTAACTAGTTACTAACTTAGTGAGTTGATCTAACCGGGATAAGCCAATGATTTTTTTTGATTTATGGCCTATGGGGGAATCACAGTGCATAGGCTGCAGGTGTAAAAGGTCTGGCAATAAGCTTTGAATAGTGAAATCTTCACACTGTTGGTACACCTTGCAAACCTACGAGCCAACATGTTACCCCGCACTGCCAGCGCCCTACGCTCTCTTTCAACGTCAGTGTTGTCTTCCAACGACTCGGTAACCCAGTGCCCTAGGTACTTGAATCTCGGGACCCTGCTCAGAGGGGTGCCACACAACTTCACCTGTGGAATATTATTACAGTATTTGCTGCCTGCTCTGAACAGAAGCAACTCGGACTTCGCGACATTGTACCTAAGGCCATGGGCCTCAGCGTAGAGCTCACACATCCCAACTAGTCTACGGAGGGCACTTATCGAAGGACTCAGCAACACCATATCATCCGCGTAACTGATATTATTAACCATAGTACCAGCAACGGAGCATCCGACTGCGGTGTTGCTGAGTTCAACAATTAAACGATTCATGTACAGGTTGAAGAGACTCGGCGAGCTTAAGCCCCCTTGTCTCACACCACACTCCAACCTGTACATGGCAGACGTTGTGCCCGCCCATCGAACGTAGTTGAGTTGGTTGTCATACCAAAACCTAAAGATATTTATTATATCCCCTGGCAGGTCAGTTTCATTCTGTAACTTACTCCACAACCTGTCATATGACACAAGATCAAAAGCTTTGGACAGGTCGAGAAAGCAAGCATAGACAGGAGTACTTTTCGAAGTATAGTACTGGACAGTGTGCTTAAGGCAAAGGATAGCAGCTTCGGTGGACAATCCTGGTCGAAACCCAAATTGAGCATCATGTAATTTCAAGTGCTTCCTTAGATGCTTGTCAAGCAGACTGTCCAGCACTTTACCTACTATTGTGGCCAAGGATATCGGTCTATAGTTATTAATACTCGAGACATCACCCGTCCCGCTCTTCACAATGGGGACAACAACCGTTTTCATTAGATCTTGAGGCAAATGCGAATGTCCTATACACAATGTGAAGAATAAGGCGAGAACTCTAGGTAAGTGTACACTTCCATACTTCAAATGCTCTACGCTGAGAAAATCATGTCCCGGAGACTTGCCGCGCGTCATTCCCTTGATGACAGCCGCTACCTCCTTGGCCGTGAATCGGACAAGCTGTGGTTGCTGTGTTTTATTAAGATCCAGGGACTGACTCGCCGCAGGCCCCAGGGGCGACCTAACTGTAAAATGTGACCGAAATAATTCCGCTATTTGGAAGGGTTCAGTCACACCCTCCACACTGACAGGCAGGCTAGGCTTAATATTAGACTTTTTTGTCTCTTTCCAGAAATCTGTAAACTTTTTATTGTAATGGTGGGATGCTAATATATCCATACGTATTTGTTCCTTATTATTTTGACACCATTTAAGTTTAACTTTAAAATCTCTTTTAGTCTCTTGCATCCTATTGTAGATGTGGCCTACTTTAGGCTTACCACAGTTAACCCATTCCAAAAACCTAAGCCGAGCCTCCCCATGACAAGCACTGACATGCTTATTCCAGCCTGTAACATGTTTTTTTTTCTTATTACTATGGTAAGTTTTATCACAATTGCTATGTATTGCAGCTAAATTCAAGATATTAACAATATTTGAGTACATTTTATCTAAACTGAGTTTATGGTCTACATTATTACATAAATGGTCACTACACTCATTAAATTCTGAGGGAAAATTAATGTCGCGCAGGTGTTCAAAGCAAAACTTAGTATACAGATCAATTTCATTGAAGTCCCTTTCACCCCATACAACTTTACTTTTTTGGTTAGGTATTGCACTAGTTTTTGGTCTAAGAATGTTTAAGTCACAAAAAACTTCGAGTGGAAAGTGATCCGACCAAGACACTTCGTAGTTGACACGAATGTTCACCACCGAGCTTCGAGCCGCTTGGGATACCAAGCAGTGGTCTACCCAGCTTCTGGACCCGTCTATGTCACTCACGTACGTATACGTGTCCGAATCTACTCCAAAAAGTTCCCAGTCCAGGCATTGGTAATCCTGTTCCACGCAAAAATTTTGTAATTCGAATCGATTTTGTTCGAATCGATCGAAGAGTCGATTTTGTTATGGCGTCGGTTCATGTTATTAAAAATAAAAGGACCATGTTAATTGAGAGCCTGCAGTGATTGTTCCTTGGTTCTTTCCTATGCCGAATCGATTGGGTAAGCTAACAAAGCATTGAGTCAAATCGTGGACGGTATGCTAATCTCAGAGCCCTCACAGCCATCACAGCTTTATAACATACCTTATGGAACTTTGTATAAATAACAACTAATAACGCATAGAAACCTAGTCCGCACACGCTAAGTGAGGCAAGTTGAAGCGCGCCCAATGGGCCTACACGAGCGGGCGGGCCTTCAGTGCTCAAGGTCAACTTGCACTGCGAACAGCTCCAGAATATTAGCTAAAAATGACGAAATGTGCGGTAAATGAGTGTAAAAACACTTCAGACGTAACGCGTTTCAACTTGTATTTTTATACAGGGTGTAACAGCAAGGTGTAGTCATATTTGAAGGTCGGATTCAGTTAATGGTATGAAACTATTTAGCAAAGTTGTTTTAGTACAAACTACGTTATTTATGGAAATTTCGCCATGAACAGTTTCGATCAGCTGATGTCATTTAACGAAAATAAATAGTCACATCACATCTCTATTGAGTATCATAATACAACCAAATTACGTAACTTGAAAAAATTGTGAAATTCAGGCATGTTATTGTAAATGATAAAGTACTTAATGCCATATTCTTATTACTATGTTATAATTTACTAAATTTATTATTATTTTATTCATGTAATATGCGTGTGAACATTTAATGAAAAATAAATATTATCGATTACTTTGCCAAAATACACTAGTTCATAATAAAACTATTATTTAAAACTTAGTACATAATAACGTAATATGGTTTCGTTAACTTCATATCTTCAAACATACAAAATACACAAATTTCCATTTAATATCCATTAATAAAACTAATGTCCTCTAAAAAACACATATTTAAAGTTATCTCTGTTTCTTTTTACCATACGCATTCATCTATTGTATTTTAATGAATGAAATTTGTCTCTTTCTATCCGTCGGTACTGTTCTAACGCATGGCGGCGTCGGTATGTTTCTTCTAACGCATGACGCAATATGACGCAATTATCCGACTAATACTTCGCACCCTTACAATGAAAGCGACCCAAATCAAAAAATTAAAAAATGAGTTTATACCGTAAAACCATCTTAAAAAAATATTTTGTTCATTAGTCACACTGTGGTGAAGATGAAATTGTGCAATTAAAGCTCGAATAGCACTGATTCATAAAGGTCCCTTTCATTTTGTTCTTTCAGTTTAAAAATTCTACTCCCGCGTCGAAATATTAACGCCGCATTTATTGTTGAATCTGCATTTGCAAAGACAACACGCTGCCACTGACGGATTAGCATTTGAGCCATTTTCGTTCCGAAAATCATATTCAAAAATCACTAGTAGCAGTAGAGCTCCTTGTGAGTTCGTCCAGGGTAGTACTGCCACATTACCGTGTTACAGTTTTGAAGGGTAAGGGTGCTGGTGAAATTACAGGCACATGGGACTTATCAACTATGTCTCAGAGAGATGGACGCCGTAGCAGTAGCCTTCGAGCGGCAGTGCTACTGTTATGGACAGGCGTGACGCTTTCCACCGGGTACACGACTTGTTCGACCCGTCGCTTAATATTTAAAAAAAAAAAATTTTTTAGTAACTTACTTTTTAAAGGGACTTACTTTTTTGTTTCGTGATCTTTCTTCTTTTTTAATTGTGAAACAGGGACCACAAAACAATATCAAGGGTTATGACATCTTGCTTAGCTGATGAACATTAAAAAGACTTAATTCTTAATACGTTAAATGATAACAAAAAATCGTTAAAAAAAAGACCTATTGGCGACTAGTTTTTGTAAATTATGTTTTTAAATTGTTGAACATTAAAATGATCAGAAACAATTTTCAGTTGTAAAGTTCCATTTTTCCTCATTATTTTCAAAGACTAATAAGGCCATCACCTTTAGTACTTCAAGAGTAGGTAATAAATAAAATAATATGAAAATATGAAAAAACTTGAAATCTTATTTTCTTTTTTATTCCCAAAAAGTTGAAATTTTGTATTGGGACACTTTCATCGTAAAGGTGCAACCTGAAGGTCGGTAAACGTCAAGAAATTAGTTTTGATCGTTGACCACGAATTAATTATTGTAATTTTAATTTAATTTAATTTTTTTTTTATGATTGATTTAGTGTCTGTTTAAGTATATCTAAATGTTTTAAAATGAATGTTGAGCACAGTAATAATTGGGCACAGATATGCCTGTTGTATTAATTTTTAAGTGATTTTATTTTCCTCACTTTCTGTATCTGATGTCTGTACATTGTGCCATAAATAAAAATTAAAAATAAAATAAATTTTCATCACTTGCTTGGAAATGAAAATATCGTGAGAAAACTTGGATTTCGGAGATAATTGCCGAAATCTTCAAAGATGCGAGAATGTCAAGTTTCCAACCAGTACTTACTATGCAAGTGCAGTGGACTAAACCTTGTGCAAAAAATAGTACTTTACTAACTTACATACGTCTATTGCTGAGCGCACGTTTCTAACAACAGGCTTACGCTTAATTTGACTTATCTACACACGACAACTTTCTGGGTATGGGTTTATTACATGGTGAAATTGAAATAATTAATATCCGTTGAACCTATTAAGGTTCTTACTTCCTAATAATATCTACTCATCTAAAGAAATATTTTAGAATAGTTTAAATTAGCAATAGTGTAAAACCATAAAAAATCTTACCTAAATAAACAAAGTATCAAGATTAGTCGCCTTGCGTACGCGATACGTAATCGTAGCGAAGTCGCAAGCCTTTGGCGGCAACTTTGGCGGCAAAAATATCACTTTTGATTTTCGCCGCCAGCATTTGATTTTATACATGGTGATGTGGATTAGTGGTTAATGTTAGACTCGTTTCGGAGGTCGTGGATTCGATTCTCATAGTTGACTGGCTCTATGGGGTAGTTGTTAGAGTGTTAGGTTTTCTTTGCGGATGTCGTAGATTTGATTCCCATAGTCGACTGCCTCCATAGTCTAGTGGTTAGAGCGTTAGGCTTTCTTTTCGGAAGTCGTGGATTTGATTCCCATAGTCGACTGCCTCTATGGTGTAGTGGTTAGAGTGTTAGGCTTTCGTTTCGGCGGTTGTGGATTTGATTCCCATAGTCGACTGCCTCCATGGTGTAGTGGTTAGTGTTAGGCTTTGTTTTCGGAGGTCGTGGATTTGATTCCTATAGTCGACTGCCTCCATGGTATAGTGGTTAGAGTGTTAGGCTTTCGTTTCGGAGGTCGTGGATTTGATTCCTATAGTCGACTGCCTCCATGGTGTAGTGGTTAGTGTGTTAGGCTTTCGTTTCGGACGTCGTGAGTTTCCGATGGGTGACTGCCTCCTTAGTGCAGTATATCCGTAATCACTCAGTCAGTTCTTGCATTATGTGGAAGTGGTACGGGTGATGGTCAGAGCTTGTTTACAAACAAAGGCGTATGCAGTGCAACGTTGAAGGTCGTAGACGTAGGATATAGGTATTCGTTTAATGTGTATGTAATGATGTAATTTGTATCAGGAGAAGGGTCTTATTTCAAAAGGATGGTAATAATTTTAATTTCACCCTGTAGGTACATTATGAAAACGTTACCCTATATTCCAAAATTTGCGTTTCAGTCGGCGTCCTTTGATGTGCCGCCGCTGAGGCAGAGGTGCTATTTTTTAATTTTTTGTAACAGTCTGTAATTGCCGTTTGCGTTGTGAGGACTAAATAGGTGTCATCGTTTTGTTTGTGTCTTGTTTTTGTGTTTATTTAAACTATGTCACGCTTAAGCAATAGTGATTACTAAGAGATGATGTTGTGCGTAGGCGCAGCCGATGGGAGCTTGCGCCAGCCTCGCCAAATTTATTGGGCAAAGTTTATTGATGGCGTCCCAGAAAATCGACGTCGACCATTTCCTGCTGTGGAATGCTTCAGGAAGATGGTTATGAGACTTCATAATAGTGGATCGTTCCGTGGTTCCAGTTCTGAAGGCCGGCCGAGTTCACGAGACCCAGAATTCGAGGCAGATGTTTTGGAACATTTTCTCGGCAATCCAAAGACAAGTACTCGTCGTGCTGCGGCAGCCTTTGGTGGTGTGAACCATATGAGTGTGTGGCGTGTGCTACGGGATGATGGCCAGCACCCATACCATTTTCAAAGAACGCAGGAGCTGTTACAAGCGGACTATGATCTACGTTTGGCATTTTGCCGCTGGTACCGCGACCAGGTTGGGAGGTCTCCCGACTTCGCTTCGTCGGTACTGTGGACAGACGAGGCGTCATTTACGCGTGCGGGCATTATCAATATGCATAATGAACATTTTTGGACTCATTTGAATCCCCGCGTATCAAGGGAATCAAATTTTCAACACCAGTGGCGGATTAACGTGTGGGCTGGTATAATAGGTTGTGCCGTCATCGGTCCAGTGTTTTTGCCGGCAAGTCTGAATGGGGCCAATTATTTAAGATTCCTAACAGAAGACTTGGGTGACGTTCTGATGGCCCTGCCAGTGACACAATACGTGAGACTCGTGATGGAACATGGGATGACTTTCTAGCACGATGGAGCACCCGCACATTTTGCTCGAAATGTACGTTCCCATCTGAACGACCGTCTCCCGCAGTGGATTGGGCGGGGAGGTCCTGTACCCTGGCCAGCGTGGTCCCCAGACTTGACACCGCTCGATTTTTTTTGTGGGGTCATATAAAAATATTGTTTATGCGGAGTCCTGTGAAAGCGCAGAAGAAATGAGGCAGCGGATCGAAATGGCGTTTAGTCAAATCACTCGGCAGATGCTTCAAAGAGTAGAGCAGTCTCTGTACCGACGCACGGAAATATGCATATTGCATGGAGGTCGGCATTTTGAACCTTACCTGTAAATGTGTGAAATGTGCCAGCAGTGCGTGTAGTGATTGTACTTATTATTCAAAATTATCGTAAACAAGTCAATATTTCGTACATTGTACAACAGTGAATTACAATTCGTAGGAAATTCATTAAAACGTGTATGAATTGCACAGTAGGTAAGTACCAATTAAAAAAGTATCTACTATTGTAAAATTGTCGTAAATAAATGTATTAATACAAAATTATGTAGAATGTGTATACGATGAAGGCGTGCGTAACTACGGGCTTAATAAGTAAATAAATATCCTTTAAATTGTATGTAAATAAGTACGTACCTAGGTATGGTATAAAATAATATTGTTAGAAATAATTCGATTTTTCTAGGTATTTAAAGATTTTATTACTTAATATTAACGTGTTATCAACATATTCAAATCATGTTTTTACAGTGGCATTTCAATTGTAGTCAGCTGTTCTTTCGCCCCGCTTGCGGCCGCCCAGGTTTCATTAATGAATTTGTGAAGTCGTAGTAACGTAACTAGCAATAGAGTTGTGACGCAGTGGTTGTTTCGGACAATCACTATTTATACAAACATAATTAAAGTTATATCAACATTAAAAGTCACTTATTTTTATTTGATATTTTGCACAGAGGGTCTAGATCAAGTATAGGTTTGGCTCCTTTAATATGACTACACCTTGCGGTTACACCCTGTATAAATATTCACTAAAACCGAAAATTAATTTCGTTGCAACAAGACA
>NW_020653740.1:273956-320518 GCF_003589595.1 Hyposmocoma kahamanoa | reverse complement strand
ACTTACAGAAGATGTTTGAGTCAAGAATGGGGGACTATGAAGCCAAACTCCAGGCTTCGGATACTTCTCCTGCTCACCGCAATATTGCATCGCTTTCCCAGGACTTCAGTGAGTTCAAGTGTTTTGTACTTCAGACTATGTCCAAACTTAAGGCTCAGATCGAGCTTATATCTTTGGGTCTTGACCGCCATGAAACATTTTTGCGCAAAAAGGTCCTGCTTTTCCATGGTGTAGCTGAGAACAAGGAAGAACAATTAAATTCAGTAATTGTGAAATTGTTGCATAACCAATTGCATTTAGCGGAAATCCATGAAAAACACTTACTGGCTTGTCACCGTTTGGGACCATGGAGATCCTCACAAAGTAAACCCAGAGCTGTGCTGGTTCGATTTGGTGATTTCGAACTTCGCCGATCTGTCTGGGACAGTAAAACTGCGTTGAAGGGCTCTGGTATCACCATATCTGAGTTTCTGACTAAGGCGAGGCACTTTTGTCGCAGCTCGTAAGCACTTCGGTGTTAATCGGTGCTGGTCTACAGAGGGGAAAATCATGATCGTTCTTCCTGATAAGACCAGAACGAAAGTAGAGGCCATGGCTGAACTTCGGCCCCTGATTGCCCGATTCCCTGCGGCTGCAGCTGGGAAAACTGACGTCGCACAGGCTGCAGTAAATCCATTGGAGACAGCAAGTAAATCGACGAAGGGTTCTGCAGCTGCTAAGTCGCGTCGGAGGTTGCACTAATTGTGATTGTGATTTTTGTTTCTCGTAATTTGATTTCTTTTTTTATTGTTTTTTGTTCTTTGTGTTTAAATTAATTTTTGCACTATATGTAGGTATTTCTATCTTATTTCTGTGGTAGGTAACATAGCACCTTCTATAAAGAAGTTAATTTTTTCATGTCAAATTTAAATTTATTCTATCAAACCTCAGCTGTCAACTGTCAATGAATTTAGCTTTATTATTTTTTGGCTACGGCCTCTTGCATTATGTTGCTTTGTTCATGTGTATATTTTATTTCTACGGCGAGTGCTGATGGTTCGGTATTGTTTTAATTATAGTTTGTACGTTGGTTTTTTTTTTATATACTATATTTTTATGTATTATTACTCATATATTTATTGAATTTAATATTATATTTTATTTTTGTGTTAATTAATTGAACATAATAATATGGATGTTACTTTAGGGATAAATGATAGTTTTTACTCGTGCTCCTCATCTCCAAGCCATTTTCTTAGTGCTGATGACAGTAATGATTCCATAGCTTTGACTCTGCATGATCAGTTATCTTCAGCCTTCTGCAATTTCCCCAAAAATTTCAATGTTGTTCATATCAATGCTCAAAGCGTCCCCTCTCACTATTCTGACCTCCTTGCTTCTTTCATAGATTCTCCTGTTGACGCTATTCTTATATCAGAAACTTTTCTAAAACCTTCTCTTCCTTCTACTCATTTCAGTCTTCCCGGATTTAAGCTCGTTCGGAATGACCGGACGGGAAAAAGTGGTGGAGGGGTGGCAGTATATCTGCGAGCTGATATTCAACATGTTGTTGTTGATGCTTCTCCTAACTTGTATTCTAACTCCGCGGAGCACCTATTTTTAAACATTTCCTTGCATCACAAGAAAGTGCTCCTTGCAGTTTTTTTATAGCCCCTCCCTTAATATAGACTACTTTCAGTCCCTTGAGTGTCTACTCTCCGACCATTCTCCTTCCTTTGATCACACTATTTTAATGGGTGACTTTAACACGTGTTTACTAAAAAATGACACTCGTGCCCATAAATTACTTTCTCTAATTTCTTCTGTCAACCTGCATATTTTACCTTTGTCTGCTACTCATCATTTTCCCAACTGCACTCCATCTCTTCTTGATCTCATGATAGTCTCGTCCCCTGAGCATTGTGCGTCCCATGGACAGTTCTCTTCTGTATTTTCTTATCATGACCTTGTCTTTCTCTCGTATAAAATTCGTTTTCCTAAGTGTAAGTCGAAATTTCGTATTCTCCGAAATTTCAAGGCCGTTGATTTGGAGGCGCTCAAGAGTGAGGCGGGTAATATTGACTGGACTCCTGTGTTGGACTGCGTAGTTATTGATCAGAAGGTAGCTTTGCTCAATGAAATTATATTAAGGCTTTATGATCGTCATGCGCCTTTAAAACGGGTTAAAATCAGACATGCACCTGCCCCCTGGTTATCACAAGATATTAAGATCGCTATGGCTCTTAGAGATAAGGCGAAACGACGCTGGAAGAGGCTTCCTACAGATGACAACCTAGCTCGTTTTAAATACCTGCGTAATCGCTGTAGTCGCTTGTGTAGAGATGCTAAGAGACGGCACATTCACGATAACGTTGAGAAATGCGATTCCACTCAGATCTGGAAATTCCTAAAGTCCATTGGGATTGGTCGTTCCACTGCTTCTGGTGATTCGTCCCTTCCTGATCTTAACGCGCTTAATAAACATTTTTCCCTACCCCCTGTTACTTTAGATAAGCATCGTAAAAGCGCTACCCTTAGCATTTTGGCTGACTATACTTTACCGGCATGTACCTCTTTCTCCTTCCGGACTGTTACCGAATGTGAGGTCAAAACCCATATTCTCTCTATTTCTTCTACTGCTGTTGGCAATGATGATCTCAGTTCCCGTATGATTAGCCTCATACTCCCTGAACTTGTCCCTATCCTCACTCATGTTTTTAACTTCTCTTTAGAAGCTAGTTCTTTCCCTTCTCACTGGAAACGCGCCCATGTTATACCTTTACCCAAAACGTCTAACCCTACTTGCCTTTCCGAATTCCGTCCCATCTCCATTCTCCCATTTCTATCCAAAGTCCTCGAACACATTGTCAACAAGCAGTTAATGTTGTATCTTTCTTCTAATAAGTTGCTTTCCCCGTTTCAGTCAGGTTTTCGTTCTGGCCATAGCACTGTGACTGCACTGTTGAAGGTAACTGATGATATTCGCCTCGCAATGGACAATGGTCTTCTCACTTTGCTTATACTTCTGGACTTCAGCAGTGCTTTCAACTCTGTGGACTTTGACGTATTGCTTGCTTCCCTTCGCTCTTTTAATATTTCTCCTTCGGTTATAGCTTGGTTCGACTCCTACCTCAGAGGCCGCTCGCAGTGTATTCGCTCTGACGAGGCTTCCTCTGATTGGTGTGACTTAGTTGCTGGCGTTCCTCAGGGTGGTGTTCTTTCTCCTCTCCTTTTCTCTGTTTTCATCAATTCTGTCACTCTTGTGCTGTCTTCAAACTTTCATCTCTATGCTGACGATTTGCAGCTATACCGCACTTTTAAAGCGTCTGAAGTCGTTGCAGCCGTTGAAGCGGTTAATGCTGATTTACGAAGCATCGCTCATTGGGCTGAGTGTTTTGGTTTGTTGGTGAATCCCAAAAAATCACAGGCTATGATTGTGGGAAGTGGATATATGCGTGGCATATTGCATCTAGATTCTGTCCCACCTATAGCGTATAATTCCACGCCTATTGCTTATGCTTCTACTGCAACTAATCTTGGCTTGCTTTTAGATTGTAATTTGGTTTGGACTCCACATATTAATGAAGTCAGTCGTAAAGTTCATTTCTCCTTGCACTCACTTAAGCGCCTCCAAAACGATTTACCTTTAAAAACCAAAATATGTTTAGCCCAAACACTTATTTTGCCCTTCTTAGACTATGCTGATTCCTGCTATTTGGATGCTACTGAAGAACTGCTAAATAAGCTTGAACGACTGCAAAACCTATGTATAAGGTTCATTTTTGGGCTTCGTAAATATGACCGAATTTCACATTTCCGCAGTCAGCTCAAATGGCTCCCCATCCGTCTCCGCAGGAATTTGCATATTGTCTCCATTCTTTACAATATTTTACATAACCCTATGTCTCCCGGGTACCTGAAAGAGCGTTTCAGCTTCCTTAGGTCCCAGGATAAACCCTGTCGCTCTCTTGTTAGGACCCAGTTATCTTTTCCATGCTTCAATTCCGGTTTCTATTCTCACTCCTTCACTGTTCATGCGGTTAGACTTTGGAATGCACTTCCTATTACTGTTCACGAAAGTAAATCGTTAGCTATTTTTAAAGTGAGAGTTAAAGAGCATTATTTATCTACTATTCCATCCATATCTTAGGTATTATATTATAAAATATGTATTTATCTAAGTATTTATATAATTTAAAACAATTTAATATTTTTATATTTTTTTTTTCTTGTTTTGTTGTGCACATATGCCCGTTCTTTTAGTTATAGTGTCCTGTATTTAGGTCTGCAGGAAGAAATTTCTATTAGAAATAAGCAGAACCTTTTGTTTTTAATTTCGCTTGTATTCTTTGTGACTTGTTGTATTTTTCCTGTACAATAAACTATTAAAAAAAAAAAAAAAAAACCACGAAAAAAATGTCCCAAGTCAACCTATTCGAAATTTAAATTGTAATGTCATGGCAGTATCGCGCTGTCAGTAGAACAAATGAAGACTAAAGCGGAGTGTCGCGCTCTGTATACGATTTTAGCGCCTTACAAGTGCGGACACTTTTTAGCGCGGACCCGACGTCCATATAATTGTAAGTCAATGAGCAACATAATATTATCCCTCACAGAATTATTTGTTTTTATAATTTAAATTACCTTTTTCCTTCTTACTAAGGGAGATTCGAGCAGGTTTAATAATTCTAATAAAATAAATAGGATAAAAGGGAAAATGAACCATTTATTGTTTGTACAATTTATTCTAATAAAACAAAATAACAATTTTTTTTTTTTAATAAGTACCAATTTTCGGATAATATCGCGGTTTTTTAGATTCATTTTACTCCCGACGTTTCGACGACTGATTCCTTCTTGGACTTCTGAAGACTTCATGGTCACGGGGCGGAATGAGCTGTTGGTCGTCTTCGATGTCTAACATTCGCGTAAACTTATAAAATTTTAAATCAATCAGATTCCAAAATACTTTCATCAAGATATTCCACCTCAGAAAACTCTATTGTATCTTGGCTAGACGTTCCGGCAACAACAAACTCATCTGAATCACATGAATCTGAAGTGGTCTCGCTACTGCTCTCATCTCTGACGTTAATAACCAATTTTTCAATGTCGTCATACATAGTCATACCCCTTTCATAATACTCTTTTTCAATTTTAATAATGTTGGCATGAATTTTTCCAATCTTCCGCAGTAATCGCTTGGAATGCTTGTTCAGCTGCCATCTGTCCGAATAAAAATATTATTGATTATGAGTTCAACTTAATAACATTAAGAAAAACGAATTATGAACTAGATCCCTACCTTTATGTCAATGGACCCTACATTGACAGAGGCAATTTTATGTTTTGCAATTCCCCATATCAATTCAATAGGATTGAGGTCACAATGATATGGAGGCAGCCGTACCACAGTGTGACCATGATCCCCCAATATTTGGTCAATTTCATAAAAGGTCTCTGGTTTGTGGCGTTTTACAAGCATTAACAATTCAGGTTTACGCATCATTTCATAAAATTGTATATTGTTTTGTAGCAACCGCAGCTTTACATCAGCAACTTTTGTTGCACTGGTTGGGGCCTTATTGATGACTACCGAATGGTAAGGAGCATTGTCCAGAACAATAATGGAAGGCTCTGTCAAATTGGGAATTAATTTCTCGGTAACCCACTTAGTGAAATTTGCTCTATTCATTTCAGAGTGGTAATCTTCATTCTTGTTTGTGCCACTGAAAATTAATAGTGCATTTGGAACAAACCCCTGTTCACTCCCAGCATGCACAATAATATATCTTTTGCCTTTAGATACATTGTGTTGCACTCCACTAACTTCAATTGATTGCCAAAATTTTTTAAGCTTGTAAGATGAGTGTAAGTAGCTTTCATCCAAAAAATAATTTGTTTTTGGAGTTCTTGAGACAAATTTCTATTATGCATTATAATTTTTAAATATTGTTCCCTCTTTGCTGCTATATTAGGCTTCTCCATTAGAGCCGATCTGTCTGTTTTACATTTTTTGTAAGAGAAACCCAGAGAATGTAATCTTTCTTAGATGTTCACGGCTTTCATTAAATCCCAAATCTTCTTTAACTACAGGTAATAAATTTCGTAGTGTAGGCACCTGAGAAAAAAAATAAAAAGTTTTTATTTATTACATAATACTGTTTTTTTATTGAAGAAAGTGGCATTAATATAAAATATAATACATGCCTGTTTTTTTACCGTGTAGAAGAAATGAACCTTTTGTCTAATTGCGCAGAGGTCAAAATCATCGAGATCTTTCTTTCGTCGACCTTTCCTATGTTTACCAGGTGTAGAAAACACGCCATTATTTTTTTCACCTTCTTCAACAATTTTTCTTATGGTATTGACAGATTTACCTAAAATAAATACCAAACATACACAAATATACAAAAACACCAATTTATTTGAATTTTAAGTCTTGAAAGAATCAAAAATATTAAGTCAACTTATAAATGATACGTAAACATAACCTTAGTTACTATTTTGTCAACTAAACACAAAAACTCGTTAATTGTATATTATAAGTAGTGCAAAGTGCGTAATTCGACATGTAGAACGTAATAATAATTGAATAATTTGCATAAATACCTGTCATATCGGCTGTTCTCTGATAAACATTGTTAATTTCAGACAAAATTTGTCCCGCTTGAGATTCAGCCAAACATCGTAAAAAAACTTGGTATATCACTGTTCTACCACTACTAAGAATCGTTTTGTTTATTTTAAATAACAAAACAAGCAACAACCATATGAGAATTTACAGAACTTCGTATAAAATTACTCAGCGCATACAGCAATAACACAAAAGCTACTGGTTATTTGACTTGACACCTTGTATTTAGTTTGTGTTTGACACCACTGACATTTTTAATAGTGTTGCCACAAATATCTTTTTTTAGTTCCAGTTTTCACCGCGTCATACTCTTTTTTGCCAAGCTGTACTTTTGATTGGCTAAATGCGAAGGTAAAGCCATTAAAATATGTCAAATAAAGTTTTACTGGTTTTACCAGGATGGAAAAAATAAAGAAATAGTCTAGGGCTCGTATTCCAGAACTCTACTCAATGCTCAAGTCAGGATCTGAGTATGATTTCAAGCACTGGAAATACAGTTCACAATAGAAGTACAATTTAGTGCTCGCTGCAATACTCAAGTCCTGACTTGAGTATTGAGTAGAGCGTAACTCAACTGACAGCTTATAATGATAATCACCGAATAAAGTGCTCAACTACCTTGTGTCACTGGAATACGACCCTAAGGGTTTTACTGCGCCAACGTCATCAGTCAAATCATAGGAAGTGAGGCATTATGCCAAAGTCGTTAAAACTCTACTTAAAAAAAAAAAACACTGCGGCTGCGGGCCTGCGGGTTCATTTCAACATTCTAACCAATTTTAACCTGGAATTTTTCCATCTGTTGTGTTTTTGATTTCCATTATGAGCGATAATGATAATAATAGTGACGAACCATCGTCCAAAAGAAGACGTTCTTGTAATGAACTGGATCCAAGTAAGTAGTGTAACAGTTCTTCTCGTTTAACATTAATGTATTATTATATCGAACCAAAATATCAAATGGGTCGTAACAATTTGTAACTAAAACGTCCTATATAAGACATCAGGCGATAAAATTCAAATTTTGTATATAGCACTCAAGCATTGTTTATTATCTTGCAAGTGCAAACGAAGTTAACTTTTGACTCTTAAATTACATACCAATTACGTTTCATCGATTATGTTTAATCAGGCTTTTTTAATTTTTAGGTAAAATACATAATGCAGACGAGGGTAAAGTTCTTAATACAAAAAAACATACGACGCCTCAAAGAAAGAACGTCCCTAAGTTTCGCTTGAAAACTGCAGGAGATAATGCTTCTTTGTGTACAGTAGCAGAGCAAAGAGTGCCTTTAATGCTGACAGATATTCAGCATCTGATGTTGCACTCCCTACTGGGCAACTTAAATTTATCAGAGTCGCCTCGCTGGTATGTGCTTGACAAGTGTAACAAGATCTCTCAGACCACTTGCCTTATTCTTGAAGGAGTTTCTATCCAGCACTGGCTCAACCAACAACACAATCTTCAATTTGTGAAAAACACATTTGATGATTTTATAGAGATTCTAACACCATCTGTGTATAACGGTTCCTTGGCTCAAGAATTAGTCTTGGTACCTTTGTCTGAAGTGGAAAAAGAAAGCATAATACAGAAATATGGCAGTATAAATCTAGCACTTGAAGCAAGAAAGGATTTAATGGTCATGATGAAAGCAGTATTTCCTATCAGAGATGATGTTACAGAAACAGTAGGTCCTCATGGAGAAGATCAATTCCCAAGGACGCAGCTAATATTATCAGCTTGGCAACTTATTGAAGAGTCTTATCCACTACCTTTAAAGGGTAAATTGAAAGATACCTATGCAGATTATGTGATGACTAAAGACAACTACCAGCCAGTCACTGCCAAGTCCCCTATGTTTGGGTTAGATTGTGAAATGTGTATGACTTGTGCAGGTTCAGAACTGACTAGGATATCAGTAGTCAATGAAAAACTTGAAACTGTGTATGAATCTTTAGTTAAACCATATAATGATATAGTAGATTATTTGACTAGATATTCTGGCATTACAGAGTCAATGTTATGCAATGTCACTAAAAGATTACAAGATGTACAGAAAGATCTTAGAGAACTATTGCCACCTGATGCTATCTTGGTTGGACAATCCTTAAATGCAGATTTACATGCTTTAAAAATGATGCATCCTTACGTTATAGACACCAGTCTTATATTTAACTTTACAGGTGAGAGAACTCGTAAACCTAAACTTAAAGCTCTAGCTAGAGAATTACTTAATGAGAATATTCAATCAGGTAAGAATGGTCATTGTTCTGTAGAAGACTCCATAACAACTGTGAAACTTGTGCAACTTAAACTCAGTAAAACTATGGAATATGGAGATGCAGTTCACACAAATAGGCAACAATATAAAGAAAATTTGATAAAAATGGCAAAAAAACCACAAGTTGCAACATCCATTTTTAACCACATGATAGAACAAAAGAAATCCTCCCTGATCATAGGTTGTGATGACATCACAGGTGATTATCACACTTATTTAACTGAAGCAAAAAAAAGTTTCAATTCACAACTAAAAAGAGGTAAACCAAAAAAAGTTAAATTAAACACTGTGGATGAAGCCGAGGAAGTTATTTCTACACTTTGTGATGCAGTCAGAGAAAACAATCTTGTTATGGCACATTTAAGACTGAATATTACTAATGAAAATGAGAGTGATCAGATGCAGAAGATAAACAGATGGATTGGTACAACCTGGAACAGCTTAGAGGATGCTGCCTTGTGTGTAATTGTGTTTGGTGGAACAACCAGTGACAATGGGGTGGGCATGATTAAAGTGAAGAATAATTCAAATATATATAAAAAATGTTAATTAATATAAGAATAACTTAAGTGTTTTCTATATTTTTCAGAAAATATATTTAAGTACAACTGTTTGTAAATTATTAATCAACTTTTATTATTCAATGTTTGGTAACATTATAAATTCTAATACAGTTATTCTCAGGTTATTATTAACAATAAGTACGGACTTTTTCCTTTTTTGTTGTTTATACAGGATGGCGGAGAGTAAATTTTATTTATGTATGGCGGCGTTAATTGCTGTCTCGGTTCTGTGATTTTTAGTCGCGATGCTTCACTTCAAGAGAAAACGGCGCGCTTTTGCCGTACGTAATTTTTACCAAAACAATTTTTTATTTGCAGAGATGGGCAAGCCCCGGTTTTAACCCGGCACTTCAAGATATTTAATTGAGTTAAATCTCCTAACTAACCTAACCCAACCCTTGAAACCATCACACAGTGTATATAAAATTGATAATTCAGGGATGTTGGTATAACTAGGACATTGGATATCTAGAAATAATGCCAGAGAAAGCCATTATCGTGAAAAGATCTTAAAAATTCTTAAATTTCCTTAAATATCATGAAAAGTTTCCAGAAATTTTATTAGACACTTTCTAGAATCCGGAATCCATTGATTATCATTATAACGTGATCATTTTTTAAATAATGATGATAATGATGCTGATGCTGCAACACTGCTCATGATGCTTTTGATGCTGATGATGCTTTTGATCATCATGCTGACGACAAGTATCATCAATATCATAAATAGCATCAGTTATAACAGCACCATCAGTATCATTAGCCCCAGTAGCAGCATCAGTACCATAAGTATAATCAGCACTGCCATCGCTATAATCAGCACCGCCGTCACCATAATCATCATTAAAAAATTATCACGTTATAATGATAATCACAATTTACTATAGTTCCGATATATTCTGGAAAGTTTCTAATAACATTTCTGGAAACTTTCCAAAAAAATTTAAGATATTTACACGAATAGGGCTTTCCCTGGTATTGACCACCACCATTAAAATGTGTCAGTCAACCTAAGTACAGAATATTTTGTGAAATGAAAAAAAGGATATGGTACCAAAAAATCAACTTTGTGAATTTCGCATTTAGGGAACATTCCCGCAACGTTTCCACATTCGGTAACATATCTTTAGAGCGCATCTACGAGCGTCCAATTTAAACGCTGTTGGGGGTGAAACCGTGGGCTGGGACAAGAATCTGGTTTTTGGATTAGTTGCTAATGCTAATTTTATTATTATGCAGCGCAGTAGGAGAGAGACCACATGATTTTTTTACATCTAAATTTAAATTAAGTACGAAATTATACCAGATCCATATTACTTAACGCGTATAAGCAATGGTTTCTGCCCACGATTTTGGGCAGAAGGGTCGTTTTCAGATAACCTCCAAAAATGTGTCCCTTTCAATAACTTTTATGTTATTACATGAATGCTAAGCATTATTTATTTAATATGATTGCTTGCTTACTTAGTCTGTATTACACATAAAAAGACTACTTTACTACGTCACAGTAATAAATAAAAATTAAAAAAGTAAGCAATTTCTCATTCATGGGAGTCGGTTCCATGTCGCCCTAATTTTAAGAAAAGAAGAAAAAATTAAACACGTGGAAATCGCAATATTTCTCATCGAGGATAAACTCTAATAACTTTCACGTCGAATACATACCGTAACTTTCCAATTTAATATAAACAAACATGTTTTTTTGGGAATAAAAAATGTGTTTCAATGTTTCTTATCATTAGTGTCACTTCAACTAAAAGCCTCCTAATAACAAAAGTTAATACCGCATCACCTTCACCCTTCGCACACGTGAGAAGGGGCTCCTGTCGGATTGGAGTGTACACAGTGAAGTAACCTGTGCATCTCCGTTTAGCAAAAAATCGACTTAAATACCAATTTCAGCTCTAGTGACTAAATCGTTCTCATTCATGTAAAGCAATCTATTTAAATAAGTATTAAGTAATAGTTTTATAAACTTTATTGTACATCAATCAGACAAAGAAACTTTAAAATCCATGCCCTTTTATAACGGTCCAGCATATTTTACACACTTGACAATTAAAAATGTATCCAAATATCATTATTGTCGCTTTCATTCTTGTCTACTTTTAAGTCAAATAGTTACTTTAAGCCAAACATTTACTTGAAATATAACAATTTAGATGGTGATAGTGGTGGTGACGATGATGATGGTGGTGATGATGACAATGACGATGACGATGATTGTGATGATGATGGAATGGTAATGATGCTGATGATAATGGTGATCATGATGATGATGTTGATGGTGGTGATGATGATATATTGATGTACATTTATATGACATTAACAAAATGCTTCTTTAGATTAATTAATTAATTACATATGTAGATAGATGGTCTTACACGGATGAGAAGGATTTTGATACAAGAAGTTATATTAAAATATTAGTTACATGTTAAATGATGTTAAATGTTCTTTTTTGATCGATAAAATGTATATTGTAATAATAATTTCTCATTACTGTGCCGTCTTTCTCATTTATGATCTAAAATATAGTTTTTTGTTATATTCTACTTAAATATTTCTATGATTTTATAATTATTGACATTGCTTGAACTTATTTGTACGTTTAAGACCTTAAAACCAAAAGGAAAAAGGGTTTTACAAAAATGACTCAAAAAGTGCCATTGAAATTCGGAAAGTGCAATTCACCCAGAAATGGATTGACACCCGGGGAACTTATCACACTCCAAACAACAATTTAGGCGTAGCCTTTTAAATATACCCAAGAAGAACGATTCTCGACAGCCCATTAAGCCCAAATTTAAGCCCACTGAATTTTTTCTTGCGAGATTACCTACTTGAAGAACCGTGTTGATGCAAATAATCTTAGGATTACGACTCAATTAAAATAAATTATCCCAGAGGTTGCTACGATTCTACAAGCAACCTGCAGGAGTGTAGGTTACCTACTACAAAATTGTGCATCGGAATTAGATTGTATTCTAAAAGTAAATTTGTTAACCTCCTTCATACCTCTGTACGTGTAATAAATTAATGAGATTACGAGTAATAATTGTTATAATCAATTTTCAAAAATAAGATTTAATACTCAGCCAACCTGTTATATAGATGTATAATTGTGAAAAAATAACACGAAATGACATTTTGGACGTAAAGGACTGTAACGTATTAGAATAAATATTCCTATTTTTTTTTTTCATTTGGAGACCGCATATATCTGTCCAGTGAGAGGATCGACGGTGAGCGAAGGTGGGAGCTCTGCCGCAATGTCTGCTAGCGCTTCCCACCGCGTCGCGCGACTGCTTGGCGATTGAACGGGGCTTATCACCTCCCCAAGGATCTCTCTACGGGAAAGTAATAATTTATTCACATAATTTACCACATTCTGCATTCATATACAGGTACGTAGTCTGAAATGTGGTTCAGTTTATTTTTTTAGTTAAAATATATTTTGTACTAAAAATTAGCGTTCTTTTTTATATCGATTTTATCGCGACAACAACGGACTTACTTAGATTCATCTGTTTCATTTTCTTCAACGTCTGGTGGTTGTGCTGCTACAGGAATTACTTTATTTTCTTTTTCCGTGGTCACGGTCTTGTCTTCTGTTTTCGTAAATTCGTCTTGAGATTTCTCCCAAGTATTTTCAACATACAATTCTACTACTTTCTCGACAACTTCTTCCATAGTTGAGAGTTTTTCTTCTGATTGTGAAATTTTCATCCCTGGCGAATTATGTACACTATCTTCATCACTTTTCAAAAAATGTTGATTCGGTCCTATGTCTGAAAAAAAATTACATTTAGAATACCATGTTATGTAAGGTCAGAGAACAAAAAGTAAAGAGAACGGACACTCTCCGCCCCTCCCTAGCTTTAGATACCACACCACGCCCCGCACATTGCCGGTCACATTGACTGAACGACAACAAGGCTGCCGGCGAGCCGTTTTCGTGCGAAGACGGCTTAGATATTTGAATAAAGTTTTCATTTATTCATTACCAAACTTGCACGTTAATATAAAACATCATTTTACGCTACTATTTATAATGGTCGTGAATTGTGCTGTGTACGGCTTTTTGTCATCATTTTCCGAAAGATGAAACGAAATAAATAAAAAACTTATGTCTGAGACTCATTTAGTTTACTGCAGAGTAATTATATGTATGTATAAAAAATACAGATTTATTATATCAATATAATGAGGCGCCATGACTTCGTGAGCTAGTAGACAAGGGTTCTCGAATTTTCAATTCATTTTGCCGATAAATATTACGTAAGTAGGGAATATACCTAATTAATGATGATCAACTTGGATGATGAACAACAAATTTTAAAAACAATTATTTTGGTTCCGTATGAATTTCGAGAAAACAAATATGCAACCGAGTGTATGCCTCATATTTGTTTAAATACATTGCGGCTTTTATTTAGTGCGATATATTTGTGATCCTTTGTTAATACGCTATGAATATCGAACTAATGCATATACAAAAGTATAATGCATTCAATTTCGTGGTACGGCCGCTTGTACATTTCTTTGGCCAAATTTAACATTTAGTGATATAATAATAATAATAATAATAATAATGTATTTATTTCTCTCCACAAACATAACAACTGAACATGGACAAAAGAAAGATAGACAAAAATGGTGTTTATATTATGTTTGTAAAAGACTGGTACCTAAACTAAGCATAGCTTGTAATATAGGATACCAGGTCTCTCACCACAGACAACTTACACTTTCTCTTAATACTATGATTGCAGAGGTTAAAATTAAGTTTAAGATTAAGGTTATACAATAATGAAAAAGAAAATCAAAGTTAAATATGTGAACTAACTAAAACTAACAATATAGTTTGAAAGTTTGTAAACTATGTGTGGGTGTGTGCGCGCGTGTGTGAGTGTGGTGTGTGAGTGTGGTGTGTGAGTGTGGTGAGTGGTGTGTGTGTGTGTGTGTGTGTGTGTGTGTGTGTGTGAGTGTGAGTGTGTGTGTGTGTGTGTGTGTGTGTGTGTGTGTGTGTGTGTGGTAAATGATTGTGAGTAGAGGATTTTGTATACTAATAACTTTAGGCTTTAATAATAAGAAGTTCCTCAACTTCCTCGTAACTACGTCCTAACAACCATTTCGTGATTAACGCTCTTGCTTCATGTTTAGTGAGGAGTAAAATGTTTAATTTATTATTAAAAAAATTATAAAGACGACTACCTCTGTAGTAGAAGAATCTTTGCGCAAACGAAGTTCTAGCGCTATTGTGTTCGGAACTAGTAAAGAGTCTTCGATTGGTAGACACAGAAGAATTTCCAGAAGGTAGAGTGATTGTGTGTTGACGCATTAAAGTCAGAAGCAGGTACAGTTGCCGTACAGATAGTACGTTCGCTTCCGAATATAGTTGCGATGTGGGAAAAAGTCGGGGTTTTTAGTAGTTCCCCCCAAGACGTAATGCAATAGGTAATTACTGATTGTACTAGCGCTCGATACACATTTCGCAAAGTTTTGCTGTCAGTGACTTGTCTAAGGTGTTTAAAAATGTAAATGAGTTTCCGAATTCTTTGAGACAAATTTTGAATATGTAAATAGAAAGAGAGATTGTTATCAATAGTGATCCCAAGATAGCGTATGGTTTGTGTTTTGTCAATACTTTTACAGTTGCAGGCAGTAGTTGGGGGAAATGAGCATGTATGGACATATAGGTTTTGGTTTAAATAAGAAGAAGACTTGGTGTTCCGAATACAAAAAGTTATATATTTCGTTTTATCTACATTGAGTGTTAGAGAGTTTGCTGCTAGCCAGTGACTGACTACATTTAAACCGTGTTGGGCAGATGCGAACACACTATCCCAGGAGTCACCATAGAATGTAAGTGTTGTGTCATCCGCATAAGCAATTATTTTACAATTTGGTAGTTGGAGTTTACATATCTCATTTACATAGCATAAAAAGAGGGTTGGGCCAACAATACTACCCTGCGGGACACCATGTGTAATAGGGAGCTCATCACTGAGGTAGTCACCAAGTTTGACACGCTGAGTTCGATTTGTCAAGTATTCCGTCAATAATTTTAATGGTGTTCCTCTAATGCCAATCTTTTCCAGCTTCCCTATCAGGTTTGGAATTGAGACCATACGGCGAAGGCCTTTGCAAGGTCAATAAATACAGTAATACATTTCATGCCACTGTCAAGCTTTTTAACTAAGAAATCTGTAAAATCATGAACCGCATCATCCACAGATATGTTTTTTCTAAAGCCATATTGAGCCTTCGCAAGAATGTGTTTGGTTTCAAGGTAGTTGACAAGTCTGTTATTGATAACACGCTCAAAGATTTTAGACAAGGAAGTAAGTATGGAGATTGGTCTATAGTTATTGGCCACGCTTCTATCCCCGGCCTTGTAAATCGGATGAACAATGGATTTTTTGAAGGCATCGGGAAAAGTACCGGCGATTATGCAGCGGTTTATGAGATTGGTGAGTACTGGATTAATAAAGTGTGAAATCTTTTTTAAAGCCTTCGTCGGAATACCATCCCACCCAGGAGAACAGTCTGTCTTAAGAGTAGAGATAACCCTTTCAATCTCTTCATGATCCACTTCAAGGAAAACAAACGAATGCAAGGGTATACATTCAGTGATGTATACGTTAGGCTACACTGTTCTCGATTCTGATCGATTTTGAAAACAAAGAGACGAAAATTGTTATGACCTTAGCAATATTATAAAAATATTCTATAACTCTTTTATTATAACGTTTCGTTTTTTTTTTAGTTTGTAGTATCTATTATCGGTAGTATCTGTAATTTCGATAATTTTTGCAGCACGTTGCCTCGAATGTCCGAGTATAGTGAGCAAATAATTACATACATCGCCGGATATGTAGTACCGAGTAATACAAAAATATATATAATGCAAAGAATTAACAGTACGCTGTCTTTGCAAAAACCTGGAGTTGGTCATATGAGTTCGTTGCTTTCGAGGACGAAGGTGGTCTAGTTTATCCCACCTAAGATGCTATCCGAATATGCAGAGTAGCAGAGTTAGAAATAATAAACAAATCACAAAAATTTCACACGAGGCCGTCATTAAGTTAACCTCTTTTGATTTATAAGATTTTACCATATTTTGTCAGCAGTTACTTTTTCATTTGTCTTGCCATTCATCAATTTGATCAATTACCAACAGAAAACCATCTAGTAAAATTAATTAAGGCAGTCGCAAGTTTATATATTGACGTGAGTTTTCATTATTTAAGTTAATCGATAAGATCTTCTATTATAAAAAGATATTATATAATAAGCTCATTTTACTGGAAGGACAAAATAATTTTAATATTTGAAGTTGATTTCAAATTAGTCTTAATTATTTTTTAAGTAATCAACATTTTTAAATTCAAATAAAATAAAGGCCTTAACTATCTCATTCTAGTATTTTCTACTATATTAATATTACGACTACTTAAACAAAATTATTATATTTAGAATCGATTAATTGAATGGGACGCGTAAAGACGCGTATTCCGTTCAATCGATTTAGAGCGATCGGAAGGAGGTTTGCATCACTAAATAGTTCGTGTAACGTCATAGTGAGTACAAAAAATGTGGCACGCTTGGTTTTCATACAAATTGCTGTACTTGCGGCGTCTATCTAGATATATGTCTGTGAAATGCAATGACGTCAATTAAAAGCCGTCTCATACGGCTACTCTTCAGAACATCGAGCGATTGATGCCGAAGTTCCTCAGGATTCCGCACTGTCAGCAACTCTGTGCTGCATATCATATAATTCCTGGCAACGACTTAGGCTACTACATAGACATCGTTGATTCCAGGTACCTTTGGGTATGCTGATGACTGCAAAGCTGTTGATAGGTACTTGACCAATGCGAGCGTCAGTGGAGAAGAACTCCAGTCTTGTCAAGTGTCGTTTAGTCGTTTGGATTTCACACTAAAGACTACAAAACGCAGGCATGTCTATTCTCCACAAAACGGAGTCCCTTTGACCTGACTCAGACTTTTCGTGGTAAATCTATACCGACAGCCTACCGTCTCCATTTATTTTAAATGAACCCGTCGTCCAATTTGAACTTCATCAGATATATGGGATGGGATCCACGCCCAAAAATGCAGCTAGCTAGGAATCCTTTCCAAGGTTTACTTCACACCGAGATGGTTACTTCAACTATACCAAGCACAAATCAAGTAAAGCTGCTACCACCGATAGGATGGCTCTTCTAAATATCAACTAGCCACCTTGATTCAGTTGAAAAGCGTGTCAAGAGGCTTAGGTATAGATGACTCAGATTTAATAGAGGCGAAGCTGCAAAGCCTTGAACACCGCCGTAAAGTTGCCTGCTTATCAGTATGCTACTGGATACCTATAACGCGGAGAACGTGTGATGGAATTGCACGATTTAATTCCGCCTTCCACTTCCAATAATTGAGAGACTAGACGTAGGGTGGGGTTTCATGTTGTGGTTATTCCAAAGATTCGCTTCCACATTTATATGGCGAACGGTTCTGGATTGGAATTCCTTGCCTGCAGACATATTCCCTGAACGCTATGACATTGGCTATTATTTGGATATGCATGATCCATCGTCGACATGGATAATGGTGCGCATTTGAGCTCTAACTCACCTGATAAAAAGTGAGGTTGAGCACTTTCCATTAGGTGGAGGTGCGCAATTGCAAATGCGCACTTATCCTAAAATTACTTTTCAAAAATTTTGTTTTGTATAATAAAGGCCGATCTGTCACTATTTTTATTTTTTCCTACGTTTGTAAAATGTGAAGTTACGGCAAGAGGAAAGTAGATATTTTTCAATTTCATTGCTAAAGCAATTATGTTAAAACATAATTTTCTCGTTTTTAAGTTTTTTGTCACCTGCACCCTTTCAAACTAACGGCGAAAATATACAAGTAACAAGAAAATAAAACGCAATATGATAGTAATAATACAATACAATAGTAGTCGCACACACTAGCACGCACTCACACGCACTCGCACGCCGTCGCAAGCGTGAGTTAGGTAACTCACCTTGTAAGAATATAATTATCTAAGTCGAAGCCTGTTTTCGTTCGATGAGTCCATAATCGGTTCATTCTAGTAAATCCATAATCATCTCTATTACATCACTAATTTACACATGCCATTCCGCGACATTAGTCATATATTTTGTTATAGCCTGCTCGCTACGTAGAGAAATTAGTGTTGATTGTTCAAAAGAGTTATCTCGTTACATAAAAAAAAGTCGGATTGAGAACCTCCTCTTTTTTAAGTCGGTTATAAAGTGGCATTATTTCCGGCAAAATAAATTAATAATTCAACACCAAAATGAACACGTGAACATTTCCGAAAATACGCAAGCCTACTCTGACGGATAATACTACTCAAGCTAATATCATAATTGCGTGGCGCAAACTATAGGTTCAACAACACAAATTTAAAAATTTATTAATCACAATACTTTGATAATTCGCACCTCTCATAGAAGAATGGCATAAGTGAAGTACGCCAAAAATTTTATTGTTCCATTGGATGCAGTGAACTCCAATTCTTTTAACTCTATCGACAAATTTTATTATTATAGTCGATAGAGTTACAAGAATTGGCGAGAATATGGGTGATATTTTTCTGTATCTAATGGAGCAATAAACATTTGTGAAGTAACTTCACTTAAGCCATTCTTCCATGAGGGTTGCAAATTTATTTGGTATTGTAAAGCAAATATCGGAAGGAAGCTACCTCGGTACGAACTAATAATTGTGCTACCCCGACTGGCACTTGGTATATTTTTCATTTTGTGAGCGTGAAGTAGATGTAAAAGGACGCCGAGATTATTAAGTCTGATTAAACTACAAAAAAATTTAAACAATTCTCACCGTTAACGGCATAAAGTTAAATTAAAATTTTAAACATACCGTGTTGACTCTACTTGCCGTGAACTTTAGTAAAAAATTAAAAATTTAAATTGTAGTATGAACTTAGGTCTCAAGGAAAATTTAAGTGTGGTAAGGAGAAAAACCATATATGTGTGAAACTGCATAAACTAAATATCCGTCTAATTGTTTTTGCTTACTATAGGTACCTTGTTCAGGCTCCGGCGACGACATATCTACAAATGTTTTATTATTTCTATCTAATTGAGTAGGCTCGTCTAATGTATCACACGTAGGAAGCACCTTTATTCCATTAATTTCTGTCTCTTTGTGACGAATTACTTCATTTGGTTGTTTCTCCGTCTCCTCGTGTATATCTTCTGTCATTGACAAATCTTTTTCTGAAACCCAGATTTTTTTAAATTGCTATCTTTTCCTTATTTCAAATATAGTGGATTTACACTACGCATGCAAACATCATGGTTTGCTTGCTGGCACTAACAATACTCTAATCTACAAAAAAATACCCTGAAATATAAAACATCTTGCCACGCATTAAATTCATTAATTTGCAGTTCTTTATTTACTTCCTGCCGTGACGTCAAAGTACATTTACGTACAGTCAATATGTTCAATGTCAAGGTAGTTTAATTACCATTATTTAATACAAATCTAAAATTAATGTTACATTGTTATCGTAATAAACCGCTATTACAGATTCAATATGCATATAAACCCTTAGTATTGAAAAGTCAATAAACTATGATAATATGTTGACGCCCGCCGATCTATTTTTAACTCAAATTAAAATGTAAAGCTTGCACCATATGACATTTCACAAGTGTTTACTTGTTAGCAACTACATTAAACGCTTGTACCTGAGTCAGTATGCGATGGGGGATTATTTGGAGCGCTGCTGGTGCAGCCCATGTTTCGTTTATTATGCTGCAGCCATCCGCATGTGGTACGTTAAATTGCAAAACTAAAGCTTGCGCGTGGCGAGCATTCGTCCACTTGATGCCGCTGGCGGGCTGTCCAGCCGGCCGCACTAACTTTCCCCGACTGCGCGCTACTTGAGATCGTATCGTGCCCACTAAACTACCTATTATGGGAGGAGGGAACCCACTCAACTGACCTCGCACCCCCATCGCGTTTTTCCAATTAAACCAACGTAGTACATTCCTCTACGTTGACGCGCATTGTTTGGCGAAAGACCTTTCTTCCTCATTTTCATGCAAAAATAGTGTTAGGTATATACCTATAAGTTATAATATAGTTTGCACCTAATCTGTATTACTACAAATGCGTTAACATGTTGTATTTTTTTTTAAATGAAATTATTTTTGTCGGGTCTAAAATAGCGTACAGGGGAAAAGCACCATTTATCGGATAGTTGACTGTTTTTTATTTCATATTTGAATAGCCAACTATAAAGTAAAAAAATCTGCTGACTAGTTTAAAAAATGGCAGTACAGTGAGACCACTTTATTTTTTTTCAATACAAAATAAAATATTATATGACAACGTGTTGTTTTCGTCGGGGTCTAGCATCTATTATATATATATATATATATATATATATACACACAAATAAAGGCATAAATATTTTTAAACCGGTAATGTTTATTACGTTGTAGTGAGATTTTTTGGATTTACGAAATCTTAATATCGGATACCTACGCAATTAATATATTTTTTATGTTCTATAAAAAATCTAATAAATATAAGTTGAAAACAGTTTTTTTTATGATTAAGTTTATTATTTTTTTGAAGAATGTTAATATTCCTTTAGGATCTTTAGTGTATGCATTAGCTAATTTAAAAGTTAATTTTTTATATTTAAGATCCTAGTTACCCAATCAAAGATTGATAACAAGTCTAATAGTTGTTAATAAAAATAAATTACAAATTATTTGATTAGTTTCATGTATTATATTAGGTATTGTCACTTAATATCGTATTCACAAAAAATATTTTTGGTTTTAGGCAACCTTTTGAAATTCATTGATTTTTCTCTTTTTTTATAAAACGTACTGTAGCTTTAAATATTTAATTAGAATAGAAAGAATTTGTATTATTTTTAATAGATTTTAAAATAAAGACTACTTGATGGTTAAATTTGAAGTTCTGCGTTGAATAGCATTTTTTTTTATTTTTCAAACAGAAGTAACAAAGTAAGTATATAGTAAGTAGTAAGTATTTGGTGCTTCTCCCCTACATAGCTGTTTTTTCAAACATTTCAACGTTTCGGGCTCCTTGGTCATGGCTGACTGCGAAATACTTACTCGATTTAATTCCAGAAAAAAAAGTTTAGCAACAGTGTAACAATTGCGAAAACTTAGAACTCGTCATCGAGTATATATACTCGATGGAACTCGATATATTGTATTTTAGTCGTGGCTTTGTGTACCCCGCCATAAAATCTATTTTGATGAACAATTTATCTCAAAAAGTCATTGACTTACAATTATATTGACGTCGGGTCCGCGCTAAAAAGTGTCCGCACTTGTAAGGCGCTAAAATCGTATAGAGAGCGCCAAACTCCGCTTCAGTCTTCATTTGTTCGACTGACAGCGCGATACTGCGATGACATTACAATTTAAATTTCGAATAGGTTGACTTGGGACATTTTTTTCGTGGTTTTTGTATTAGACCCGTCGTCCATTTATTTGTAAGTCAATTCAAAAAGTACATTTATTAACGCGGCATCGGCTTGAGCCGGTCAGAAAGTTTTATGTCCGTGCAAATAGAGAGGAAAAAAAACGTTATGCCTGCCAATGCGAAACGCGCAACGTATTTTTCGCTCCTATTAAGTACATGAACGTATAGCTTCTTCAGAATGCCGGCTTAATGCGATTTCCTATCGATAAGTATGATAACTCATGGATACCTCCCTAGTATTTTTTCTTCTGAATGCAAGTTGTTACTCTTCTAAAAAACAACGGATTATTCCATTTATTTAATTACCAATCAATCATTCAATAAATTACACGATTGCTTTGTTATAGACATTTTCATTTCAAACTGCCTCAGTGGCCGAACGGTTACCATGCCAGACTGCCACGCAGAGGTCCCAGGTTCGATTCCCGGGCCGGGAGAAATGTTTGTATGGTTTACATTTATTTCTCTCGTGAGTTTGGGTGTAATTTGTGGTTGTCTATGTGTGTGTGTGTGTCTATGGCACCCGCGACACAGGGTTTCCCTAGTGCGGGGCTAAGTTGAGTGTGTGCGTTATAAAAAAAAAACATAGTAATAAGCAAAGCAATTGTTGTGTTCATCAATGATCGTTAATCCAGGTACCTCAAACGTTCGCGTATGTATTAGGTTTATTTTTATCATTATATTTCGTATGTGTGTCGGAATAAACCCATACTTAAACAAAGCTTAACGATTTCGCTTTATAAATACAGCAGTTCTTAATAGTTCACGCAATGTACGGTACTTGCTAAATAAATTATGCTGTCCCGCCCCGGAACGGGTACCGCCGCGCCGCCTCCGCGCCCGCTGGCCGCCTGGCTGCTTTTCTCGTGGTTTTCATGACCACCCACTCTAGGTCACCGTTTTAAAAATAGTAACTTTTTAAATTACATCGCTTTGTTACAATGGCAAGCAATGTAAAAAGGTTAATCAACACAGTTCTGTTGTTTTTTGTAGTCAGGCAAGTACATAAACTCCGCAGTTTGTGCTCCTTATGTAACCTTGCAGCGAAACACCCAAATTTCACACAAAAACCCAAAATTCAAATTTACTGTTATCACGATGTAGGATTTCTAAAACATCGTTTCTTATCATGCAATTCATATGCTAGCTACTAACTGTTGCATACATTCCTCGCAACGTTAAACGGACTGCAAACATCTCAAATTCGTTGCCGATAAATATCTACTTAACTGGGTAAGGTGAAGGTGAAAAAGAATAATTTATTTTGTTTAAGACGTATCTTTAAGCCTCTGCACTTTGGGGATTTCATGCCATAAACACTCTATAGGTAGGTACCTAAATGCTTATCCTACAATTTAGATGATTATTATTTTTTAAACACATACCAATTGGTAGGTCAATCATACCAATCCGTAAAGTCTTTAACTTTCGTACTCTTATTGAGGTGTAAACCATCAGCAATAGGCAGTTTAATAGGCAGTTCATTTATTTATCAGACCAGAAATCAAAGGTGCCATAGCCGGCAACCGGTTAAGTAACACGCACAGTTCACCGTACTAGTTACCTACAAGGGCCATATAAGGTCCTCAACCTTTTTGATTAATCTGGACTTACTGGATTACCAGGGAAACATATTAATGCTGCTTTTTTTTTCAAAAACGTGAAACAAACAAACTTGTCAAGTAATTACCTACTTAATAGTCGGTTTAAAATTTCCAGTACTGGCCTGTCTTACATAATTTAACATAGTACGTTTTGATGATATATTTGGGAGTATGCATTAACTACATTAGTTTCATATCTCTCCGCTATATACAGATGACCTGCTCTGTAATTAATTAATTAAAACAAAGACCTTGCATCGTACTTTATTTCTGTATAACGTTCAACAAACCCTACAAGATATAAGTACTTACATGTTGTAGGGTTTGTTGAACGTTTCTAAGACAAAAACCGCAATTTCATTTCCTCAAAACATGACCTAAGTATTCACGTAGCCTAAGGTTGTAAAAACTTTACGATTACCACCGACTCGGTCATCTGTTATATTGCGTGATATTTACGAGGTCAAAGCAAGTTCCAGCGATTTAATTTGTTCCTTAAATATTTCAGCATAAGCTTAGGCACAATTAGAATAATTTGTGACAATTTGTCTATTACTGCGATCATAATAGAGTGTTTTCACAAAATAAAAGAGTGATAAATTTAGTACATTGGTACCGATTGTCTGCGTAATCTTGATATTAAGTAGACTGACAATTCTGTATTCACAACTTTTGAATATTTTCTGATAATAAACTCGAGGAAAATTTAGTTCCGATCGCGATGACATGGACAGGGACCGGCCTCTGCTACAACCAGTGGACCGCTTAAGGCTATGGCTTCGATCTCTATTAGGGCGCCCATAGGCAATTTGCCCACTTGAAACGTCGCTCGTGCCGGACAGTCTTTCTGGAAATCTGAAATTAACGATTTTCTAAAGTAAAAGTCGACACTGGAGTTACTTACGTAGATAAATATCGAGTTCTTAGGTTTTCCCGATTGTTACACATAGGAAATGAAACTATTTTTCCGGATTTAAATCGCGTATATTTGCTTTTTCAAACGTTTCGGGCCCTTAACCTGTTAAGTCCCATGGTCCCACGGTCACGGTTAACTCAATAGTTTCATTTCTTACGTAGATAGACTACATTATGATCTTGCTTACATTGTTCATAAATTTGATTAACAGATTTGGAGTCCTGAATATCACCCAGCAGAATAGTGGTCTTTATGACGGATTCAAACGTAGCACCCCCGGCCTGCAGCACATGTTGCAGATTACACAAAGCTTGTCGTGTTTGCGCTTCTACTCCACCCGGAACCAGCTGTGCATCTCTGTCCAAACCCAGAACTCCGGAAACGTAGAGTGTAGTGTTGTTTGCTAAAATAGCCTGACTGAAAATTAACAACCAAAAACATCATCCTTACTAAATTATTATTTATTTTAAAAGTTTATCGAATGTCACGATGTTTGACTACCATGATAATCAATTATTTTTGTGAAAATGCTACATTAGTTTGTTGTAATTATTAATACAAAGAACACTAAGCAAAAATTCCTTCGAAGCCGTCTGGATCCGAACCAGCATCTTCCAGCAAACCGTGTCAGACACTATGCCAACAAAGCCACGGAGCGAACTAGCGAACCTAATTTTTATAAGTGCTTGTTGCAGATCCATATATATTTTTTTTATTTTAACAACTTTTTTGCCGTAGCGTCATCTGTGAGAAATCTATTTATTATTTATTCATTGAGCATTGGCTATAGAGCCATCAACTTAAAAAGAGAACTCAATAATATAACAATTTAAAATTAATTCGTATAAAAATGGTAACTGCAAAACCCGGCTATTTTATCGTACTTTTCATTGTTACTAAATATTTGGGTCGATTTTAGCAAAATTCTCGGTAGTTTTAAGTTTTCTTTTTTACGGTAAACTGCATTACAATTGCGTCTGTGAAGTTCTAAAATTTTCCACTTGCTGACGAAGCACTTGTATTTCAAATTATTGTAACAACAAAAAATTGTTTAACCTGTAAGGCCCAACGGGTGGGTAAACCTCTGGTGACTTAACGATGGTCTTTGAAGCAGCTTTTTTAGATGCTATATCATCCTTTGAGGTCATCTTTTATTGTACAGAGCACACTACCCTATTTTACGAACTATAAAAGTGTGGTGGGGAAACAAAACAGAACTAAATACTTAAAATTCACAAAAAACCCTATATGCTGGAAATTTACTTGATGTGTCAAAATAAAGTTTTTTCTATCAAGGCGAATTTTGTGACAAATGATAATAAATAGACGTTTTGACCAAAGAGAAAACTGCACTTATTTACCTACATAGTTACCAAATCATTAAATTTAAACAACAATAATGGTCTATCAAAAATAATTGGTAAACAATCTAAATAGTCCTCTTTAAAATACAATATCGTCGGCTTAGTGCAAGAAGTCATTAAAAACAAAAAAAAAACTAAGTACAGTTGAATCCAGACACGAACTCCTTTCTGTTTATTCTATGAAATCATTGACCTATAGATAAATGTATGAAAGTATGAAATGCAAAAATTCTCAAAACGTCCTAACTCGTAACGTTGAAGACAACGACCTCCTCAGTAATCGCCAGTACGGATTCCAACGAAGGCGGTCTACGGAGGATCTACGTATGTATATCTCTCACATATGGAACGACTCTATGGAAAAGCATGGGTGTTTTTGGACATTTCTAAAACCTTTGACAGAGTCTGGCACGCGAGCCTCTCTAAACATGCGTCCCTCTTATATAAATAAACCTTTGCCATTGGATCTCGGAATTCTTGAGCTAGCGTTCGATTAGTTTTAGAAGGCTGTACCTTTTTTTTTTTTTTTTTTATTGTGACTCGGCAAAATGACTGCACCGCGCCTGATGGAAAGTGCGAATACAGTCCAGAGATGAGAGTAACGGATGGAAAACACAAATATCTTCACTCCGTCACTGTCATTTTGCCGGTCTGGCCAAATGCTTCTTCACACTACGTTTGAAGGACCCGATGTTATAGAGGGGAGGGAATACATGCGCCGGGAGTTGGTTCCACAATTTGATGGTTCGGCATAAGAACGAATTGCCAAACTTTTTAGTGCGGGACGGTATTGAACTGACCGTCCAACTGTGGCAACGCAGTCCGGCACGGGTGGTCCGCTGATGGAAAGGAGAGGAAGGGATAAGGTTGAATAACTCTTCAGAGCACTCACCGTGGTACAGGCGATAGAATACGCTAAGAGACGCTATATCTCTGCGAAGCTGTAACGACTCCGCATGCTCAGTTACATGAGGATCGTTGACAACACGGAAGGCGTAGCGCTGCAGTCCATCTAGGGCATCGAGCAAGTACTTGGCAGAGCCGTCCCAAAGGTGCGAACAGTACTCCATGCTGCTTCGGACCTGAGCTTTATACAACAGGTATCGCAGCTCTGGAGTAAAAAATCGGTGCACCTTGTTCAGGATGCCAAGCTTGCGCGACGCGGTACAGATGACGCTCTCTATATAGTCCTTGTTGCTCATGTCCTTCCGGATGCTCATCCCCAGCAGGCTGAGCTTGTCCTGCAGCGTCAGCGTTGTACCCTGAAGATGGGGAAGTGGAAGGAATGGGGATTTTTTGGAACTGAACGCGCATACCTGGGTTTTCTTGGCGTTGAACTGAACCAAGTTTCGGAAGCCCCACGACGATATATGTTCCAAAACATGGTTGAGCTCAGCGACAAGTTTTTCCCGGTTTCTCTCAGGGTCCTCCCGGCTGCTTGACGGTTGCTTATAATAGCAACCGTGCACTGTGCTATCATCTGCAGTCATTGACATGCAGAAGGAACAGCGTGGGCGACAGCACGGAGCCCTGTGGCACCCCAGCATTAACTGTCACGAGCCGCGAAGTGCCTCCGTCAACAAGGACATGCAATCTTCGCTCGCGCAGAAAGCCGGAGATCCACTCACAAAGGCGGCCGGGAAGACCATATGCCGGAAGCTTGGAGAGGAGACCACGGTGCCAGACCCGATCAAAGGCCTTAGCAATATCCAGACTTATCGCTAAGGTTTCGCCCTGTTTGTCGATAGCTTCACCCCAGAGATGCATTAGATACGCTAGAACGTCACCCGTTGATCGGTTCGGCCGAAACCCGTCGATCATTAAGAATGGAGTGACGTTACAGGTGCCGGATTATCTGGATATTTAGAATCCGCTCCATCACTTTGCAGAGCACTGAAGTGACAGCTATTGGGCGATAGTTTGTCGGATCAGACCGATCTCCTTTCTTGGGGATAGGTTGCACGTTGGCCTCCCTCCAAGCTAGGGGCACGTTACCAGATTGGTATGAGAGGCGGTATAAGCGCGTCAGTACGGGAGACAACTCCGCCGCACACCTTTTAAGGACGATAGGAGGTATCCCATCTGGACCATAGGCTTTCCGCACGTCAAGAGTCTGCAGTTCCTTGCGGACATCACATTGCCTGATAACTATATCAGGCATTGTGACTCCGCAGTGGGGAATTGATGGCGGTTGCGCATCTTGGTCGTGAATGCGCGAGTTAGCCCCAAAAAGGTCGGCCAATAAATTGGCTTTCTCTTCGGGGCCATAGGCCAAAAATCCATTGGGATACCTCAAAGGCGGCAGCGACGAACGACAAAAATTGGACTGCACGGCTTTGGCCAGGCTCCAGTAGGCACGGCTACCGGTGGGATGGGCTACCAGCTTCTGGCCAATCCGTGAAACGCGCTGGGCATCCGCTCTTATGTAAGCCCTCCTGCAAGACTTGGTTGCTTTGTTATAGGCTGCTTTAAGGGACGCAAGGTTGGGATCCTTTGTTACACGACCCTTGATCCAACCACGATATGCAGCCTGTTTCTCACTAACAGCGTCCATGCATTCGCGATTGAACCAAGGGCGTCCTCTGCGATTGGCGATGACACTGGAAGACGGTATGTAGTAATTCATAGCCGTTCCAATCTCATCGACAACAGCATCGGCAGCTGCTGAGGCATTCTTTCCCGCAAAGCAGTGCTGCAACCAAGGGATGGACGCAAAGTAGTCGCGCATACCGTCCCAATCCGCCGACGAGTAGTGCCAAATGCGACGAGTGACCTCCTTCAGCTTAGTTGGAGGCATTTGGGAAACCTTACACCCAACCAAACAGTGATCAGAACTTCCCAGGGGGGGCGCTGACTGATACTGTATAGTAGGTAGGGTGACTCGCGAGCAGAAGGTCAAGCAAAGAGGGTGCATGATCCGATATGTCTGGAACCCGGGTGGGCTGGGTTACCAGTTGGGTCAAGTCATGCGTGAGAGCGAAAGCGTGGGCAGTTCTTCCTGCATGGTCAGTCTCGAGGGAACTTAACCATGATTCATGGTGAGCATTAAAGCCCCCCAACACGACCATCTCCGCAGATGGGAACTGCGCCTGCGCGTCAAGAGTCGCCTGGCTCAGTTGGTCAAAGAGCCTAGTTGTCTCCGCATCCCCGCTGTGGGATCTATATAAGCACGCGAAGACTCCAGCTGAATAACTAGATTCTACGAGCACCCACATAGTGGAAAAGGAGGGGTCCTCCAGGCAGCGCAGACGGCGACAGCACACATCCGAACGAATATATACACATACCCCGGCTTTGGCCTGAAAGTTTTCCTCAAGCGAGTAGCCGGGGTAGTTCAAGTAACTCATATCATTCGGACGGCGAATCTGCGTCTCCGTCAGGAAAAGCAGGGCAGGCCGGGCTGTCTCGAGGTGATGGTGGACAGCTTTGAGGTTGGAGTGGAGTCCGCGGATGTTAGCGAACTCAATAATAAACGCGGTGGGGGGATTAGGCACCGCTGAACGATCTGCATTCTTATGTTGCGCTGTCATGGTGGGTAAGAAGGACGGTAGTGTGAAGAGATGAAGCCTTCGGCACTGCACCGAAGAAGAAAAACGAGGGGAACTGCAATACATGCCGTTGATCTTTTGAAGGATAGCCGGCTGACCCGCCGAACGGAAGGGCCCCCGTACCCCCCCGGGATATGCCGCCGGGACCCCAAATTCCGGTCACTAACCGGCACGACGACCTACCCCAAGATTATGCGCGGCATGGTGGGGCAGCCTCTAGGGGTAGTTAGTCCCTATTGGGCCCCTGTACTGTACCGCGGGCGGCCAGCGGACAACCGTTTCTACGGGTCTCCCTGGCCGGCAGGTCAACTAGATATCCCTCAACAAGTGACATGGCGAATATCCGCCTCAGTCCTCCCAGATACCGCGCCGAAAACTCCACGTGCACTGGATGTACACCAACTGATCCTTGAACGCGATTCGCAAAAGCGTTTCACTGTGGAGGGTTTTCCGCCGTGTGTACTGTGGTCGCTATCCAGTCGGCACAAAGCCTACCACAACGCTAAGCAGATGGACACTTGTGACGCCCTCGGTCGCCTCTTACGACCCCCACGGGCATGTATGGGGAGGCGACAATGTAACCTTCGGGTTTACTAATGACAGCACAGTTGTAGATAGATATTTAACCTCGTTACTATTATAAAATAAAGCATTTTAATGTTTACCAAAATACGATAATAACCAACTCCCATAATTGTGTTAACAAAATCAACATTGTTGCGTTAAAAATAATAACATAAAATTATTACTTTTAATGTCTCATACGCACACATCAACACGCACTGCTCGACGACTCTTGTCTTTAAGGACTGCGGTATTGCGGACGAGAAGACGTCCCGGAGCTTCCCGAAAGCTGCCCAACCGAGTCGGATTCGACGATTGACCTCTTTCTCGAAGTTGGCCCTGCCTAATTGGAGGGTTTGTCTGAGGTAGACATACTCGTCAACAACTTCGGGAGTAGAGGTTCCCACTGTTTTAAGGGTGGGTACGACATGGATATTCGACATAAGTTTCGTCTTGTCCATGTTCATTTTTAGACCCACCTGCTGGGAAACTCTATTGAGGTGACCGAGTATGGTGCCAAGCTCTTCCAACAATTCTGCCATGACCACGATATCATCAGCAAATCGAAGTTGAGTGATGTACTCGCCATTGATGTTGATGCCGAGTCCTTTCCAGTTCAGTAACTTGAAGGCATCTTCCAATGCAGTGGTGAACAGTTTCGGATAAATGACGTCTCCCTGTCGCACTCCTCTTTGCAATTGGATAGGCCTTGTGCACTGGTCCTGAAGTCGAACTGACATAGTGGCGTTTGTGTACAAACACTTCAACACTTCGATATATCGATAGTCAATGTGGCAGCGGTGTAGAGACTGTAGCACCGCCCAAATCTCGATCGAATCAAAGGCTTTCTCATAGTCCACAAACGCTAAGTATAATGGCAGGTTATAGTCCTCGGTCTTCTGTATAATCTGCCGCAGCGTGTGAATGTGGTCTATGGCACTGAAACCCTTTCGGAAACCGAATGTCCGGGGGGCTGGAGTCATCGAACGAGACGGTTCGTGATGACTCGTGAAGACAGCTTATAAACGTTGCTTAGAAGCGAGATGGGCCTGTAATTCTTCAATAGGGTGTTATCTCTCTTCTTGAAGAAGAGTATCACCACGCTTCTATTCCACGCTTCTGGCGTAAAACCATCGAGCAAGACTGAATTAAAGAGCCTCTGAAGGACTCTTAGTACCGGTGTTCCACCCGCTTCCAGAAGCTCGGATGTAATTCCGTCTTCACTCGATGCCTTGTTGTTTTTAGCTGTTTCAGAGCCATCCTAATCTCGTACAGACTGATGTGCGGGATATCCTCAGTATATGTCTGAGGTAAGCTTGCGTGAACTTGGCTCTAGAATCTTTAGAATCAGCAACAGGCTGAGTAATTGAGGCATATAGATGGCTATAAAACCTGCAATAGTCTGTGGTATTGTATTAATTAAATAACTCAGTTTTTTATAGCTTAACTTCATACCTTTTGACCATACCAGTATACAAAATAATTTCCTTTGAACTTTCGTTATACGTCACAAACCCACGGCACCATTCAGTTTCTATTAACTCTGTTTTCTTTGACCATTATTTTCTCGGATTTGACTTTTTGTCACAAGCGCCCTTTTGACTAATGGCGGCAGCATGAGTATTGTTAGTTACTCCAATTTTATTTAACAAATCCTTATTATCTGAATTTATTAAACTCTAAGTATAGATTTCAAAGTATTTAGCTTCATACGCAAATAACATTTTTCTGTCTTAAATTTCGAAGAATTTTTAATCTGTATATTTTTTGTACTACTTTGTCAGTTCATTAAATAGCGTAAGCGTTTTTTAATCGTGTATTGTATTGGAAGGGCTTTCTGTAGTATTTGAAAAGCTATAAAAAATAAATTAAAAATTAATAAATAACTTCGACGTGATCTCCTAATTAAAAGTTTCAAATAGTTGATGAGTTTTATTTGCATTGGGGGATAGTTAAGTAAATAAAATTGACAGTTTTAACTTTTTAATAGATCGTGTCGGTTTTTTTTAAATTTAATTTTCAAATCAATTTTTTTACAATATTAAAGAGAAAGATAAATTTATTTCCTACCTTAATCAAAATATACAAGTGAAACATAACGTAAAGGTAACTAAAGAGTAAAAAAAATAACCTTCAATATTATGCTATTTTCATAAACCTAAGCAATTAAATCTTAAAACTCTAATAATGTAGTTGCGATGCCTGAAATAATTAACTAAGTACCTGTATTTTTAGGCATCTAGTTTCTGCATATATGGGCCGTGTTCTGCATAACGTGAGTTACCCCACAAGATAACAGTTTCGAGATATTGAGCATTAAAGATTTTTGGCAACTATTTGTCATTACTCATCAATGAAGTTTACAGGAAAATTATATATCAAAAGATTTATGATGAAGTAAGCATTACGATCAGTTTATTATTATTTTTTAATAATAAACTTATGATTAGTAATTAAATGGAAATGGTTTGTGCATAATTCGATATTTAAACAAAATTATTACTTTATGTGTCAAGTGTGGTTAACACATTTTTTGTTAAATACAGAAAACTACTATAAAATGTCACTTAATCCTTGCAAACACTGAGAAATCACATTTTCAAAATGATCACGTATTAAACCAAATAATAGTAGTTTTATTTATGTCAGTCAACGTGTTTTGTTTTCAATAATCAATACCCCTTCTTCTTTGACCAGTAACAATCGGGGGTGCACCAAAGGAGCCTCCCCGCATGACGTAGCATTCCTTACTTTTACGAGATTTGATCGAGACATGTGCCTCGAGGGTCTACCTCTTCCCACGTTTAAATCTACTAACATCCATCCTTTCTACTTGGCCACATAATCTTTCACTACACGACGTTCTCTTATTACTTTTTCGTAGTGGCGCGGCTGCAGCGCCACAGTGGCGCACTGTAGCGCTAACTTGAAGACGCACTAACAGAGCACATACAACTCAAAGCTCTTATACTAACAGCATTTACCTTAATTTCATGCTTCTTCTGTCACACCCAATACTCGCTACCGTACATCAGAGTTGGAACCCGCACTTTCTTGACACGTTCTGGGCACCCATAAAGGCATACAGAGCTCCATTTTTACACATTACTTTCCGTTCAATATCATCACACTAACCATCTCTTATTAATATAGCCGCGGTGCTGGTGATCTTCTTGAGTATCTCACGCACCAATGAGCAGCTGCCATCGAGAGCAAGAGGAAAGCAATGGCCGTGAGCTTAGACATCGCTAAGGCTGTTGATCGGGTCTGCCACAAGGCACTTCTATCGAAGCTACCATCTTACGGGCTTCCAAAAGGGCTGTGCACTTGGATCGCCAGCTTCCTGTCCGAGCAGAGCTTAAAAGTTGCTGTGGATGGATTGTGCTCGGACACCGTGCTCATTAACGCCGACGCTCCACAAGGATCTGTACTATTGACAACCTTGTTCACGCTGCATATCAACGATATGTTATTAACTAGTAACATTCATTGCTATACGGATGACAGTACCAGTGATGTCTATTGTACAGGTCGCACAAATATATACCAGCAAGTGGAACAAAACAGATTGCAACTTGTGTCCAAAATCGAGACTTCTTTGGAGCAGGTCTCAGAAAGAGGTCGACAGAATCTTGTCAAATTTAACCCCGCAAAGACACAAGTGTGCGCGTTCACCGCTAAAAAATCCCCATTTGTAATAGCGCTAAAGTTCCAGAACACCTTTATCCTTTTGTCCTTACCAGCTCTAAGAGTATTGGGATACTTAGACTCGACATCATGAACGAAGTCCAGTTCCAAGGTCATTTGGAGAGCAAAGCCAAAATGGCTTCCAAAAAGCTCGTAGCAGTAGTTCTCACCAGGTCACTGACTTTTGTTTTATAAAACACAAGTACGGCCTCATATGCAGTATTGCTCGCACCTGTTGGCAGGAGCTACCAAATACCAGCTTGACTCACTTAACTCCATCCAACGTCGGGCTGTTCGTATTGTTGATGATCACAAACTCGCAGACGGTATGGAGCCCCTTAGCCTATGGAGAGACGTTGACTCTCTGTGCGTATTTTACTGTCTTTACAAGGGGGAGTGCTCTGAGGAACTTTTCGAACTGGTGTCACCGTCTCGTTTCCACCATCACATTTCCCGCCAAAGGAGTAGAGTCCATCCCCATATCTTAGATGCCTGGCATCTCGTTCGTTCATTCCTCGAACCTGCAACACGTGGAATAATCTTCCTCCTGAAGTATTTCCTTTGCGCTATGACATGGGATTCTTCAAAAGGCCCTCAAAGGTTGGCAACGCATAGGCAGCTCATTTGATGTTGTAAATGTCCTTGGGCGACAATGACCACCTCCCATCAAGTGGCTCGTCTGCTTGTTTGCCTCCTTCTTTACATAATATATATATATATATATATACATACATACATACATATATATACCTGCTACACAAATTCTTTCACCTTCTGTACCCTCTCGCTACCAATCTTTCCCCATTTTTCCACCTTTATCCCTTTCAATTACTATCACCTTCGGCTTACTCACGTTCGCCTTCATTTCTTTTCTTTCAGATTGAAATAAATCCATTAAGCTTCAGTTTTCGCAATAAATATCTAGAAAGTGCGCCATTAGCCAAATTCTTATTTTAACAGTAAAAGCATAATTCTCATCGCCATTTCAAACCATGTTGAAAGATATGTGTTGTAACTCGCACTTATGGTTTAACCACACATAACACATTTTTGCGAAATTCGCATAAGAGAAGAACGAGATTTTGTGAAAACAATTTTTTGATTTAACAATTACTACGATTTTTTTTGAATATACTGAAAAGAATATTAAAGTTTATATTACAAGGTATAAGACTGCATTCATCACTCATTTTACGATTTTCTGAGGGTTAACACATTTATGCAGGACAGTGACCATGTCGTTTGTGCTTTAAACGATTGTTTAACTGAACAGGCAGTTTTTCAACTATCCCTCACCTGGCTCAAATTCGTTCTAGTAATTTTTATTTCTACTTTATTGCATAATAAAATTGAATTTAAAAAATCTAATTAAAAAACACAGCAGCCCCTGGGCCTTTAGAAAGTAAATAAAAATTTTATTTCGTTTTTAATTAGATTTTCTTTTTTGTTTGTTGTCACTACAAAATTGTGTGATTTGACATTTTTGATACCCAATGCCATGCTCACTCGGAATGACCATGGCCTCTAACAATACTACACAATTCGAAATCGGGTAAAACCTTCAATAGTTACAGAGGAATCAATAAACGATATTTATTTACATATATGCACCATGATAACATAACGTTCCTTTGTTAAGTCAATCGTGCAAAAAAAACTGATGGTTATTTATAATCTCTTGACTATCGATTTCGATAATATAATGTTTGCTTGCCCAACAACGTGATATTTCGAATTCAGGCTGTAGCCAGCCCGGAGCGCAGTTGGGTGAATTTCACTACCCGAATTTCAATGACACTTTTTGAGTGATTTTTGTAAAACCCTTTTTTGTTTTGGTTTTAAGGTCCGTCTTAAACGTACAAATAAGTTAAAGCACTGTTAATAATTATTAAATCACAGAAATACTTAAGTGAAATACAACAAAAAATTATATTTTATGTCACACGAATAAGATTGCGGTAGCAAGAATAGTTTTCTCATAAACATAAATGACTAAGACGGCACAGTAGTGAGGATTTATTATTGCAACACACATTTTATCGTTCACAATAGAGCATTTAACAACATTTTAAAATATAACAAATACTTTAATATCACTTCTTGTATCAAAATCCTTCTCATCTGTGTAAGGCCATCTATCTATATGTAATAAATAAATAAATAACTCTGAATAAATATTTTGTTAATAATAATAATAATAATAATAATAGTTCTTTATTTGGGACAACAGTGATCCATAAAATGTTAGTACAGACTTAAAACTATGTTAATACTTATATTCTACTACTGACTTGGTACTATTTATTACTATCTATTAAGAAACTAAGGTACAACTTTAGTCGCAGATAGCTCAGCATAACAAAAATAATAAATAATACATGTCAAAATTTTAAAATAAATTAATTTAAGTCAAATTAAATCAATCCATAACAAAATGTCCATTGAATCTTAACTGTTATAAATGATTAAAATGATGCATTACTTACATGAACCCTGCCGCAATGAGCGAGATACGGACAGTCTAGTCTATTTGCAATCACGTTCAGGATGGTGTTGGCGCTGACAACAACTCTACGCGCCAGAGACGTGCAGCGCTTACTCATCGTTGTATCGAAGCAATCCACTCTCCTCTCCGCAAACATCCCTGACGCACTGCAGTAGCGAGGCAGCCCCAACAGCACCCTGAACGCGTTGTTGTATTGCACAGGCAAAGCGTTGTAGTGTTTCTGCGTGTAATTAGCCCACAGGCTGCTCGTGTATAGAGACGTGCAATATGCTCTGAAAAGTGTAATTTTTACCTCTGATGAACAGTGAACAAACCTGCGTGCTATCATAGCGAAGATGTTCAACACTGAGCCCATCAAAACCAGGAGATTTGCCTTTCGACATGGCATTTATGGCGTTTTTTATGTCTTTGGCCACAAAGCTTGTACCTATTTTCTGGCCCGACAATATAGTGTCATTCTGGATGATCAACTGTGACGGTCCCAATGGAGAACTAACAGCAAAGTTAGATTTAAACAAGTCTGCTATACCCTTGTGGTCGCTAACACCCTCAATGCTCATATAAACTTTATCGTACAATATATATCATCTTGATCATCATTAGCATCAGCATCATTACCATTTACATCATCACAATCATCATCATCACTACAATCATCATCACCATCATCAACATCATCATCATCGCCCTCATCACCACCATTATCACCATCTTATTGTTATATTTAAAGTAAATGTTTGGCATAAAGTAACTATTTGTTTTAAAAGTAGACAAGAATGAGAGCGACAAGAATGATATTTGGATACATTTTTAGTTGTCAAGGTCGTCGAATATTCTGGACCGTTATAAAAGTCCCTTCGGTACAATCATACACATATACATATACATTCCCGATCAGTCCACTTTCACTATTCGTCTACTTTCCCAATCAGTCCACTTGTCCAAATGGTCCACTTGTCGAAAGTTCACAATTCGGCTGTATTTTTTTATGTATACTACGCGATAACTCATTGGCATTTGGGAACCGTTTTTGATGATTATTTTTGGGAAATATTTAAATGCATATCAGAAAATTTAATACATATAATTATGTTCATTATTCAAATAACTTTCACATCTAAAAAATAAATTTCACTACAAATAAAACAACTGTCTAACAAAACTAGTACCTACCAAAAATAATTTAAAAACATATTGTATCAAAACTAGACCTCTGCTAATTTCTCAGCGTACAACGAAAGTGTTCATTTATTAACAAAAATATGGTTTACATAACAAAAATACTGATTGCACATCAATTTCAATTAATTCTAAACGAAATAACAAATCTTTTAACAAAATTACTGTAATTTTTCTCAAAAGTTGCTCCACAAATTATCTTCGTTTATACAATGAATCACATACAACAAATATATTTATGATACAACGAGTAACACATATTGCATAACATAATTTCAAAAATATCATCTGATTTACTGGAAATAATCGGGACTTTTTATCTCTTTCGCATACAATCTTGAGTCCCTGGTACAATATGCCAGAATACAGTACAAGCTAGAACGCTGTGAAAATGAAACTGCCCTCATTATTTTCAAAAACTATAAATGCAAACAGTCATGTAGGGCTCGCGACCCGGCTCACGAATGTGGTACCACCAGCAGATGCCAAAAATGTTCTAATCGGACAGAAAAGGAAGCGTGGACGTCTTGCGAAAGCAAGATTCGCATTAATAATTCAATAAAACTTTTTTTTTATTAACCTATTATGTCCCACTGCTGGGCAAAGGTTAATAAAAGTTATTTTATTTATTTTTTATTTTCTGCTTTTTTATTTTAAGCTTTGGAGCTGATTTTCTTGTAAGGAATTAATATTATTGGAACTAAATTGAACCTTTACTTGCAAGCAATCAAGCATTCAAGCATTACACTTTGTTGTAATGTTTGTGTGCAATTTTAATTTTTTTTGTTGATCATATTGTTTTGAATAAATTATACAATTTGAACATTATGTCAAATAAAATGGTGTTTCATTCCGATAGACTGATGTACCTTTTAGTGAAATAGTTATGTCTTTTCTCATAAAGTTGTTCTCAAAATGTTTGTTGTATGCCAGAAATATTAGATATTATGTATTTAAATGTTAGACATGCATTGCGACAAAATGTTATGCATTAATTTTAGTACACACGCCAGCACATCAAGCTAAACATTGACGTATCTTGTTCCGTTGCACAGGATGCGATTTTCGAACAAAAATGTGTAGTCTGATGTGCCGTTGTCCGTAAATAATACTAAATTAATTTTCTTTTGATGTCATTGACTTTCCAAGATGTACATATTTTGATGCGCAATGAGTACTTTTGTTGGGGAAGTGGTATATTCGGTTGTGAAAAACTTGCTTTTTTGGTGAGCGGTTAAATACTATCCATTCCTTTTTTGTTGGAAAGAGGGCACCTCGGTAGTGGTGAATTTAAATTATAGGTGAAGAAAATATTTCATCTCTAAGGGTGGCAAACTAGGGCGTGAATCCGGATTCGCGCACTTTCCGGTAACCGATGTCAATAAAACTTGGCAAATATATGTAATTCCACGAACTTGTGAGGTCGGTTTTTTTAGTACTCTGTACTAAGATTATCAGAGTAGACGCATCATTAAAGTAGACCTATCGGGATAGAAGACCAAATGGGAAAGTAGACGAAATGGGGAATAGACGAATCGGGAAAAACAAGTGGACCGATCGGGAAAGTAGATCAATTGTACCGAGGGGATAAAAGTGTGTGAATTTTTCCTAAAAGAAAGTTCCCTTTGTCTAATTGATGCACAATAAAGTTTATAAGACTATTACATACCTAATACTTATTTAGACAGATTGCTTTATATGAATGAGAACTATTTAGTCACTAGCACTGAAATTGGTATTTAAGTAAAACTTTTGCTAAAACGGAAATGCACAGATTACTTCACTGTGTACATTCCAATCCGACAGGAGCCCCTTCTCACGTGTGCGAAAGGTGACGGTGATGCGGTATGAACTTTTGTTAATATGATATTTTTAGTCGAAATAACACTAATGATAACAAAAATTTAAACAGATGTTGTATTCCCAAGAAAACATAGTTATTTGATTTATTTGTTTATTAAAAATGGAAAGTTACGGTATGTATTCGACGTGAAAGAGTGTGTGCGAGTGTTTAATTTTTTCTTCATTTCTTAAAATTAGGGAGACGTGAAACCGGCTCCCGTGAATGAGAAGTTACCCACTTTTTAATTTTCATTTATTACTGTAGCGTAGTAAACTAGTCTTTTTATGTGCAAAACAGACTAAGTAAACAAGCAATCATATTAAATAAACAATGCTTAGCTTTTATGAGGTAATATAGAAGTTATTGGAAGGGACACACCTTTGGAGATTATCTGAAAACGACCCAGTTGTCAGTGGTTCCCCTATATCACTGTTGCCAGATTAGGCGATTTTTCGCCATTTAGGCTTCTTTGAGGGGTCGCGCGGCGACTAAAAAAGTGATCGGCGACTCGGCTATATTTAGGCTATGTTTCTAATAGGAAAAGGCGCTTTTAGGCTACTTAATAAAATGTCTGGGGAATTACAAATTTTATTGATAATTTTGTGGGGAATGGAGTTGTAAAATAACTCATTTGGGGGTTAGAGTATTTTTGCGTGTAGGGAATTGGGGAAATAAGAGAATATCGGCTACTTAACACACATAAATTGGCGAATTAACTTCGCAAAAGTCTGGCAACACTGCTATACATAAGCAATATTTAATATACTCTTTGGTTATCATCGTGATCGTAATCATAGCAGAATAGTTTTTAAACAAAATAATAACACTTCGTTTCTATTTCTGGATATACTCGATGTCCATAAATGAGAAACTTTCCGTGTTCGTTTTATGAAAATAATGTAATCATTTCCGAGCATATTTGAGAAAAAAATTATTTCCCAAATGAAATGTTTATGTAGTAGATAGAGTATTACGTATGTAGAAGACTTTATAGATTACTTTTAAAACTGATTGTTGTAAACATAAACTTATGGTTGTAAATCATAATTAAAGTTATTTAATGATTTTTACGTCTTTAATAACGTTTGAGAAAATAATTATGTTATGTATATAAGTATTTATAAAGTATTTTAGTTCTTGTTGGCTAAATGTTATGCAAAGTAAATCATAATTAAAATTACAATTAATGACTTACTACTTCAATAACATTTAAGAACGTATCGTACAATAAATGGAAATAGTAGGTATTATTGCAGGGCCGGGAAGTAAGGGATAGCTGGACGAATATGAGTTACAAGGACGAGCGCCAGCGAGATAGTAATGTAACCCATACGCGGCAAGCATGTCTAGCATGTCATGTAGGTATAGTATTTTTCTCAAACAATGTGAGGACATAATAAAAGACTAAAAAGAAAAAGTCATACAGCCATGTATGAGTTTTTCTTTTGCCTGTTTACGTAGTTAATTATTTAGTAGGTAGATTTAAAAGTTTAGAGAAGTGGACAGTAATGGATTTTCATAGGTACTTCCTTAAAAAAAAATTTCAGCCCACATGACCCTATATATAATATATACCTTAAGGACTAACATAAATACAATACAATATAAAACACAGTTTCTAACTAATCTACACGAATTTTGCACTTGTCGGCGACGTGTGGCGCAATCTGCATGCTGATTTAGATTCAAATCTGGATCGGGTAGTCTCGAAATCAGATGGGTTTCCGAGCGGGAAGATGAACCTGATTCCTACGATGTCTGTCTAATTTGTGAGTTAAATCCTTATTTTTTTTCCATCCTCTAAGGTTAAATCAACTATTGTTCCGATTTAAAATGTCAAAAGTTTCTCAGTGAATCGCAATTATGCGCCTCGACTCGGAAAAGACGCAGTTTTGGATCGGGAGAGGCAATCAAAATCAACCTGCTGGTGTCAAGTAACCGGCCGCGGAATCGCCGATATATTATAAAACCCTTCGGCCAAAATTCTTCCTTCATGAAGATCCACAGATGTTCGGTCGGCACTCTCACCACAAACGAATTGAAATTCACGTTGTGACTCCAACCGTTCGACCCTCAGGGTGTATTTGGCTTTATGTCTGATGTACTCCACTATCTCCATCTCCTCAGACTTCGTGGAGTAATGCAATCGTGACAGGTACAGCAGCGTCGTCGGTATGGCCGGACGCAGCAGGAAGTTCGGTCCTGTCGGTGTTGTACCACACTGGTTACGGCTGGTGGGCTTCTTCTTCTTCTCCACTTTTGTGAAGCCGTCTTCATCGATCCATCTGTCTCTGTGGTTTTACAACTTGAGAGACAGCTACGCGGGGATTACTTCTTCCCTTAGTAGATTGCCGCCGTTCGTGTTTCAAAGTAGCGGGTCCGCTACTTGAAGCGGCTACAGAGGCGTTTGCACGTGTAGGGGTTGACGTGCATACGCGTGACGTTTCCGCCGAGGCGGAGGAGCGGCAGCGGAGCGCGGTGCATCACGCGCGGTAGCAACAGCGATCGGTGCATTCGAATGTAAACTCGCTGCAAATGGATGCATTTTGCGCCTCACGACGCATGTTTACATTAGAGGCTTCTGGTGACCTACATACCAAAGCAGGGTTGCTTAATAACACAACTTGGGCACGCAGCTCACTTACGGTGTACTCCGAAGCCTCTAATGTACACTGTAATTCAGCTAGGCTCGACTTCGAGAACGTAATGTCCTCAGCAGCCTAGTGACATCAACGTGGTCAAACGTGACTGGGGGCAGCTTGTGCAACTCCTTCGCCACAAATGTGGGCACGTCGTCCGGGTCAGTCTCCTGGAGACTCTTCACGCCTCCATCCCTCCGGCGAGATGGCATCTGCAGCTTGATTTTAATTACCTCTCCCCATCGGAAACTCTTCCGAGTCGAGGCGTACGCGACTGCGATTCACAACTGGGCCGATCGGAAACTTTTGACATTTCAAATCGGAACTGTGGTTGACTCACAAATTAGAAAGATATAGTAGGAATCAGGTTCATCTTCTCTCTCGGAAACCCATCTGATTTCGAGTCTCGGATGGGCTACCCGATCGATCGATTCCGATTTCAATTAAAATCGGCGTGCTGTTCGGTTTTCCTGAGGCTCTGGAACATAGTACAGCATCTTGCCACTGCAAATCTCATCCTCATTGAAATTCGATTTGCAGAAATGCACAATGCTGACTTCGTCCATGTGTCGATGGCATGTTGAATAAACGCCAGGAGCTCATTGGCAATGAGTTGCTAATTAACTCACTGCGTAGTGGAGCGTCCGTTTCCGAACGCGCATTGCACTGCACTGAGCACGGTCAAGGCCTGCACTTTGCACGACTTAACCGGCAAGAAGTCGTACGGTCCATAAATGACAAACTTTCCGTATTCTGTATTTAATTATTTAAATTTCTGTGAGTATGACAGTAAGTAGGTACAGTCCAGAGCACGTCAAACTTGACACTTTGTACTTTGGACCGCGCTTATCATAAGCGGTATAGAGTTGGATTTAAATCTTAAGTGTCAAGCATGACGTGCTCTTGACCCTATACCTATTGCTTGCTTTTGCCTTATTATCGCATTATTACTTTCTGCGATAATAAGGGCGCCTTAAAATTAGACGCTTGTAGGAGTGCTGCAGTGGCTCGGTAGTCGCGCCACGACTCATTTTCTTACATTACTGCCTGCAAAAGTGGCGCGACCATGGCGCTGCAGCTGCGTTTCTAATGACGTAAAAATGTTGTAGTGTGCCAGTAACGCGCCCCTGCAGCGCTTCTATAAATGTCTTATTTGAAGGCGCTCTAATAAGTAATAACAGAAATTAAAAGCACGCTATCAAGCGAGAATATCTTTAAATTTTGATGCTTACATTTAGTCCATTAAAATATCTATCGAGATGGAATAGCTTATTATAAATTCGTGTTTTGTAGGGCGAAAGCGACATTTTGAATTTTTTTTCAAGAGAGCATGTTTTAGGTTTTAAGTTTTAACGAAGTTTAGGTTTTAAAATTGAATTTAAAACAGAACGTAAATATTTTAATACAGTCGCGAAAAATTAAAACTCTTTCTACGGATTTTTTTTTCAAAATAACGCGCGCTCACACACGCATGGCGCTTTCGTACTTTCTACAAAACATCGACGTGATTAAAGTTCCTTCGTATATCGTATTATATATTGTATATATATTTATTCGTTTCACATATCAAGTGTAATAATAAACTAGGCACGAGTACACGGGCAAGGACCGATTTCAGAAACCACCAGTTTTCCACTGAGGGCTATAGCTTCGATTTCCACTGCTGCGCCCAGTGGCAGCTTAGCCACTTGATATGTCGCTCTTGCCGGAGCGTATTTCTTGAAATCTGAAAGGAATTCATACAAAATTTTCTCCTGCGTATATAGAGTAATTCAGTGTTGTAGTAGGGAATGAGTAAGTGTACATATTACATTTATTAAATTCTCAGGTACCTACGCAAAAATACCACTACCATACGTAAAGTAGAATATCGAGAGTATTTTATGTATCACTGTTGAAATTAAGATTAGGTTAATTACAATACACATAGAATAGAAATTACAGAGCTTAAAGCTTTAAAAACCTATCATTTTGCATAAAATTACGCAACGTAACAGTTACGCAGTACAAAATTGATTAAGCAATATTATGTAATTCGTGTTTAGTAGTTGGCCAGCGTTATTTGTATGTTGTCTATTTTAGCCTTACTTCAAAAATAATGATAATTATACATAAATACACCTCCACTGTTCGAAACTATTGCTTAGCAAATGCAAATTTTGGTTATTAGCTAATATTTCTTTTTCGTGACGTGGTTTATTTGCTGATTTTCATAAAGACTGACACGTTGGGACAAAAATTGAAAATGAAGGCTCATTATGAATATTTTAACTAGAATTAAACATTTTAATATCACCATTTATACCAACATTCTGCATAAACTTGGTTAACACATCGGAAGTCGTTCATATCAACAAGCAGTATAGTTGTCTTCACTACGGATTCTAGTGAAGCACCACCTGCTTCAAGCACGCGTTCCAGGTTCTCTAGAGCTTGCCGCGTTTGTGCTTCGACTCCGCCGCAAACTACCTGCGCTTCCTTATCGAGACCTAGCACCCCGGATATATACAAGGTACTGTTATTTGCCAATATGGCTTGGCTGGAAAATAAAAGGTAATAATTTATTGGACTATCATATATTTCTTCTTAGTAGTCACCCGTGAAACTCCTTTCGATGATAGTAACACTTTGAATTCATCAAAATAAACTAGTAAATGACAGTGATGATTTTAATTAACTATACCTTATCTACTGTCGTATTGTAGCCCTATACCTTCTGATGAGTGCGACATTGGAAACATTTTTCGAGATTAATGACATTTTTTTTTTCAAAAACATAATGTTAACTTAAACTTTTTTCGGGAAGCTTAGCCTTTAGGTCGTCAACCCCACAGAGTTTAAAAACAAAAGCATTTAACCAGTGCGTTCTACCAGTTATGTCTGGAGCCGAGACGCGGGCATTAACAATAGGCCTCATCCACAAATTTAAAGTCGGTCAGCGTGGGATGGGGCGAGCTATGCTTGGGGTTTCTCTGATGAACCGAATTCCAAATGAAGTCATACATAGCTCACAAAATCAATAACCTTAAATGACAGTGGGCAGTACATGTCTGCAGGAGGGTTGATGGCCGAGAAGCAGACTTGTTCTGGAATGGCGACTATGTCAAGGTAAACGTTGTGTAGGACGCCCTGCGGTTCGATGGATGGACGACCTAAGAAGGTAGCCGGCAGCGGCTGGATGCGCGCGGCACAGGACCGAGAGAGTTAGCGTGCTCAGGGGGAAGCTTATGTCCAGCAGTGGATGCGTGTAAACTGATGATGAACTTAAACTTACTCTTACCTGTACGGTCCTACGGGTGCGTAAATCTGTTTCGACTTAATGATAGTTTTTGTCACGGTCTGGAAAGGCGGTATTGGCGCACTCATTTTGTTAACACGTTCGGATTTCATTAGTGCCAAACGTCTCTGCCCTGCTAGACACGAAAACTCGTCTCTTATCGAGTAGTCACGATGAGGGGTCAACAGTGCACACACGATAAATATAATTTAGATAAACACGTTAAAATAAACGTTACTTATTATTAAATGTTGCCTACACGTGTGTTGGAAAATCTTTTTATTGACACCCCTTCTTCTGCTTAGATTGTCTGTGATTGTTTTGAATTTTGTTTTAAGTTTTTAGTGTTCCTTGCTTAGACTATGGAAACCAAGTTCCTTGTTACGGCTACTTACAAAGTACAATTTTTTTCCTTAAATCGGCATCTTGTGTAGTTTATATTTTTGTCGAAATTTTTTTAGATAGAAGACACGTCGTCTTCACAATGTATGTACACTTGTGTGTATTTAATATGTGATACTCTCAAAAACGTTAAGAAAATTCGTCTATTCGACCGCATTTCATGTTTTGTTTACCAAATGTAAACAAAACATGAAATGCGACGTCAATATTATTATTATTAAATATTATTTATTTATTTTGAAATACTTTTCCTGTATAAACAAGAAACATGTACAGTCCTTGCACTGGAAGAGTTTTAAACAAATCAACCATTATAAATCTTCAACTTCATGTTTATCCTAATTATTTGTGTGATGTACTTGCTCCAAAGTTAATTTTACCACCAGTTTGAATTAACGGCAAGACATGAAGGTCTAAAGACAGATAGCACATATTCGAAACCTCTAAACTACATGAATCCATAGTCCTGAAGATTTAGAATACATAAAATGTATTAATACTTCTTTTATTTTTTTCCATCCTCTAATGCAGCGTTCTCACATTCCATTCGTGGGATAGGCGATGCGAATAGCGATGAGATGCACGACACGCATGTGTAAACGGCTTAGCCTGGAAAAAAATTAAAAGAAATGAGCTGCCCTAACTACAGAATCAACGTGCTTAGAACCAAAATTTGAAAGTTACAAATGGCGAATTTCTTTAGTGTTGTACCATAATATATCGATAAGTCATTATCGACATGCAAATGTATGGCTTGAATGTTGAAACGGTTTTTTTTAGTTTCTTCAGTTTACTGTAACCAAAGTATGCCTAAACAAACACAAGTCTTATAATTTAATCTCGAGTGGTATATTATTATAAATGTAAATTAAATTAAAAAAAAAAATTAATTTTTTTTTAAAGATTACAACTGGTAACTTATTTAGCAAAAGTCACCAAACTGCTGTGCAGTTTGTTGGCGACATGCGCATTCTTTCTTAATTATACCTACTTTACTGGTATATAACATTACATAGTATTAATTGTACT
>NW_020653740.1:197919-273946 GCF_003589595.1 Hyposmocoma kahamanoa | reverse complement strand
TACTTTAAGAGGTACGCCTTTAACCTACATTTTAGTACATATTTACGCAACGTCTTTTACTAACTGTCAAATACAAGGTTATTCAGGTTTCTGCGGATTCTAGTATTCCCGTTAATTCCCAGGCTTTCTTAAGCAAATGAATCTATCAATCAATTTTAACACAGAAATAATGGAAGTAGTTGTAAAAACCAATTATCGGAAATCAACAATTATCATGTACTAGCTTTTCCCCACGACTTCGTCCCCGTACAATTTTTATACAAATGAAAAATATTCAAGTATAAAGCAAATCGCTATTCAATATAATAAAAAAAAATATTCAAGTATAAAACAAACTTTATTACCCCATTTCGCCGCATTTTTTAAAAACTGTCATGCCATTTTTTTTACCATTTTTATTGTAAAATATTTATGCAAAGTTTCGTCTTTGTAATTTCAAGGAATATTATTTTTCATGCAAACGTTTTTATCCGTTTTCGCCCTCTTAGGGGATGAATTTTGAAAAATCCGTCCGAAATATTTGACTATTCAAAATTAAGATGGTTTTCTGATCCAACGTTTATATCCGGCAGTCCTATGATTTCCAACCATTCTTTCTTCCTTTTTTCCTTTTAGGAAAACTTGAAATAATAAAAATAATAATAATAAAACAATAAAACCACGTAGTGAATTGTTTTAATAACAGAATATCGATAATATGTATGCTTACAAGATCAACACTATCTCAAAATAATCGTTAACAACAATCATCAAAATATACAAACAAACAGGCAATCTAAAGTAACAAAAGCAAAATTTGGCAACATTTATAAATAAACTACGTAAATAAGTCTAATTACATGAAATATTTGGGCTATTGTGTGATTTATACACAAAAAAAACACATGCCTGTGCAATGTATGTAACATTCGATTGATTTGCACTTTTTCTAAAGCCACATCCCTTAATGCTGCAGCGTCGCATTTTTATTAATACCTAATTATTCTCACTGTCAATATTTTTGTCCAATTTAATTATAATTCATGCGAATAATTCAATAGTACATTTGGAAAACATTTGTTTTGACATTTGATGTACTTCCCTTTGACAACGGTATCATGTACCTCATGTACTGCGAAATGGACACGGTTGGCATTTAAGATGACGTTACGTATTTTCGATTCCCGTGTTTGACACAGACCACTGTAATGCTATCTCTTTCGGCTTAAGACGGCACGTAATAGTTAAACGAAGACAATAGCATGTTTATGTTTTCGACGTCGAAATGCTTCATATACATATAACGTCTGATTTATATATATCAACGTAACATGTCCTTTAGTTTCCATAGTCTAACACCGCGTTTACACTATAATGTTTCGTCGAAACAATCGACGAAACATTCGTGTCGAGTGGTTGAAACGCGTTCACGCATTCGTGCGATAGGCGATGCGATGCACGTCACGCATGTGTAAACGGTCACTTCGCTATTCGCGTCGTGCATCGCATCGCCACTCGTGCGATCGCCTCGTGAGCGGTGTTTCGAGCACGAGTCAAAGAACACGAGTTTTTTTAAAGGTGTGCTTTTTTTTCATGGCATGTATTATTTTTATTATTTTATTATTTTCGTAAATATTTATACAATGCATTTTCTTTAAAATGTATGCAACAAAAGGTTATTGTAAATTCTCGGACAACACTCAAACAGGGTAATTATCACGGCCTTGCATATTAAACTGGACCGCGCACTAAGTTAATAAAACGAGACAAGTGAGAGACTTCAAAATAGTAATGCGTCTCTTTCATTCATGTTTCAGCCAGCCACATTGTTTTTAACTTTTTAATTTTTACAGAAAATGTATTATGCTTCTTATGCATTACCAACACTACTAATATTATATCATAATTCAAATTAGTATACTTATTTGAAATGCTACTTCATAATAGAAGGTTTCATTGTTGATATATATTTTTTGTATTATTACAGTAAAAGCATATTACCTTTAAGCTAATTTAATTAATACAGTGAATAGCGACATCTCTCGCCAGGACTGGTAGCTGTAAAGGTACTAACTGGGTGATAAATCTGCAATAGATTTCTCATAGATGGCGCTACGACTAAAAAGTCGTTAAAAGACCAAGTACAAAGACACGACGCAAGCACATAGAAAAAATCGTGAGGTCCGTTGATTCGTTCCGTGGCTTAGTTGGTATAGCGTCTAACACGGTATGCAAAATGACGTCGGTTCGAATCCGATCGGATCGAAGGAAATTTTTTCTGAGTGTTTTTTCTGAGTGTTCGATCTTTGTATTAATAATTATAATTTTATTTAACCAAAATTTAAAAAAGTTAATACACTAGACACTACCGATCATGATTTTATTTAGCCTTGGCAACTTGTTACACAAGGACAGACCACTACTTCGAGCTATCTCACGTAACTCGGTTTTTACTTTTGTTTAAAATAAACCTTAACATAACCCAATAAGGTGTAAGTTTGTAATATTGGTATATCGAAGTGCGCGATCCAGTTTATGAAATATATAAACCCGTGGTAATTATATTTGGTGTCAATTTCAATAGTAAAATATAATGACTAAAATCTAATAAATTCCGTAGTTTTAAAAGTGGTTACATAATAATGATAAAATCATAAACATTATTTTAAAAAAAAGCAAATGCTTTGTAATAATTTTTACGAAAATTATATGGATAAATACTTAGAATAATAACGCATAGAATGATAGTTTCATATCAAACGAACTGTCACAAGTGAGGCAAAAATCAAATTCATGTAGGCTAATTTTAGTAGTAGGTTAATTTTCGGTTTTAGTGAATATTTATATAAAAATACAAGTTGAAACGCGTTACTTCCTTGTGGAATGTGATGTTAGTATCTATTTATGTTTGTCTGACGTATTTATACACTCATTTACCGCACATTTCGTCATTTTTAGCTAAAATTCTGGATTTGTTCGCGGTGCAAGTGACCTTGAGCACTGAAGGCCCGCCCGCTCGTGTAGGCCATTTGGGAGCGCTTCAATTTGCCTCACTTAGCGTGTGCGGGGTAGGACACGCATAGAAATATGCGTTATTTTATTATCTAAGGATAAATATTATAAAACACAGAGTGTATTTTTATTACTTGTTGTTTACTTTTTCTGAAATAAAGTAAATGTTAAAAAAAATCCATGACAGTCATGATTACTTACTACATATTTTTGAACACAACACAAAGTAGGTACTTGTTATTACATATATTCGATTGTATATTACATATATTCGAAAATTAACAAACGTTTACATTTCATTGCACGCGACACCTACGTATATACAATGGTATACAAATACTTACATTATCTTCAGTGTCTATTGTGCGTTCGCAGCCATACACTGATCCCAAGAAATTTTCCATGGCGGTATATATACGAACCATATAGGTTCATATATATCTTCCACCCCCATACCCGAAATTATAGATTGTTTTTTCTTACGAAGATACGCACGAAAATTTGCCATTAACTTCTTCGCTTTCAACTCATTGATTGGTAATTTTATAATATTAATACGGTTCCATGCATCGTTAACTTTGTGTTTAATTTTGTGGTTTGGATGTTTTGGGTTTCAAATGAGTTCTTCGGTTTCATACATATAGTTCTAGAAAATACAAGACCCGCGCATTACTCTAATCCATTTTGTACTTACGTATTATCGCTTTGGAAGCTAGCAGTTTATGTATATATAAAGTACTCTGTGGTTTATCTGAAGCGGGACGAATAAGGAAATGGCAGGCTTTTGAAGTTACAACTACAGTCTTTACAAAGATCATTAATTTTATTTTAAGTATATTATGAAGAAAAAAACGAAAAAAGAAATAGCAAAGAAGGAAGCTAGAACTATATTCCTTAACTGAAACCAAATTAGAAAAGACTTTATCCTGAAAATTCCACTAATTACGAATTCAAAGTTTTTGTTCAAAGTGATAGAAGATAATGTGATCTATGTGAAAGTGAGAACATAAATATTGAATACCGCCGCTTAAAAAATTATGTAAAAAAACCGAATAAATGAACTAAGTTATTTTAGAGAAATTGAAAATGAATCTATTAGAACTACAATGGAATATTACTGAGTATCCGATAATTAAATGAAGACATGACTCAAAGGACTTGTATCTAAGTCAAAACCATTAATAAAAAATGGAACTTTTTTTATTGGTTTTCACAGTTCTGGGTACTTTGACCTTTTAAGCCAATCGTCAAAATAATCACTTCCATAATGAAAATATAGCACTAGGGTCATAATCCAGAACTCTACTCAATGCTCAAGTCAGGATTGCACTGGCAACACAAGTACTGGAAATACGACCCTAATGGCAGGGACTTGAGTATGATTTCGAGTGCTTTAAGTCATACTCAAATCCTGACTTGAGCATTGAATAGAGTTCTAGAAAACGGCCCTTAGAAAGTAAAACGAAAACGCTTTAAATTTCGTTCACCGTGTTAGATATAAAGTTACATATTGGTTTAAATAAGTTTTTTCTTGAGAGTAACGATTGAACGTTTTTGGGAATATCACTGTCATCTACACAAAGGTCCTTTATTTCTGCCACAAGTATTAGACGATGAAAATGCTATTGAACACAGGTGAAATTTATATATTGTAAGTCGGTTGTTTCTTCGGTACAATGAGGACATTTATTATTTTGAAGGATTCCCAATCTCTTTAGGGGAGCAGGAATTCTGCAGTGGCCAAATCTCATTATATTGATGGCAGTTATCTGTTTCCGTGAATCTAGATTCGTTTTATTCCACCAAGGTTGGGCGGGCGGGCTCATTTCTATACTGGTGTACCACTTTGCTTTTATTTCAGTCGCTTTCCTCCGATATTCCATCCATAAGGACTTCAGTGACAACATGAACTTGAAGTTTTGAACTGGAAGTCAGTGTAAGGTACTTTCAAACAAGAGGAATGGTCTTCATCTTCTTCATGCAACTCCATTCAAATTCAAATTCAAATTCAAATTCAAAATAATCTTTATTTCATAGATAAGCATTATTACACTTGAAATCGTCACAAACTCTACCGCTCTACCGCTCATTCGTAAGGCAGATTCCCCTGAGAAGAATGAGCAAGAAACTCTAGGGGTTGCTCTTTGTAAATAACGTTTACAATATTTTTTTATTTGAAACATCAGATTGAGACTACCTCCATGAGCTAAACGGGTTACTACCACGGATTTTTGTCATCCAAGTACGCAGAAGTTGTATAATAACCTTTAGTATAAAGTTTTTGTTTCACTATAGTTTTAAACCTCGTGAAAGGCAAATTTTGTATATCAACCGGAATCTTGTTATAGAAGCGTATACATTGCCCCTTAAATGATTGTTTGACTTTGTGAAGACGACTATCAAGAAAAGCTAGTTTATTTTTATTCCTCGTATTAATGTTATGTCTGTCACTATTTTTCATAAAGAAATTACTATTCCTTTTAACATAAATTATATTTTCATAAATGTATTGTGAGGCTAGTGTAAGAATGTTAATTTCCTTAAACTTATCTCTCAAAGATACTTTGGGGCCCAGATTGTAAATTGCCCTAACTGCACGTTTCTGCAGGACAAAGATTCTATTGATATCGGCGGCATTACCCCAAAGCAAAATGCCGTATGTCATTAGACTGTGAAAGTAGCTGAAGTAAACCAATCTAGCGGTTTCGACGTCTGAAAGTTTCCTTATTTTTTTAATCGCGTACACTGCAGAGCTGAGCCGTTTTGACAACTTACTTATATGGGGACCCCATTGCAATTTAGCATCTAACGTTATACCTAGAAATACAACTGTATCCACAAGATTCAATTTTTCGTTTCTAACTACAATGTTTGTAACCGTCTCTCTAACATTGGGTAATGTAAATTTCACACAATTTGTTTTTTTCTAATTAAGAAGTAGGTTATTAACAGCAAACCAATCAACTACTTTAGATATAGCATTGTTCACATCGTCATAGGAACATTGGTGCCTTTTAACTTTAAATAACAAGGAAGTATCATCAGCAAACAATACTATCTCATGTTTTATACCCTCCATAAGGCTAGGTAAATCATTAATATAAACTAAAAACAAAAATGGGCCTAGAATTGAACCTTGAGGGACACCCATGCTAATTACAGGACGATCTCGTACCGTTAACATCGACCCTCTGTACCCTACCACGCAAATACGATTTAAGAAGGTCGAGATCACGTCCCGCCACACCATAATGGCGAAGTTTCCTGACCAGTGTATCATGGTGCACACAATCAAAAGCCTTGGAAAGGTCACAGAATACACCAATAGCATCATGTGAGACTTCCCATGCATCAAATATATGATTAATCAACTCTACACCAGCGTCGGTTGTAGAGCGACCCCGAGTGAAACCAAATTGTTTAGGAGACATTAAATTATTACTATAAAAATGTGCACACATCTGATTTAGAATAATTTTTTCAAATATTTTACTGAGAGTTGGTAGTATTGATATAGGTCTGAAATTGGTGGGGTCAGAAATACTACCAGATTTGAAAAGTGGAATAACTTTACTTTGCTTCATGAGGTCAGGAAAGACACCATCATCAACACATTTATTAAAGACACAGGCTAAGTAAGGCGCAATACAATCAACTATAGAACTAATTACTCTGACTGAAAGACCATCAAGATCAGCAGTATTTTTTATATTTATAGACTTAAAGGCTTTAACAATATCGTTTGGAAATACATGACGGAACCTTAAATTAGTGATACTAACTGCATTATTTTCTTTTAGTAAGGATTCAGCGGCCGTGGGAGATGAATTTAACGAATTAGTAGTCAAAATTGGAATGTCGGTAAAAAAATTTTCAAATATTTTAGCAACTTCTGCGTCTGTGTTTACAATTTTGTCATTAAATCTTAGTTGAAAATCTAAGTTACGAGGTTTGACCCTTCCAGTTTCGCTATTTATAATATTCCAAGTCGTTTTTACTACATTCGCGCTGCTTTTTATTTTATTATAAACATTGCTTTGGCTGCCACACAAACACGTTTAAACATTTTCGAATATTTCCTAACAAAATCATTAAAACTGTTACTAGTGTTATAAGTTCTTTCATCGTAAAGATCATATAGCCTTTGTCTACTTTTGTGTATTCCCACAGTCGCCCATTCACTAAATTTCAATGAATTATTAATAGTCATGATTTTGGACTTAAAAACATTATCACGTTCACTTTTCACTATGTTGAAAACTGAATTATACAATTTATTGGGATCGTTAACGTACGGAATGTCAGTTAGTTTAAGCATTACTATTTTTTATTACCATTAGCTTCTTCATTGCCAGTAATACCAGAATGTGAAGGTACCCACCTTATATGTTATATTTTTACCTCTACTATACATGTCATGTAGCAATTGTTTTATATTATATACTATACATATAACACAAATGATATTTATATTTTTTGTTATTGAGTGCAGCCAATACACTTTGAGAATCAGTAAAGATAATTATATTAACAACTTCGAGAATATTTACATAAAGTAATGCTTGGATAATAGCATAACACTCCGCTGTGAAGATACTACAATAGTTGGTAATCTTGAAGCATTTAGATAATTTAACCTGTGGCTCATAAAATGCCGAAGTTTCAGTATCTTTAGTCTTTGAGCCATCTGTATACAAAGTGTATAGAGACTTGTTTTCAAGAAATTGTAGTAGCTCACGTTGGTTGTCAACGTTTTGAATAAGTAGTGTTGCCATGTTGCCCAATGAGGAAGTAGTTATACTTTAAGTAAAAAGGTTGCTAGATTCCAAGAAATTAATTCTGGGTAAAATTGCCTAAAGTGGCTGAACAAAGACATAATTATGGGATTGCGGTTTTAAATACATTTTTTTTCTTAATTTTACAAAATATAAATCGAAAAAATAATTAATTGAAAAAAAATTATCATCAATATCAATCAAATCATTATCATCTTGTGATAGTGAAGGTTAAGCTTTATTTTCGTTTTTTTCCAATTTTTTACTTTTTTCACTAAAATAGCTAAAAGATTTGACTATCAAATATTTTGTTTTGTACCTAATAATTTCGTAAATCTGAATAAATCTATATAGCTAAAAACTGGCTACAGTGGCAACACTGCGAACAACTGTTTATAATGCATTGGCTCAGTTCATAAGGAACAATGTTATTAAAATTTACATTATTATTTATCCACTTAACATTATTTTCAGCTATTACCATCTCATTTCCATTTCATAATTTCCATCCTTTTTTGTTTAGATTTACCTATAATATAGTACCTACCCTATCTTGTTAATCACCGTACCAAAATTCCGTTTGCTTTTATTTTTATTACGCGATTTCCTTTCCCCGTTTTTAAATTCCTATTAATATCCAAAACCCCACATCAACGTTCCACAACAGCAACAACTGCGACGACAATGATATCCTGAAGTCTCAAGAAGGAAGAAAGTATTGGAAGAATTATCAAAAATTGGCAACTCAATCGAAATTGTATATGGCCAAAGGCTGGACGCCATAGTGCCAGGACATAAGAAAAAAAAGTAACTTCGCGTCGCTACTCGTATCTAATTTCGCGACGCTACTCGTGCCTAACTTCGCGATAGCGAAGTGACCGTTTACACATGCGTGTCGTGCATCGCATCGCCTATCGCACGAATGTGAGAACGCGGCATAGAGAATGGGTAGTCTGCTGTAACATGAGGCCAGTGTTGGGCGTTAATCAATAAATTTCAGTCAGAAATTCAATCAGATTAAAAAATTAACTCAATTGAATTCAACCGCTATTAAATCAATTGCGACGTGTCGTAATTGATTTAATTAGGGGGGTCGATAGGGGGGCCAGTTGGGGGGCCGGTTGGGGGTCGGTTGGGGACCGGTTTGGGGCCAGTTGGGAGGTCGGTTGGGGGTTCGGTTGGGGGGCCGGTTGATGTGCCGGTTGGGGGGCCGGTAGGGGAACCGGTCGGGGGCCGGTTGGGAGGTCGGTTAGGGGTCGGTTAGGGGGTCGGTTAGAGGGTCGGTTAGGGGGTAGGTGAGGGGTGTGTTAGGCGGTAGGTTGGGGGTTGGGTTAAGCGGTGACTGAGGGGGTGGGTTGCGAGAACCGCAATTAACAATTAATTAATTGTTAATTGCGGTTCTCGCAACGAACAATTGATCAATCGTTAATTGCTGTTTCGCAATTGACAATTAATTAATTGTCAATCTTTAATTGCCAGAACAATTAAATTTTGCCCAACACTGCATGAGGCTATGACATGAGGTCTTAGAGAAAGGGTTCCCAAACTTATTTTGTCTATTGCACACTTTGAGAATAAAATATTTTTAGCGCTCCCATTTTTTCACCTACTTAAAAACAACTATAAATTCAAATTAAATTAATTATTGTGAGCGGAGATTAAACATTCATTCTAAACGAGACTTTTACTATAACCCGCAAGAGTTAACTTGAGATCTGAGCGCAGTAGGTAGTACACAACGGCGCTCAGGTCTCAAGTTAACTCTTACGGGCTACACCTGCCAATGAGAATGATTATTGAAACGCAACTTTATAGTATTCAGACAAAGTATCTTTTATTCAAAATAAAACAAACATAATCGATTCTAATATAAAGCTAATGCGAAGGATGAATCTGATGCTGTTTAATAAGTTTGTTGATATCAGGTTCCAATTTACTCCAGAACAGCCGCAAGTCACCACGGTTCGGTAACATGCAAACGATTTCTGTCTTTAGTAAGCAGCGTTGTCACAGCACTAAAACCACGTTCACACAAATATGACGATGGGAATGCTATCAAGAATTGTTGAACGATTGACCACAATCCAGGGTATAATTGTGGGATCGGTTTTTGTAGCCAAAATACTTGGTAGCCATTTTTGAACTTGATTTTTATTTCCTCGTTCGTTGTCCATTCTATAAGTTCTTCTACCAGCTGAGGTGATATCGCTGTGTTGACATTTGAAAACGGATCCAACACCCAGTCTGGTATTTCCAAGTTCAAAATGTCCTGGTATCGTTCGGTGAAGTCAATGGAGGTTTTCCAAATGTTGGTAGTAGGCAAACAAGTCGTCGTTACTGCAGGATACTGATAATTCGGAAAATTGTGAAACTCACGTCTGCCCATATTCTTTTTGTGTAGAAGCAGTTTGGCTGCGAAAGTAGCAACGACATTTTTTTGTTTTAATTAAATTTAGTTCATAGCCTTGCAGTTGGAGGTTATGTCGTTGAACAATTTATACAGGTCTGTCATGTAAGCTATATCATTATTTGATGTAATGAGCTTGTTGCGCAATTATGTATCTTTAGTTTACAAGAACTCTATCACAGACTCAAACAGGTTGTAAAATCGAGTCAGATAATTGCCTCTTGATAGCCAACGAACTTAAGTATGAAACAACAAACGGTTGAAATCTTCGTCATTGGTAACACAAAGCTGATGAAATAATGTATCATTCAAAGAGCTGTTACGGATTTTATTGACTGCTTTGATGACATATTGGAGTGATTGAAATAGTCGTTCACTTAAATTTCTAGCAACCAAATGTTGTGTATGAATAACGCAATGTACAGCAAGGACATCTGGAATTTTACTTTTTAAGTACGCCATGAACCCTTTATGGCACCCTGCCGTAGCCGGAGCGCCATCCGTAGCAACTTATATAATATTTTTTCAAGTGAATCTCTTTCTCATCACAAAACTTTTCCAATGTATTGAATATGGTTTCGCCTTTCGCATCGGTCTCTAAATTTCTAGCAACAATAGTTCTTCACATATTTTCTCATCTTTAATAAACCTCACGTAAGACAGCAACAATGCTTAATTAGTTGATAAAGTGGACTCATCGAGCTGAATTGAGAATTGTCTAGTTCTCAGATGATTGCACAATGATTCTTCAATGTTTTCAGCCATTTCATCAATTCGTCTTTGCACAGAATTATTACTCAAAGGAATTTTTCGGATAATATCTGCGGCCAGTTTATGAAGCACAGTAGTTATTACTTCTTTCATTGCCTGCAAAATTAACTCTTCTCCGATGTTGTGTGGTTTGCCTTTTTGAGCAATTAACAAAGAGATTTCGTACGAAGCTCGAAGTCCGTCGTTATCTTGCTTAGCAGCCGCCGAAAAGAGTTTTGCTACATTTGGCTGAGTATTATGCTTCTTCTCTTGGTCTTGAAAATATGCTACATTCTTATCTGGATACATTTTATTCAAATGATCTTGCAGTCTTGAAGGCTTCATTGCTTCATTCGAAAATGTTTTTAGACATAGAAGACACAAAGGCGGCGATGGGTTTGTGGGATTTTCAATGAATCCGAATTTAATACATTCCGCACAGTATTGCCGTCTCTTCTTTTTTACTTCCGACATTGTCTTGTTTTGAGAAATACGTAAGTAAGTGTTGAACTTAAGTACTGCTTATCTATTATAAAAAAAAAAAATATTACGTTGTTTATATAGAATTGCATAAGCAGCACGCACCGACAAAATAACACAAACATGCATAAACTCATTTATCTCATTCGACGGTCAATCATACTCAACAAGTAAGACCAAGTATTCTATGAACCAGCCGATTGATACAGGATGCACAAATGGGGTTATTTAACAAAAACTTGTTGAAACATGATTGCCCGCGGTCTATTATCTACGAAAAATTATCTATCTAGGAATACTAATAACTATTAAAATGCGAAACTGTGTCTGTTGCCTTTTTATTTGTTTGTTTGTGTCTACTTTCATTTCGAAACTGAGCGACCGATTGACATGATTTTTCTTATTTTTATTCAATAAAACAGGACAGATATATGAACTACACGGAGAGAAATATCGAACCGAGTTAGTTTGAGCAATCTCTTAATTGTTCACAAGTTGTAGTCGCGAGCTCAGGCGGTGTCTGAGTTCTCCTAGATGAAGTTACAAATCTCCCCCTAAGCCTCTATACAACGCCCCCATTTTTTTTCTGGGTCTGGAAGGAAAGGAGCTGCCTTATCTATGGAATAAACGTCCCTATCTACACCAAAAATATCCACGACAAATGGCGGATTTAGTGTTGTACCATAATCATAGATAAGCCAATATCGACATACAAATGTATGGCTTAAATGTTGAAACTGTTGTTACTATGTTTTATGTTTGCAAATTTGTGTAGTTTAGTATAATCAAAGTATGATTAATACAAGGCTATTAATACTAGGCAAGTAATGAGCCATTTTAATCAAAATTAAATATAAAGTTATTTACCAATAAATGTAACGATGGAATTGCATTATCATGTAATCTAGTTACATTCAGGATCGTATTCCAGAACTCTACTCAATGCTCAAGTCAGGACTTGAGCAGACTTGAGTATGATTTCAAGCACTGGAAATACGACCCTAATGGCAAGGACTTGAGTATGATTTTCAGTGCTCACTGCAATACTCAAGTCCTGACTTCAGTATTGAGTAGAGTTCTGGAATACGACTTCATAAGTTCTGTTTAAATTTGAATGGAGCGAACAAACGAAGATGGTATTTGATCCAATGTTTATGTCCGGCAGTCCTATGATTTTCAACCATTATTTCTTTCTAAAATAATAATAATGAAATAATAAAAACCTGGTAGTGAATTGTTTCAATAACAGAATATCGATAATATGTCTGCTTACAAGAACAACACTATCTCCAAATAATCGTTATCAACAATCATCTAAATATACTAACAAACGTGCAATCCAAAGTAACCAAAGCAAAATTGGCAAGACTTATGAATAAACTACTTAAATGAGTCTAATTACATGAGATATTAGGGCTTTTGTATGATTTATAGGCAGAAAAATAACACATGCCATGCTATTTATGCAGTGCCGGTGTAATATAACATTCGGTTGATTTCCGCTTTTTCTACTGCCGCACCCCTTAATGCTGCAGCGACGCATTTTTATCAATACTTAATTGTTCACACTGACAATATTTTTGTCCATTTCATTACAATTCATGCGAATAATTTACTAAACCATTTGGCCAAACAATGGTTTTGACATTTGATGTACTTCCCTTTGACAACCGGATATGGATGTCAAAGGGTACTCACTTCACTTCACTTTTTATTTTTATGGCTCCATCAATATGAGAACTGATGATAAAAAATGATAAAATGAGGACAGTTGGCATTTAAGATGACGTTATGTAGTTTCCATTCCCGCGTTTGACATAAATCAATGTAGTGCTATCTCTTTTGGCTTACGACGACACGCAGTAGTTAAACAAAGACAATAAAATGTTTATGTTTTCACCGTCTAAATGCATCATATACATATAACGTCGGATTTATATGTCAGTATAACATGTCCTTTGGTTTCCATAGTCTAAGCATGAGGTGAGGTGTGGGGTGTGACATTTTTATGACATGAGTTATTGTGACCAGTGTCGCCATATATACAGATTTATCTGTATCGGTACAGATTTTCGGCGTCCGCTACAGATGACAGATTTTACACTATTTTTATACAGATTTTTGGAATTAGGCATAGTCTATGATAAAATAGAAAAAAAATTTAATAAATAGGCTTTTAAAAAACGGATTTTTATTATTGAGTTTAGATTGTCTTGTCATGGCAACATTAACGATAACGGTAGGGGATTTCCGAACATAACTATAAAGGCAAGTTCGGGAAACCCCTTGCAAAATGCATACTGCCTACCCGACCGAATTAAGTAATTGATTGGGCATGGAAAACGGACTATACAATTCGTTCGTCTATTTTAATAGGTTGGATTACAAGTCCTTTTTAAAATATAAATAGATGCACTTGTGACCACTGAACATTTATACGTTTATCTTAACCTTGACGTGTGCTTTTTTAGTGTGTGCAATATGCAAGTGTCGTTCAATAACATACAAGCTCATAGTTACAATATTAGACAATAGCATGCTACAATAATCATGTTAACTAAAAAGTCGCGAAACACGCAGCGTTTTAATCAGACTTGCCTGGACGAGAAGTTTTTTAAGCCTTCGTTAAAAAGAAGTCAAAAGGGCGATGATTACGGATACTGTAAAGTTCTGTTTAACAGATCTTGCTATTGGAGGTGGTGGTAAAAATGATCTTATACGCATATGAAAACCGCCAAACACTTTGCAGTACTGATATTACAGATAACGTTAAGAGAGGTGAGATTCTATTAGCATCTTTTGTTGCTGAACACAACTTATCCATGAATGTTATGGATTACCTATTATATTTTTTTTTTTTTATTATATTATTATACACCTTCCTGAATTAATAAAAACGATATGTAAAGATTCCTCCATCGCAAAAGAAATTGCTTGTAGTCGGACCAAAACAACTGCGATTATAAAATCAGTGACTGGTGCACCAGAAAAAGAAAACGTAATATCTGACTTGAAAACCATCAAATTCTCACTTTTGATTGATGAAAGTGCGGATATGGGGAAGTGTGAAACTGTTATGTGCAGTCGTTAGATATCATAAAAATAAAAAAGTAAGCGATGCGCTTCTGGGACTAGTACCCGTTCAAGATGCTACTGGCGAAAAACTTTATGAGCATCTAGTCAAATTATTTACGGGTAATAATATTCCCTATAAAGATTATGATTGGATTTGCCGCTGATGGGGCAAATGCCATATTCGGACAGCATAACTCTGTAGTAAGTAGATTACTTTTAGATATAGGTACCCAATCTATATGTCATGAAATGCATTTGTCACTCGTTTGCGTTATGTGCATCGTACGCTTGCGCAAAGCTACCAAGGGAACCTGAAGGCCTGGTGAGTGACGTCTTCAATTATATTAGTACGAGTCCAAAACGGTCAGGAGTATTAAGAGAACTACAAGAGTTTCTTACAATCAAGCCCCATAAACTTTTACATCCGTGCCAGACAAGATGGCTCTCACTGCGTTCTGCAGTAATGCGTGTTTTGGAACAATATGAAGCATTAAAATTATTTTTTACTGATACCGCCTTTACAGACCGTCTGAACTCAGCGGACTCTATTTTACCGATGCTCAACATCCATATAACAAACTGTATTTGCAATTTATGAAATTTGTCTTGGATTATTTTACCAAATTGAATAAAACGATGCAGTCAGAAAAACCGCAAATACATTCGTTACAAGAAAATTTAAGCAATACTTATAAAACTCTTCTGGATTGTTACATGGATTCTATTTGGATATTGGATATTAGTTCATACTTGTCACGAACAGAAATCCAAAACATACAGCCTGATAATCCACGACACTACAAACCAATCGAAGAACTTAATCTTGATATAAATGTTGCCACGTCTTTATCCGCTCCAAACTTGAATCCCAGTGATATAAAATTGTTCAAATTACGATGTCTCGGTTTTTTTTATAGAAGGAGCTAAAATTAAGGCCCGTTACAATTTTGGCAATGAAATCACAAAAAGGTTAGATTTTCTTAATCCCATTACTATTAAATGCCGAATAATCGCATTGGGTCAAGTTGCACAAGGTTTTCCTAACGTAATTCGACATGAAAATTTACAGACATTAGATAATGAGTGGCGTCATTTAAGAATGAACGATAATCTCTTGGAGTCCATTGAAGAAGATCCTGAAATTTTTTGGCAACAAGTTTTTGGTGCACAAGACTGTGACGGAAATTTGCTTTATCCAACTCTGAAACAACTAGTTATCGCTTTAATAAGCCTTCCTCACTCCAGTACCACTGTTGAAAGAATATTTTCCTCAACAAATTTAATTAAAACTAAATTCGCAATCATTTAGGCACTGAGACAACAGAGGGACTATTATTAACAAAACAATTATTAAATAATGAGCCATGCTACAAGCTAAATGTAGATAACAATTTAATAAGAAAAATTAATAAAAATATGTATAAAAATAAATAAATATATATCTGTAATCTGCATCTATAAATATGTATCTGTCATTTTTTCTATTAAAAAAACAATTTATTTTAATAAACTGACATAAACTTATTGGGTTTATTATTTCCTGTTTACAGATTTCATACAAATTTTGGCTTATTGATCTTATACAGGTTTTTAGACTTTGCGTTACAGATTTTTTGGTTTACCATATGGCAACACTGGTTGTGACATTGTGATTGTGATTCGCTCTGGGCCTTTTGGAAGGAAAAGTGTCGTTTTTATTTTGACTTTCAATTATTTTGTGAAATCTAGTTTAAAGTGGAATAGGATAGTGTTATATTGTGCCTTAATCGAAGATTAAAACGCGAAATTATACGAATCTCGAACTAAAATACCCGTATCGGCCCGTCCTAAGGAATCCCGAGTCAATCCAACCACGCCGCCTCAAATTGCCTATTCTCTTTGTGGTGGCCATATTTACAGAAATATAATTAAACGTTTATGTTTTCGGCTGAAGGACTTTGTTTCCATGGCCAGCAATAATTTAAAAAAAAAACATTGTAATTGTGAGGATTCGCTCTAGACCTTTTGGAGGGAAAAGTTTCGTTTTTATTTTGATTTTCAATTATTTTGTGAAATCTAGTTTAAAGTGGAATAGGATAGTGCTATTGTGCCTTAATCGAAGATTAAAACGCGAAATTATACGAATCTCGAACTAGAATACCCGTATCGGCCCGTTTTAAGGAATCCCGAGTCAATCCAAGCACGCCGCCTCAAATTGCCTTCCTCTTTGTGGCGGCCATATTTACAGAAACATAATTAAACTTCATGTTTAGGCTTATGGCTTTGCCAGAGCCTTAAAAAATTTAAAAAAAAATTGTGATTGTGACAAACTAACCAAGCAAGTGGTACAAACGAGTTGCTTCGTATATCGACAACTCAACACTGTACTTCTCAAAACCTAACCAACAATATTTTAATATACTAAAGATAGATTCCCTTTTTTCTATGTATACTGAAACGTATTATAGGTAAAGTTTTACAATTTTTTCTTACGTAAGTGTGCCCCAACTAAATTTTTAAAATATAACTTGTACAACAAGAGTATTGCTTAAGTATAATAGGTATTGTTTTCTTTCAGTGAAATGCAGAAATTCTTCTCACTGACAAGGACTTTATCCACGATTAGTGCAGCCTTTTCGGCCAGAAATTTACTTGCACCTGCATTAACTACAAAACTGATACCACCGATGTTTAGTACATTTCAGAATAATGATAGTAAAAAGATGATATTATTACCTACAATTCCTATGATAAACTCAACATGCGGATTTAAAATTCGAGGTCGGGTAACTAGGCGGTGTAAAGATTGTTATTTTGTAGTGAGGGATGGGAGAATGCATGTAATCTGCTCAAAACATCCTCGTCATAAACAGAAAGCGATGTGGAAGAAACCTCATAATACCTGGATCTTGACACATGCCAGCCAAAGCCCAGTGAGGCAATGGTGATCCAATTAATGCAATTGTTACCTATGTAGATTATGTCTTCGTTATTTTATAGTATATAATAAAAGTTCATGTGACAATTTTTCATTTGTTATTTTATACACTTTTGTCCAAATAACTTATGTTAACTGCACTAACTGTTTTATAAATAATATAATATATAATGCACACACTCAACATAGCATTAAGGAAACCCTGTGTCGCAGGTGCTATGGACACACACATAGACAAACGCAAATTACACCCAAACCCATGAGATAAATAAATGTAGGCCATACAAATATTTCTCCTGGCCTGGGAATCGAACCTGTGACCTCTGAGTGGCAGCCCGACATGGTAACCGATAGGCCACGGAGGCAGTTAAATATAATATAGGTAGTTACTTAGAATATTGAATACGCTTTTTTAACCTTTCTTAATTTTTTCATACTATTTTTGTATCTTTAGATTTTATTACAATCAAAGCACAGTGAGCAAACCTTCCTTGACATTCACTCAAAATCAGCAATCTACTATTAACAGAATCAAAATAGGCACCTTGACGTCGATTTGGGGACACCAGCCCGTTACACCAAGTACTTGGCTGTTAATCAATATGCACAGATTTTAAAACCACCAAAAAATACAATTCTAAAAGCCGAAATTTTGAATTTCAATCTGTAGTGACAGATAAAGCAGGATAAATATATATATTATGAGGCCGACATAAGCGCCCGGACATTTCAGTCCTTTTCAAAACAAATTGAAAAAATCTGTGAAAAAATTCAATTGTAAAATTTTCACAGCGTGCACTGTAAAATATAAAATTAAAAAACACTGTTCCTCTTCAGTGTAGAATTGACAATCCACCTGATATTAAATAAATAAGACAGTATATAAGCATAATACAACTTTATTATAGTATAATATACATAATTTTGTATTGTATAAAAGGATATAATATAAAATCAACATTAAATGACAGTGTAACCCCTACAGTCATGTGTTTTGAACTGTTGAAACATTTTCCTCTTCATCTTGTAACTCCATAGAACTGTAACAACAGAAAATAAATTCACAAACCCTTTCATCACATCCATCACTCAGCCTAAATAGGTATATAATTTAATACCTTTCATACCATCATTACACAATACATTTCAAATTTGAAACTATGTATTATAAACTGAAACTGAAAACATTTAGAGCGGCTTTAAGCAGCTTGTCTGCAGCAATTCAGTCGCTAATCATCTACCTTTACACACACTTAATACTTTAAACAGTGATACAATCGGGAAACAAACGCAATCACCTGTTTTAATGTGTCAACATAAGCGGCTGCTTGGATGCTTATAAATCGCAAGTGGCGCAACGCAATTGGTTGTTTCAATCGTTTGTGTCGCTCTACTGCTGTACTCATCATGCATAACTGCTCTTATTTATATTGTAAATTATAATTTAGGAAATCATTCACCTTATTGTGCGAACTAATTGCTCCAAATGATGTTGTTGGTTTGTTGTAATCTCAGGTCCTTCATCTGCATTATGGCTATTAGCATCGTGCATTATTTGTGTCACATCTGTATCACTTTGTTCAATATTTGATGGACTTCGGTCATGATCAGCCTTTACTTGTTCTTTACTCGGGCTTGTGATTTTAATACCAGCGATTCCTAGAATTTATTTTAAAATATTCATTTCACATTTTTTATTTGAGTAAACTTCTGATGTTATTTGTTTTAGGCCCATTTAGTTAAGTCAAAAAATAGATGTGTATACATGGAAAAATTCTAATTAATAATTAAACCTTTAGGACATGTCAGATAAATTAACTCTTACGTTGCGGAAGTTAATTAGCCATCCATAAGAACCGGAAATAGGTCTGTCTCGGATCCGCGGTAACCGCAAATTAAGAGTTAAGAGAGGCACTTATAGCTATACAAGCACTTATTAGGAAAATACACAATTGCATTACCCTTTGCAGGTAGTGTGGGCGTGTCCCTCTTGACATGGCGACGTTTAGTATGATTTCTACTATGCACCTGCACCATATTCTGGAAATCTATACAGTACAAAGCTCCAGCCAGCAGCAACTTGCATGCTGTCTCACCAGAATTGAAGGCAGCCTCTAACTCACTATTACTGCGCTCATCATATTTCCACCAACCTGTACAATTTAAGATGTGACTTAATTCCTAAAATGTTATTGTGTAATAGACACACCTTTTAAAGGAGCATCAAGTTATGAATTACGGTAGAACACAAAAATTCATTTAGGTAGTAGATTTGTTTTTAATTAAATCGTTATCAATATTTCTTATTTTATTTCAAAACTCATAATAGGTTTTATATACACTATAACTTTGCAGATTTAGGGTGCCTTCAAATTAGATGCTTAGAGAAGCACTGCATTGGCTACAAATGTATAATTTGAAGCGGCCCTAGAGATATGTTGCTTACCATTTCGACCCTCATAATACCACTGGTACCCTCCATTCGGTTCTATATTTATCTGTTCAGGAGATATCTTCTCCAATACAACAGGATGGTCTAAGTAGTCCGGAGGAATCTCTGCTCTGCACATTGCACATTTTTTGCTTTGAATTGCTACTCCCTGAATTATGGAAGAAGCATATGTTCTTTAAGAATTACTAAATAAACTACTCATGTAAATGGATATAATATATACAGATTCATATCAAAATTATATACTTAAAGAATTTCTTAATGCAATAATATCAACTGGAGCTCTTAGGGCTTGTCCAGCTTTGCAATACAACATAAATTCCTACAATCACTAGGATTAATCAATCCGATAGCAATGTTTAATTTATTATTATTAACTCACAATCATTGCCAGCAGACTGTCCCAAGTCCTAAGAATAAAACATTTAAAAAGATTTTTTTATTAGCAAACACAAATACTTGCTTTACACAAATATTTTACTATAAAATAAATCTTTACCTTTACACATAAAAAACAAAATATGTGGCCACATGGCAGTTGAGTGGGGTAGTGACATTTCTGAAGACACACAGCACAGTCTCTCTCTGCACCTAAAAAAACACAACTATGCAAGCCTCAAGCTCATTCACTACAATAAATGATCTTAAAACATAGATTGAAATTCTAAATGCCTAATTCAATATTTTTTAAAGGAGGCCTATAATAAACAACAGCTGATAATGCTGATTACAATATTGAAAGACCTAAATGAGAAAAACAAGGCATAACATAAATACACAGCTACTATAAATGGAGTGTAGTGTCGACCTTAGTCATTTTATTAGACATTCAAACATATTTATTTCTTAAGTGCATTACAGACTTTGAGTGCATTAGAGACAGGCGTTCATTGCCAATTCTTTAAGAGTGTCACTTATGGAAAACGAATAAAGCCGACAGTGTACTCACGTTCAACGCTTTCACTGCTCATGTTCGTGTAATTAACAGAAAAAGACACGACACTTTCGACGAATAGTTTAATGTTCGCGATACAGTACTCATCGATTGACCCAATTTAAGTTGTTACCACACTTGTATAATAATTATTGTAACGAAAAATTACAGATAATATTAATTATTTGTTTTACAAGAACTCCAAGAAGAAAGTTTATTATTATGATCAACTTCATTTGATTCTAATTCAGTCAAAACAAAGTCAAACGATTTTTACGAGAAATTCTCTTTTTGTTTTGACATTTCACACTGGGGTCAGTGTTACCATTACAATTTGGGTTGAGCTATCGGTTTTTGGGGAATTTATCGCTTCCCTAACGAACAATAAAACGGCCTCGTGAACTTCGTGAATGGCGATATAATTATGTTTCGTGGTCTTTACAAAATCTTTATATCAAACCCGGACAAACAATTTGCAATCGCTGACATGACCATTTACGTACCTGTAAACTATCAAATATTTCCAGCAAGTTTGACACTCTCCTTGGCGACTCTCGTCCAAAGAGACTGCCACAGCCAGCCGGTGATAATAGGCGGCGTCTAAAGGATGATAACTAGTGGTGCGGATTCTTTTCGCTCCGCAGAAATCCATGAGTCGCCGAAATAGCGCCGATTCAAATTGACGCCCCTAATCGGTGGTGACGATGCTAGAAACACCGAAACGGGCAATCCATCCTGACACTAGTTTATCGGAAACTTCTTCTGCAGTTATCGTCACCATCGGCCAAGCCTCCGGCCACCGTGTATAACGGTCTATGGCGGTCAAACAATAACTGAAACCGTTAGAACATGGAAGTGGGCCGATGATGTCGATGTGCAGATGACGGAATCGACTGATAGGTTAATCAAATCGACCAACATGTGATTTAACATGTCGCGATACCTTGCTTCTCTGGCACTAAATACAGCAACGTGCCCACTCGCGACAATCTTTGTTGATGTTAGGCCATACGTAGCGACTTGCTACCAAGCGTAAAGATGCCCGAGCACCAGGGTGGCTGAGGTTATGGCAACGGTCGAAAGCAACTTGACGGAACGGCGAAGTGAGATAAGGTCGATGGCGACCGGTTGAGGTATCACATATTAGAGTGATGTTGGTGCCCGGGATCACAACCTGTTCCAATTTCAAGGCCGATCCTTCTTGCATTTTCGCCAACTCTATGTCAGACATTTGAGACTGAGCTAGTGCGGCGAAACCGTCTTCGAGTGAAATCGCCTCGATGCGGGATAAAGTGTCCGCGACGACGTTATCTTCACCCCTAACATATTGAATGTCAGTTGAAAATTGACTAATAAAAGATAGCTGGTTCAGTTGCGATGGAGGTAATTTTTCACGACGTTGTACGAAGGCGTACAGCAGTGGCTTATGGCCAGTATATATAGTCACGTGTAGCGCTTCGAGAATGTGGCGAAAATGTTGTACGCTTTCGTACACCGCCAGCAATTCCCGATAATAAGCAGGCCACTGAGCTTGCCGAGAAGTCAATTTCCTGCTGAGGAAAGCGAGGGGATTCCAGGCACCGTCCACCTGTTGCTGAAGGCAAGCACCAACATGGACACTTGATGCATCGGTAAATAATCCAAGGGGTGCATCCATGATCGGGTGTTGCAATAACGTGGCACTAGATAGGCTGGCTTTACAGGCTTCGAAATGCTCAAGAAGCTCCGGCGTACATGAGAATGGTTTAGTGCCTTTACCATTGGTAGAGACGACAGCGTCAATTAAGGGAGCCTGAAATTTAGCAGCCTGAGGAATAAAACGTCTATAAAAATTTAACATGCCCAGAAAACGGCGCATACCCTGTACGGTTTTGGGAGGAGGAAAATCCAGTAGGATTTGGATTCGTTCTTGCGGAGGGCGAGTGCCATCGGGAGTTACAATGTAACCCAAAAATCGGGCGTCTCTTACTCCAAAATTGCACTTGGAAGGGTTCAAAACAACACCATAATCATGAAGGCGTTGGAAAAGAGTCCGCAGGTCCTTGTGGAGAGCCTCGTCCTTAGAGAAGATGAGGATATCGTCCACATAAGGAAAACAGAAATCCAAACCCCGTGTGACCTCATCGATGAACCTTTGAAAGGTTTGACTCGCATTCCTCAAACCGAAGGTCATGAATGGGAATTCGAAGAGGCCAAATGGACTGGTAATAGCTGTCTTGGGAATGTCCTCTTGTACCACAGGAATTTGATGATAAGCCTTTACCAGGTCAAGGGTGCTGAAAACGGTGGCTCCGCTGAGGCTGTTAGCAAAGTCATGAATATGCCTCACATGGTAACGATCCGGAATGGTCCTGGCATTCAGACTGCGATAATCGCCGCAAGGGCGCCAGGTGCTGTCATTTTTCAAGGTCAAGTGCAACGGAGACGAGCACTGGCTATCTGAAGGCCTTCAGTACCGGAGCGCACCATCTCTTTAATTTCTTTTTTAGCGTCTGCCAGTTTTTAAGGGGCCAAACGACGGGGCCGGCAAGAAACTGGTGGGCCATCTGTGGTTTTGATGTAATGCAGAGTGTTGTGCTTGACGACTCTCGGAAGACCAGGCGGTTTGGTGATTTCTGGGAAGTCTAAAAGGAGGCGTGCAAATTCATTGTCAGAAACCACAGCCTTAACACTGAGTTGACTTGTTACAGATGGAGGCAGGAACATAAAGCCTGGTAGAACCATCTCGTAACAGTTTGTTGCGGCAGCCCGGGAGTAGATTGAAATAGGCTAGAAAATCGGAGCCAATGATTGCTGTCTCGACGTCTTCAATAGTGAAATTCCATCTGAATTCGCGACTGAGACCAAGATTTAATGAAAATGTGCGACTGCCATATGTTTTTATATTGGTGCCATTGGCGGCACTAAGAGTATAATCGGAAACTTTGCATTGAGTCGACAGAAGTTTCCGAGGGAAACAGGAAAGGTCGGAACCGGTGTGAAGCAAGAATTTAAATTTGGTTACCTTGTCAGTGACAAACAGACGGCGACCAGTGAATTGGCTGCAGTCAGCTGTCGCCATGACCGCTGACTGCTCCCTTGGTTTTCCAGAATTGGATCTGACCAGGAGCACGGCCGGACACATTTGACAGCTTTGCCCTGGTACCGATGGTGGTACCAGCACAAGCCGTGAGGCATAGCGGACCTTGGTCTAGGGCAAGATCGGCGAGAACTGGATCTTGATCGCAAATGGCGTGTAGACAAAGCCGTCACTTGCTCGCTGAGTGCCTGCAATTCAGCAATGATGGAGACCAAATCATTGTTAAAAGGTGCGGGGCGATCACCATATGCCGCTGGAGCGGGTGATAGATAACGTAGACCACTGGTAGATAACGTAGAACGTACGTTCGCACGTAACTGCTCACAAGTCGCAGTCACCCAAATGTCAGAGCCGATCCTCCATGGAAACTCCAGCGAGCGTTAGAAAGGAGTATGAGGCCTTCTAAAGCCTCCCTATTTTCCAGATAGGTACCAGAGCTATAGGCACGCTCACTTCCCGTTGCGCATTGCACAACGGGCGGTTGTCACCGCTAAGCAGTGGACTCTGTGTCCACTACCAAATCTCCTCATTGGTGGCGGACCTGTAAGGCACGCTCACTTCCCGACGCCGAAAAAGTAACGTCTCTCCAATTCCCAATAACCTAAGCGGCTGGAGGGACCGGAGGATATCTAGCTTATCCTCTACTAGCTCTCCGGGCTAGTGCCTGCGACAATGTCCAGACACAGCTTCCAACTTAAAGGGCAACTCACGTGCCCCACGCGTCTCCTCGCTTCAGGCCCTCAACTAGATCGTTACTAAGACGCGCTAGCTGCTCACGAGACAGCACACATGTGCACACCCAACCGGAGCAGATAAACATGTCCGTCTCTGCAGCTAACCACAAACCCCAGCGAGTCCATACCCAAGTCCGTCCGTCCTCCAGAGACCGGAGAACCAGCCCAGACCAGTCGTTTTTCAGAGGGTTCCGAATTCTCCACAATCACTTCTATCATCCAGTCTTGGTCGATCTTCTAACAGTACCCGTTCAAGTACCTGTGATGCTCACCAAAGTCGTGGTCGATGATCATCTATTCGAAGCCATACTTCTGTTCGGGAACCATCACGATTAGAATTAGATTAGAACAAAAATTATCTCAGGAACTAAAAGAGGTTACTAAAGTTGTAATTGTACTCGACTTTTCAAACTTTTGACACAACTTTTCAAACAATGCCATGTTTACCCAACATGTCGTTTTCAAGGTATTTGGCAGTGTTCATTCCGAATATGGCACTTACTTCTAAATCCAATATGGCGGGCACAACTTTTCGAATAATAATAGCAAGTTGGGTATTGTTTTCGAAATATTTGGGGATGCTCATTACGAATATAGCATTTATTTCTAAATCCAAGATGGCGGACACGACTTTTCGAACAAATGCAATATGGGTATTATTTTCGACGTATTTTGGGGGTGTTCATAACGAATACAGCACTTATTTCTAAATCCACGATGGCGGACATGATTTTTCGAATAATGGCAAGTTGGGTATTGTTTTCGAGATATTTGGAGGTGCTTATTAGGAATATAGCCATGACGCAGATCACTAGGGTAAATTAAACATCAAATCTCTATTTGATTTGACACATACTACAATCTACAATAAAAATAAAACAGCCTATAAAGATTATTTCACTGAACATTTATTTCCCATTTTATTTATTATATTATTTTTTTACAAATTGTTTGAATTACATAAAAGTAATATGGAATGAAATGCCAAAGAAAACGCTATGTATAAGGTTGTAGTATCTTAACTAATTGAATTTATTAAGTGGTAAAAGCAATGTGTTTACTTGTCTCTTACTTTGATAAGGTCATCAAGGTCTAATGCTACACAAATTTCCTTAGAATCGGTGCGAGGATTCCTATCCAGGATCTCAGTGATGGGATAGTAGTTATCTCGGTTGTCCACATTCCATCCAGAGTACTGAAAAGAAATAGTACAACCTTGAGAATTTGTTAACATATTTTGATGGCAACTTGAATCTGTATCACAAGCATTAAAATTAAATATTGTACATATATTTTTATTCTTTACTTCGAATTGTAAATGAACATTTCACATGTATATGTAAAATAATGTAAATGTAAAATGAGTGATATCTTACCACACAGGTGCATTTGTGTAAAATTTTTCCATTTGACTCCATGGGAATGAATTTCTGTAGCAGGGCCTTTCCATCAATTTTCCACAAATTCAGTTCATCCAACTTTGAAATCACTGTGTCTCCATCCCATTTCACATCAGATTTCAGCAATACAAAGTTCCCGGACTGAAGAGATCATAAAATATTTACAATGTATAAAATGTACAAAGCATAACAAGCTATTTTATAAAGCTTCATTTGACTGGTGCATTAGATGAGCAATAGCTATAACAATAGATAGCAAGTTGCAAACTGCAAGAAGTGTGGTGTAATATGTTTTTACAGTACAGCGCTGTTTTAAACACCAAGCTTCAATGACATTAGAGTTTTACAGAAGTAGGCAATATAATATAAAAGATAAACAGTTTAACCCGGTAATATATCTTTCAAGCTTATATCATAACTGTTAAGGTAAACTATTGTATATTTTATTGATTTGTTATGCTGGTAACAATAGTCTAATACTGACATGTATTTTTAAGAGAAATATATACTATTGCAGAAAATATCTTGTCTATTAAAAATAAAAAAATTATAAAAAAACTGTAAAAGCTAAATAGCTTCAAAATTTGGATTTTTGAAAATTGTACTGTAAATTGATAACTATAATGTCAAAGCGATGTGAATATATTAAAAAATGACCATCAAAACATTCATAACAAAATATAGTTATTATACCTTCCACATTCTTACTTTTATACTCAAAATAAAATTAAGTAGGTATTACAAATGTAAACTTACATGGAAGTGCTTTGGTACATCCTTGGACTGACTTGAGTCAGATTTATTGCCGTCGGATCCATTTTTTTCATCATCAGAACCTTCCTCTTCGTCGAGGTCACCCTCCTCGTCCTCTGCCTCCTCGTCATCCTCTCCCTCACCCTCGCTATCCTCTGAGGATTCTTCCTTGCGTTTCTTTTTATTAGAGTTGTTCATGGCAGCCTTTGATGTGCGCTTGCGCCCACCGCTGCCGCGGACCGGCTGTTCATTCTAGGTTTAAATAAAATCACAAAATTAAAGTAGATATCCATAAAATACAAAAAATATGCGAGAAAAGGCATAATAGTAAAAGACAAGAAATAATCGCCATTGTTTTAAGTCAACCTAACCTAAACATACCAAATAACGCTTTCACAATAGCGTCACGCGCTAAAGAAGTGAAATATATGTACAAATCGTTGTATGATAGGTGCATGGGGCTGTTAATTTACTGCTTAGATATAATAACAGACTGCTCAAAGTGAACACATTACCGAATCGGCATCCGGCGTCCAATCTTCCCCTGAATCTTGAAATTCTTCAGGTTCCCCAGCGGGTTCAGATCCCTCGGAGTCTTCATCTTTCTTAAGAGACTTACGTTTGCGCATATTTGAAGGTTTAATTTAAACACTGAAATATAAAATACACCACACACGCCGCTCAAAAACAATGATTTCCACCAAAACTTGAGAAGCAAGCAAACGAACGCTTCTCGAAGCAAAGCAAGACAATTTAGGGTTGCGCGCGAGCTTTTGAATCGATTACAAATAATACTCGACTCAAATACAATATACTACAAATTAGGTATTAATATAATAAAATAAGCAGTTTTGCACTTTTTGAAAAACTAAATTATTTAGTATTTATTTAGTAGGTTTAAGGCCTCATCATCCGACTATCAAAATAGAATATTGAAAACTTGACTTAAAGTGTGAGCAATACAAATTATTTTGAAATCTATAACGAATGGATGGCGCGCCCTGCTCCAACCTCCACCTTGTGATTCAATTATTTTTAACCGACTTCAAAAAAAAGAAGGAGGAGGTTCTCAATTCGACAGTAGTTTTTTTTATGTATGTACTTTACGCTATAACTCCGGACTTATAAACCGATTTTGATGATTCCTTTATTGTTGGAAAGAGGGTACCTCAGATGTGGTCGCATTTAAATTTGAAGAAAATATTCCACCTCTAAGGGAGGCAAACTAGGGGATGAATGACTTTTGAGGTCGGTGTTTTTAGTAACCTGTATTGTTTTGTCATAACAACTTTAAATCTGTTATACGCTTTGGAAACTGAGTTCAGTTCATAAGTTTGACTATCCGTTTTTGTAAAAAAGTCATAAATAAAGTCATAAAATAAGTATAAACATGAGACATGTAAGTTCATGAAGCTATTAATAAATTCACGTGATAAATTCTTTTTACAGCATCATAATATATTATTATTATCATAATATATATTTTAGCAGCAGTAGAGCTCCATGTGAAAGAGTTTCTTTAATAAATACTACCTACCCATTTCTGCCGCCAAGCAGTAATGCGAGGAATGCTTGGTTTTGAAGGGTAAGGGTTCTGGTAAAATTACATGCACATAAGACTTGTCAACTTATGTCTCAGGGTGACAGGCGCAGTGGCAAAGTATGTACTTCAGATCTTTGTGATTTAAAGCTCTGAGCAGTACGGTGACTGTTATGGATAGGAGTATCGTTGAACACCAGGCGCACGACTTGTTCGTCCCATCAATTAGTATCACAAAAAATAGCATAATTATGATGGACAAAAAGGCTGCTTGTTAATGTTACAAACATTGACTAATTAAATTCTTCTGCTGATTTGTTTCAGTCACAAATTCAGCTAAGAATAAAAATTTTCTTGAAACTAATAATCAGAAATTTACATTACTTGGATGAAAAATAAACTGTAAAATATTTCCGCGTTAAAAATGGATGCCAAAAACAGTCGTCACGCTAATGAAATTAAGTTGACATGATGACGCTATTCGGAATAATGAGATTCGGAAGAAATTAATTTTTATTTGTGATAGCTTACCACAAATAATATTAATCGATATATTGCAGACAACACTAGATAGCTTCTATTTGAAGAGTTGCCATTTAAAATGAATTGCGTTCCTTTTGAGTCTTGACGTTTTTGCTCTCTTTTACTCACACGGCCTAACCCATAACTCTATCAAAATCTATTTACCGTGCAGATTGCCATATGAAAATTGATGAAAAAAATCAATCATCATTGGTTGTTTGCTTTTGTGGCTATGTAGTGGGGCAACTAAAAGCGTCGTTGTCATTGTCATATCAGCTGATTGCGTCATTGCATTTATAGACATTAGACAATAACGCAAAAACAAAAAACAAGTCGCAATATCGAATTTGGCTGTATTGTGATCACTTCGCAAATTCCAGTGTGAATAAAGATTCAAAATGAAATTCCAATATAAGGAAGAGCATTCATTTGAAAAAAGGAAGACTGAAGGTGAGAAAATACGCAGGAAGTATCCCGATCGCGTCCCTGTCATTGTGGAGAAAGCACCCAAGGCTCGGCTCGGAGACCTCGACAAGAAGAAGTATCTAGTGCCATCGGATCTGACTGTCGGGCAGTTCTACTTCTTGATCAGGAAGCGCATTCACCTGCGGCCTGAGGACGCGTTGTTCTTCTTTGTCAACAACGTCATTCCTCCCACCTCGGCCACCATGGGCTCGCTTTACCAGGAGCACCATGACGAAGACTTCTTTCTATATATAGCATTCTCTGATGAAAACGTCTATGGATTTTTCTAATTTCTTATTAAATTTCACTATTTCATTACCATGTGTAGACCGGACCATATGGTGAATCTTAGTTTTAAGGCTTAGCTTTTAATTAAAGAATTGATGTTATTATGTTATATAAAGATAATGATTATAATTTTATTTGCAAATTCCAACCTTGTGTAAACAAGGTAATAGTTTAAACACATTAATGGGTAAAATCTTGCATTGTTTAAATTTTCTTTGTTTGGGTTAGGAATCCGTATTACTGTATCAACACAATAAACACTAAATAAATAAAAAAGTTGGTTTTATTGTAGTTTTGCATGCAGTAACTTAGTATCATGGACAAAATGAAGTTTCGTCCATTTTTCATCACAAAATCTTATCTATCACACACTGAATAAAATAATGTTAAGAATTACCTACCATCGCGTCATAATACTACAACAAAAGACAGATTATGTCTGGATGAGTGGAACATAGATTATTAGGTTACAAGCCATGGTAAAATGTTGAGGTCCTCAACTAAGACTGAAATGCTATTAAACAGGATTGAAACAAAATAGCTATAAACTGTATGGCATTTGTATTGAAGGTCCTACCTTATCAGACAGCTAACTGTAACAAACGCATAAAATTCTTGTTGAAACACTTACACCATCATCATACTTACATAATATGCGTAAATAATACAATTTAGATTTTGCTTTACATATTAACGACTAGAAATACACTTTTTTTTACATTATGATATCGTAATTGAGAGAGACGGCAATTGTAGTCTCTCAAATTACCCATGGCGTGTTCTAACAGATCGCAATACATTTGTAAAAGTGATCAGAATTACTTTCCACTATTTTATATATTTTTGTGACGTCGTTTGTGTCCTCAAAATAATTAGCCCTCTTATTATGTTGATCTAATGTTTTCTAGTTAGTGGGAACTATTTCTAAAGCAAAAACCTACCTAATACTTCACAATCATAAATCCATATTCCTCTATGGACGACCTGAAACCGCCATGTATTAAAAATTACTAATACAATATGTACTTGTAATTCCGTTCAACCGTGACGCGTTGCATGTTGCAACCAAATCGTCGTTATGATGTGTATACATACATATACTAATATAATATAAAACAGCTTTTCTTTTGACTGCAGTAGCCTGCATTTTCCGAATTTTATATCATACACCAATTTTTGTTGCATTATAAGACTGTTCTCTTGACAGTCATCTCCTCAAGTCACAAATCAATCGAAGTAAAGGGCATATATAAAATGTATACGATCTCATAATGATGATCCCTGTTATTTAATCTAATTTGAAATTGATGTTTATTTTTAAATTCCCGTTTGTTGTCAGATTTCAGTGTCCATCAGTGTAGATCACTGCTTGTGTGAGCCCGTAGTAGACTTGATATTTTCACTAGTGATATATATGTACATTGTACATGGCCCATAGTCAGTAAATAACAGCGTAAGTATATAAATAAAAAATTGAATTCCTATGAAATACCTTTATTTAAATTCTACACAGGATAGTTAATTATGGAAATGTTGTGCTTAAATCTAACATATCATAGGCAACACTTAATTACTATTTTGATACTTATTAATACAATGAACAATGAAAAACGTTCAAGAAAAATGTTTTTAGCTTAATAAAAATTCCGCAACAGTTGGCACGAAATGTAAACGGAAATATTTTAGAAGCACACCAGATACAAAATGGTGACATTTTCAATTGCAAATAATTAAGTTCTTCATGTCAATTCTTAATCGTATTCATGTCAATCATTAAATTTCTTTTATTCATTTAATCGCCACATTCTTTTCTACGAGCAATCACCATTTGTAATAACCACAGGAGAATTTAAGAAATAAAAAGGTTTTTTTTCACATGCCAAGAGTGATGAGCTCATTGTAACAATAATTAGTCCGTATCATGAGTGTATTATAATAATTTTAATTAGGTAATCATAAAAAATACTAAATAGATATAAGGATGTTGCGTAACGGTACTCTATTGATTTACTAAAACCTCATATAATGGGACCTTCTTGCGGGTCGTCCTCTCGACCGCATCCCCCGTCCACGTGTACCACTTTCGCTGTCTGTAAGAAGTCAATAGTACTGATTATTACACATATTTTTCCGTGCACATATAATTATAACCTAAGCATTTTGTAATTTACTGACAATTTATGGACCAGTTCCAAAATAAATGATGATTATTATTATAACGTATTCGTGATTGAACAGAAAGTCCTTTTACAAGCCAACAAAAAATTAAATATTAATGTAGAAGGTGAAAAACAAAGGTCAGATCAGGACTCGTAGATGACTTCAATATTTTAATATTAAACGTACACACCCAGCACATCAAGCTACACATTGACGTATCTTGTTCCGTTGCAATGGAGGCGATTTTCGAACAAAAATGTGTAGTCTGATGTGCCGTTGTCCGTACATAAAAAAACTCGTTAAATTGTAATATAGAATTTAACAATATTCATCTGAATTTATTCTTACTGGTGTTGAATTTTTTCGCAAAATTTTATGGACATTAATTTTATGTACAATAATAAAGAAAAAACTAGGCGATCATCGAGATACTTTTGATGTCGACTGCGCGTAAATTATTTGAACATAGTTTCGTAAAAAGACAATTTAAGATTTTGTCGTGGTTTGTATTATAGGTAAAACGTAAACAAATGTAGTTCTTATTTTTATAGTAAAGGCTTGTTAAAGCCAGTTACAGAACAAACAGGCATATTAAGTATCGAAATCGTTAGAAGTACAATGCAGCCAGGGTCAGAGATAATGGATATGTAATTTCGAACATATTACATTGCACGTCACGAACGCATACTATGTTTATGCCGATTCGTATGCGATAAATATACCTACTGATTTTGTTAACAAACCCAGTTTTTATCCCAAAATTAGTAACATTTTTTTCAATATGTTCTTATATCAAATACTACTGCTGCTTTACAAAAGTGTTTATTCATAAAACAGAAAAAAAAACAACTCCACGATCATCGCATTTTTTGATATGCCAAAATTGTTATTAAATACCTTTGAGTACGTGGACACAACGATACGCTTCAATATAAAATAAAGAATGTTCATAAACTGAGTCTCTGGGTTTTGTGGTTAACTGCAGAGACGAACACGTTCGTCTGCCCCGGTAGTATGTGGCCGGGGCGTGCGTCTCGTGCGCAGCTAGCGTGTCTTAGTAGCGGTCTAATTGAGGGTCTAACGCAAGGAGACGCGCGGGGCACGTGAGTTGCCCTGTAAGTGGGTGTCTATGACCGCAGGTCGCATTGTCGCAGGACTCTCGGACTGGCATCTCCGTCACCAGGCGGGAAAGCTTGTAGAGGATAAGCTAGATGTCTTCCGGTTCCTCCAGCCGCTTAGGTTATTGAGAACTGGAGACGTCGTTTTTCGGCGTCGGTAAGTGGTGTACGGTTCGTAATATATAACAACAAATGACATATTTTTAGTCGACATAACGCTCGACATATGTATGTAATTAATTTATGGTATACAGACATTTGACATATTATTGCATGATATAAAGCTCACTGGGTATATAATAGACGGTTGATATAACAACTTTCAATCTAATATATCGATGGCATAATGTTCATTTTATACAAACACTTCAGATATAACATTCACTGAATATAATGTATTATTAACATAACACCAGTGGTGTTTAGGTGCAAGGGTGAATGAACCGAATTTGTTTGCATTTCCTAGTTGGTTCGACCTCCTCCTGTGGTTTTAGGTTAGGTTAGTATATGCAATTAAATACTCTGCTTATAATTTTAATAAATATAAAGCTACGCAAAAAGAATTATATTTTTCGATTGTACATTTAATGAAATAAAAAACTTGTTATCAACATAATATAGGGCGCTTCAACAAATCGTAAAACGAAATATTGTGTTATATTATTTAATGCATTATACTGATAGTACTTATACCATTTGTTCATTATGCAAACTAATCATTATATCTAATGTTTATTATACTGAAAACTTTTTATACACATTGAAATTATGCCTTTTGCTGTTATACCTTTTATTGATTATATACAGTGAGTGATTATTCCCTTAGAAATTATATCAAATGTTGTTATACTCAGTGAAATTAGATTATTTGTTGTTATATCTTCCATTACACACCGTGGTAAGTGAGCGTGCCTTACAGCTCCGCCACCAATGAGGAGATTTGGTAGTGGACTCAGGGTCGTATTCCAGAACTCTACTCAATACTCAAGTCAGGATTTGAGTATTGCAGTGAGCACTGAAAATCATACTCAAGTCCTTGTCATTAGGGTCGTATTTCCAGTGCTTGAAATCATACTCAAGTCTGCTCAAGTCCTGACTTGAGCATTGAGTAGAGTTCTGGAATACGACCCTCAGAGTCGACGGCTTGGCGGTGGCAACCGCTAGTTGTGCAATGCGCAACGGGAAGTGAGCGTGCTTACAGCTCCGGTACCTATCTGGAAAATAGGAGGGTATTGTGCGTGCACCCGGGGCAGCTTACTCGAGCCACTAGCCTCGGATAACCGGATGAAGACAAGTGACAACCCTGTACACTGGCTGATCTGGGGTCAGAACCTGAACTTATAAGGTTATAGTGCCCTTCCCGCATAACCAAGAGATAGGAAGGGGCACTATAATAAATATAAGAATAAAAAATATAAACATGACTTATGTAGAAAGATATGAGTGTTCTTTTGTGAATACAAGTTTTTTTTGGACCGGTCTCGTAATGACAATATCTTCAAAATGACCTGATCAGCATAAGGACTAGATCGCAAAACGACCGTCTCTGCAGAAAGACTATAACTTACAATGACTAGGTAGCAATGCGACTTGATACGAGACGAAATGACCCTATCGTTAAATGGACCACATGCAGCAAAATAACTAGATTTTGTTATTGTTTTTTCATAGTACAGTTCGGTTAAACATTTAGTGTCATCATAAAAAAAATGGAACAAAATTTTTATAATTTGAATTTTTATTTGTCTATGCTACCACGGCCAACCTTGCCAATTAAAAATTATTGTAAAATAAAATTACAATCCTCTTATTCATAATATCAACAGTATGTTTTCTAACTGAAATCGCATATGGAATATTCATTCGAATATTCATATCGCAGCACTAGCCTACATTAATCTACATTCACTAAAAAAAGAAGCCGAGTTCCTGCGTTTGAAAATAAATAGAAACTTTAGCCACGCGAACAGTAAGAAGACTCACATTACATTTCTCAAAAATATTTCTACTATTAAGTACAATTTAAAGTATAAAATGGAACCAATTTTATAACTTCTTATTTTCATTCGTATTTTTTGAACAACAAATTTTTAACTAAACTCTACCTTGTCGTTTTACCATGTCGTCTATTTATCGATATGATCCTTTCGATATCTAGTCGTTTTGCTACCAAGTCATTATAAGTTATAGTCTTTCTGCAGAGGCGGTCGTTTTGCGATCTAGTCCTTATGCTGATCTGGGACTTTACCATGAACTCTTATTGCGATTCCACATTGAACCTAAACAAGTAGTCCGTTTCGCTTATTCGACCGTGACGTCAAAAAACGATCATGTCAACAGCATTTACGCCAACGCCAAACCAAACCCTAAATTGAGCTCTCCTTTGAAATCTATTACGTTCATTCATTTTTTGTACCACGACATGCTATTTGACATTAGTTAATCCAATGTTGGTTCACTGTAATGTCATAAAATTCGGATCAAAGAAAGTTACTCATTGCCAACTTAAATTGAGACGTTTTGCTATTTTATCAAATAATTTTCATTTATTTTGAGGATTTATCTATTTTTTTGAGAAATTATATAATTGTTTATCAGTGAAAACGTGTTGTAAGTTGTTGATAAAAGGTAAATACTCATTAGATTATAATAAATACTATGTAACTAACCATAACAATAATAAGTATAAATGTACATAATTAAGTAAATTATTGTACTTTCAGATGTGCGACAACGAATTATTAGAATTCCTGGAGTCAGACAAACTCGAAAACAAATTTTAATTGTCGCCAAAAACGGCGCCATGTAAGGATTCAATCCAACTCTTTTGAATTGGATGATTTTATTAAAAAATACCTACAGATTATCCAAGGAATTGATATTAACGACCAACAGGAGTCATCAGTGTTTATTCAATGGCACAAAAACAGTGTCTGCAGGAATAAGTGAAATCACAGCATGTCTCAGTCATACAGAAATAAGAACAAAAAAGTTTCCCAAACAATCTTGAGGAAAAAAATAAGATAAGATCTAGGTGAGTATTTTTTATATTTAACCTGTTTTTAAATGCATTTGACCTCGTGTTGTTATTCAAAATATTCAATTTCAGATGTGATCCTGTTATGAATATCACTAATACAGGTGCAAGCTATGGTGGAGCCATACATAGAAATGGATGTAAACCCAATTAAACTTAATCTGGAAAATCTATACGAGAGTATGTGGCTGCTTGGCACAAATTTATAAAGGTTTCAATTGAAGGAAGAGAAGATCGACATAGCATACACCATGATCATGATGTGCGAGTAAATAAAGAAATGTTAGAGTGCGGAGAGCTACACTGTGGTCTATCTATGGATCGTGAGAAATGGAGGAGGATACATTGACACAAGTATGGGGTATAGGATATATTTTGTAAGGAAAGAATAAAGCTGCCTGCATAGTAATACTGGGGCATTTTATGTCTTTGTTTTATGTCTTTAGGTATGTATGAAACAAAACAAATACAATAATACCAAAATAAATATTTCAAATATTTATTACACCATACCTATACCTACATATTATATTTATAATCAATCACATCAAATTAATAGCATAATAACTAATAAGAAATAACTTGCATTCTGTCTCTTACACGCATCTGTATTTATTTCTAATTATTTAAACTTGTTTCATAACATGACTCACAAGCATACATATCTTATACTTATATTATTTTAAATACACTATTTTATTTTACAGCTAATTTCATTAGGTACATCACAAAAGATCCTGTTCCGTTCCAAACTGATATGGACTTTTAAGGCGCTGGTATGGGTGAACCTACTTGTTGATAAAACACATATTACATCACTTCCTTGGACTGGTCATATTCCAAATATACTTATGACTTAACTCAAATTCATGACAAATTATAACAACCGATCTGAAACAATAAAAAAAGTACATTAATAAAAGTACAACTATGTATTAGTGATTTATATTTATAAATTGTTTGCATAATTGTTTCAGGCGATTCTAGTTATGAATGGGCACACCGGATGATGAGACCATTATTTCGTACTGAGAAAACGAAGAACAAAATCATTTTATACATAATATATACTGGGCAAATTTTAGGTCAGAAAACACCATAATTTACTTCTTAAAATTACATTGAAATGATATTCTTAATGGATTCTTCATGAACTTTTTTTGTGTTTCAGTGTTTTTGGAAGCTCCAGAAGAAGAGGAGAATATATATGATGAAGATGCATCTCAACAATCTCTCGATCTCAACTTGAAACCACTCCGAATGCAAGAATTTTCTATTGAAAAAAAGAAATAATTTAATAAATAAGTATTTTAATTACAGATGTTCATTATTTCAGTAAACACCTATTCAAAACCCTATCTATGAGCAATTACAAACATCTTCAGTATGTCTGCAATTGCTCATAGTATAGGTATAGATAACCATAGTCTGCAAATTTCAAAGCTCACTTACCTATCCCATATTTCCTCCTTTCCGCTCTATTAGAAGTCCCTGTAAGTTTGAAAATCAAAATAATATATACCACAAGAACTAGGTTTCATTCGGGTCTACTTTTGGATTAAAATCCTGAAACAGGTACTCACATGCTTCCATAATTTTAGTGTTTAGGATCATGGTTTTCTAATTTAGAAGTGAGGGCAATCCATACTTTTTCCAATTGTTGGGCCCTGTGAGTCTGCCGCCATGTAATCCACTAAAACCCTTAATTGAGCAGCTGTACTCCGAACACTGAAAATATGAATATGTTATGTACTTATACGTAAATGTGATAAGATAACAAATCCCAGATCCATTCAACGTAAACAATAATCTAAAAGTGTGGTATATTGATACTTACCTACGTTGTTCTTTTAAGTCTTTGGCAAACTTCACCACAGAGGACATTAATAAACTTTATTGATCTTCTAGCACAAGCTAATAAAATATGTCTTCTAGTTTGAAAAATACTTATCAGTTTTGTTTATCTTTTGATAAACTTTTTTTTAAATAAATTTTCACCCATATATTTGGGTAGGTAAAGGTTTCACCATACAGCATCTTCATATAAATTCTATTCTTCCTAAAAGGCGACAAGCGCGTGTTCTTTATTTATTTCACTTAGTAATGACATTATATAAGTTTATTTTTTATGTTTTACAGAAGTACCTATAAAAATATCCTTAAAAAAACATGTCTTTGGCTAAAAACACACGTATCTAAAGAAAGCTCATTTATATTTAAAAATTTCACAATACAAAATGGTAGCGGACCAGAGACAAATATCGGTCATTTATTCGCGGGTTAGCGGTTTGTAAGCGAATCAGTTTTAACTAGGTCATGGTACGAATTTTAACGAAATTTAACTGCTCCGTTATTGATTCGTTTCAGTTAAGTTCATGGTATGAGCCCTGGTTATTTTGAAAATATAGTCGTTGATACCGACCCGTTTTTTTTTATATGTGATTGCAGTTAAAGCACATAATGCAAAAAAGAGTTCAAGTACACATGTACATAAAAAAAAAGAAAATTTAAATCTTCCAACCTTCTAAAACTTATATATAGGTCAATATGTTGTCATAAGACACATGAATTAAACCAGCATGTACCAATAGTAGGTACACGCAACTCCAGTAATTTGGCTATAGGTCTTTCAGCCCCGTAATAATCGCGCGCTATTGACTGTCTCAATCAGATCTAATTTAAATAGCCAATAGCACGCGCTTATTTCAATTTGATCGCGCGTGTCGCGACTATCATGCGTAGCCATGCTACTGGGGCTGATCTACACACGACAAAAGACATAGTCATACAAAAATTTAATAAATAAAAAATTGCACTATAGCCATGTCCTGCCCAGGCCTATCTTATAGCTTAATTCTAGCAAAAACGAAATGATGACTTGAATATTCTCATGGGTCTTCCAGTGCATAAAATGTAAATTCCATTTGTACGATTCACAAGTACCCACTTTCTCTATACATATACAATAGTGTCTACAAATGTATATTATGATGTAAGGACTTCTGATACAGGACCCCAATCTATGAATACGAACTTTTTAAATATTAGATCCATAATTAACATATATTTAATTACGTTATGCATATGGCGCATTTTCTAGAATGTCGTGCACGCCGACACGCAAGGCACTAGCAAACAAAGTCGTTTAAAAAAACGAAATGCGTCGCGTAAACATAGAACGCGGCGTATTTCGTTTCTTTTTACAGCAACTTTTGGTTTTGCAAGTAGTAATTTGTGAGTAGACGTACCGGCAGCACGCATCCAGCGTTGGTGCGGCGAATGCGGCGGGGGGTGGTGCTGGCGGCGCTGGGGCGCGGGGGGCGCACTGGCCTCCGCCTCGCGACCCTCCTCAGCGATCTGCACACGTTCGCCACGCTTGTAACAACAAACGCTTTAAAATTCGTCGCCAAGCATACGTAATAATACGCCACATATATTTCTTTCGACTGTAATCACACGTTTTCAAATTGGTTAGTATTGTTTTACCTGATGCGGAGAGGACGGCTCACTGCCCTGCGAGCTAACAGCGGCAGCTTCTTCTTCCACTCGTGATTCTTCCCATTCGCGTGTTTCTGATGTCTCACCACCTTCAAATTTATTTTATTTGAGATTTTCTTAATTATGGGACGACTGAGTGCGTCGTGGCACGATAGCAGAACTGAAGTCCTCTGCTAGATTTATTGTCCCTGGACATAAATCGATACCTCGCACGTAAGTTGTTGTAAGTCAAAATAAACATTTTTTGTTCTTCAACTTAAATTTAACCTTTTTTATAGGTTCCATGTTTGAAAGTAAACATAACACTAAGTGATTTCTTTACTTTTAAATACGGAACCTATAATATGCATAAAAAGTATACCTATATTTGACTTATAAAAGTAAAAAATGGTATTTTGACTTACAACAACTTATGTGGGAGATATCGAAATATTTTTTATGTCGGTCAACAAAACCAAAGTTTAATTTCTCATCGGTTATAACAGTGACTTGATTCACCAAGGGTGCATAGGCGAACTCACGCGAGTCGGAGTGAAGCGCGGGGTGTGGATGCGGCGGGGGTAATGCTGCGGTGAGGTCGGCGTGCGTGTCGTGGTGCGAGGCAGCACCGGCGCCTGCGCCGCCTGCCTCCACGAAGGTAAACCGCGCTCCGCTCGTGCCACTGGCACCTCCTGCGCCTAGGGGCGACACAACTGCCTCGCCGAACCTGTATCGCATAATATAATATTGTGTATTACGTCACTCGATTTCTGAAAGTATTCATTAGTCCAAGCTAAGAAGATTGACTGTGAAGCGTCGTCACTCCTCACTCGGAAGTAAATTTGTAAATTGGATAACGATCTTTTATTCGCAAGTTACCAAACATAAAATCTCCTTGACAAACGCTCATTTAGCCAACAGGCAAAATTGTTGACTGTACTTAAATATAGTGAGATTGTCGTGGAACAATCAAATTAAATAAAAAAACAGGGCGTGTAGGCTAACAAACTGTTTGGTATTCTTGATAAGTTGAAGAATTCTAAAGAACTAATTTTAGCCGTGTGTAGACGCCTTAAGGCTGAATATTATGTTAATTTGAGAAACTGGCAGACCATTGTTATTCATATTAATAGCAATCAGTAATGCATGCTACTCTAGTGACTACAGTGTTTTTATGACGGGAACATTATGTGGAAACCTGAAACTATATCAGATACACTGTATTTAGAACTATGTTAAAAAGAGGAGACATATCTTTAAAGTTTTTCATTTTAATTCAATACAGATACAGAATATCAAATCCAGCTCTTCTTGTTAAAATGTATATGAATAAAAATTGATCTCGATACTAGGAGCCCAACTATTAACTGTTAACTGCCTCCGTGGCCGAACGGTTACCATGCCGGACTGCCACGCAGAGGTCTCAGGTTCGATTCCTGGGCCGGGAGAAAAATTTGTATGGCCTACACTTATTTCTCTCGTGAATTTGGGTGTCATTTGTGGTTGTCTATGTGTGTGTCTATGGCACCCGCGACACAGGGTTTCCCTAGTGCGGGGCTATGTTGAGTATGTGCGTTATTATTATTATTATTATTATTATTAACTATCAAAATAAGAATAAAGAAGGCAAAAAAGTAATTAGTAATCATTAGAACGTAGTACAGTCAAGAGCACGTCACATCTTTCACAAACTATCGATAAAATTATCGACAACAAATACATAACTATTTTAAACAGTTATGAAAACTGGCAACCCCACAAATGTCATTTTACTCCGTTTTCAAAAAAGACGGACTATAGTAATAGTAAATGGCGCGTAACTACTCTAATCCAAATTTTACAGGGGAGGGGTTTAATGTTATTACTTTGTTATTTCAATGGTTACGACTTTCATTTTTGCACAGTAAACATAAATTTATATCGTCTACGGGCTTATAACAATAGATTACCGTAACTCCCTAATTTGGGTGCCACGACATTTACGCGGATTTGATTTGGCCACTAAATTACCAAAATAAAAACTGAATCCTAGTTGCGCGTTAATTGCACTATCTCCAACGATATGTTATGTTACTATTATGTATTTAATTGCCTCAGAAGAATACACAATTGAACAGTAGATAATATATAAAACCGACACTACAACAGGTGAGTTATAAGTATGACGCCCTTGTTTGTGTATCAGTGTGTTTGTGGCATTGTAGCTCCCCAACGGATGGACTGCTCTCAAAGCATTTTTTTAATGATAATTGATATACAAAAATTTATTAAGTTTTTGATTTAATTTCGATATGTCCAATAAACACTACGCAAAGTTTATTTTTTAATCATTCTCCGTTACTTTTGTAAACAGCCATGTTTATTTACTAATAACATGCTCCCCGAATTTTCTGAAATTTATAATTACAATTTATGATACTTAATGTACATAATCTTTTATTATTAATTTTTATGTAAAACTCACGCTTCTTATCACAAAAAAAGATTTATTCGTACAGTCACGAGCACGTCAAGCTTGACACTTTGCACTTTGGACTGTTCTTATCGTAAGCGGCACAGTTGGATTTAAATCTTAAATGTCAAGCTTGACGTGCTCTTGACCCTGTACCTAAGACAGTGTCTCTGTGTCTACCATGGTTTTGGCATGGATTTGGCACAGTCCCAGAAAAAAGAACACTATTTACCCATCATTGCGTCGTGGAACGTAGAGAGTAGGTGTAGAAGGAACTATGCTGTCGTCACCGTCGTCGCCGCCATTGCCGCCCAACGAGAGCGCACCGCTCGCTATTCCACACCACATATAGATTATTGTTATAGATACTAACATTTAATACTTTTACTTGCCAAATATAATAAAGGATGTAATGGAAAAGGTATAAAATATTTACAATTATAAATAGACAGAAATAGACCAACATAATTTTTTTTGCTCGTAAATATTACTGAGGTTGTACGCGTGAGACGCAATATTTCATTAATGGAGAGGTTTTAGGTTTCAGGAGCCCGGCAGCGGTTGTTGTATTATAGAAAATTTAGAATATCCTCTGATACCCCATTTCGCGATGCGAATGATTGCAAGGCAAAAATCCGTACCCAAAGGAATTGTACAATTAGATACTAGAGTGATTTCAAAAAGATGTGGGACACAGGGAAACAGTTTATTTTTATGCTGGCCGTAATTTGCGGCTTTTGAACACATCATAGAGGGTTTGTGATATGTGTATAGATAAAAATAGTATTGTGTGGATGGATACTCACGCTCGGTGCCGCTGCTGATGGTCTCAATCTGCGCGCCAGGAGCGGGCGTGGGTTCGGAATCGGCCTCGCCACCCGGCCCTGAACCGCTGTCGCCCAACTCGCTCTCTTCACCCTCCTCGCCTGCCTCGGGAGATTGTGCTGGCGAATCCTTCGAACAAAAATTACTTCCCTTAGATCAGTTTTTCTTAAACCAGGTATTAGCATATTATGATACAAGTACAGCTCCGTGTGAGAATTCGTCTGGGGAAGTACTGCCATATTACCTATTTCTGCCGCCAAGCAGTAAAGTGAGCATTACAGCATTTCGGTTTTTGAAGCATAAGGTTTGAAGGTTCAGGTTGTTAAAAAAGTAGTCCAACCCCCGCCAGTTGTCCATGCCTACACGTCCTACAGAGCGTAGGGTTGTCATATTATTATTATAATTGTACCAACACATTACCTACAGGTTGCAAAATATGATGTCGTTTCACACCGAGCGAACATAGTAGAATAGAACAAGTAGGGCAACTCCATACCATATAACAGCGCGGTTTGTATGTGTGCGCAACTGTCGCGCGCTGAATACATACGCACCCGCATAAAGGCGCATTGAGACTACCAGGGGGCTTACCACAACCTCTTAAAACAATATTACTTTAACCTTACATTGACTTTTCGTACCATGACGCGCTTAAAGTAAACTTAAAACAATGTTAAGTCTATGATGTTTTATTGGCAGCTTTGTTCATTCATTCACTCAGTTTGTACTATGACGCGACTTTAACATTAAAGTAATATTGTTCTTATGTCAAATTTAGCAATCTTCAAATAGTTACACGGATGTATTGGAAACACCGTTACTTTCGAATTTATTGTCTAAATATTGATTTGTAATGATTAATAGGTAATTTGAACTTATTTATTTATATGTATCTCTTCAATACTTTGTTTTTTTTTGTTTAATAGTACATGGGAAATAATTTCTCGTCAAATAAAAACACGAGATGTTTATTTCGTAAAATTATGACAGCGACATCTATATGCTCCTTGGCGACACTAACAGTTGACACTAGACTATAATTCCGAATTCACAACATGACAATTAAGACTCCGCTTATTTTGTTTATTTTTCGTCATGAGAATGCGGAAAAATAATTGGAAAAAACGTAATTTTAATAGATTTCATTATTACTTACTTTTCTTTTTTTGACAGTTAAAATTCTCTAATTGTAAATAATATTACAGTCCGCGAGGCCTAAGCTGAGCTTTGCATTTGTGTGAGTGCACATAGATAGTGTAGGTGGGACGTCGGCCTAGAGAGCGACGCGTCCTTTTCTAGGTTTAAATCGGTTTAAACTGCTTTTTGTCAATTGGCCTGAGGCGCGGTGCATCCCTCGCGCGACGCAACTCCGCCGCGCACCTTTCACACTTCACCTCTTGTACTGGTAGCAGCGTGACGTGTTTAATTCTTAATATTTTGTTTTTGTATTCGATTTATTAGTGAAATGGCTGCCAACACAAATAAACGAATTATACGAAAACCTTTAAATAGCCAAGTAAAGGAAATTTTGTGTAATTTAAATAGTTATTTTAAAGACATGAACGACAAAGACATGTCAAGTGTCACTACATCAGCCCAATTGGTAGCGACATCGACGGGAATTCCGCTGTCCACTGTCAAAAGAGTTTTATTGGAAGGTAAACGTCTTTTGGAAGACGGAAGCAAATTTAAATCTCCGAAAAAGACCAGATGCAGGGAAAATATCATTATCATTGACGATTTTGATAAAGCGGTAATCCGAAGAACTATTCACAACTTTCACATTACTGATAAAGAGGTGCCAACTATGAAACGAATACATGAAAAGTTGAAGAGAGAAATAAACTATCCAGGTTCAATTTGGTCATTGCGTAAAGAAGTGTCTCTTTTAGGATTTAAATGGAAAAGAACAGAAGATAATAGAAAAATTCTAATGGAAAAACATGAGATACGTTATCTACGTATACATTTTTTGATTAAAATTTCCGAATATCGTATTCAGGGCCGGCCAGTCGTTTATACCGACGAAACATACATAGACACGACTCACACTTCTTCAAAATCTTATTCAGATGGCAGCACTTCTGGTTTGAAGAAACCAATTTCTAAAGGAAATCGTTTAATAATAGTTCATGCCGGCGGAGAGGACGGTTTCATACCAAATGCACTGCTGATGTTCAAAGCAAATCAAAAAAGTGGTGATTACCATGATAATATGAATGCAGCAAACTACACGAAATGGTTACAAACGCAATTAATTCCAAATTTAAAGCCCAATAGCGTTGTGGTGGTAGACAATGCATCTTACCACAATTCGTTAGAAAATCCCGCTCCCAACTCAAATAGTCGTAAACAAGATATGATTGACTGGCTCAAGTATCGCAATATCGATCACTCTACATCGATGCTTAAACCACAACTCTATCAATTGATACTGCAAAACAAACAAAGATTTATTGAATATAAAATTGACACTTTACTTAGAGAACATGGTCACAGCGTCATTCGTCTACCACCCTACCACCCGGATTTCAACCCAATTGAAAATATATGGGCAATGATAAAAGGATACGTGGCTAAAAAAAACGTGTCAATGAATATGGATACAATTATGAGGTTAGCGAAAGAAAAAGTTGACACTATCACTGTACAAGAATGGAAAAATGTATGTGACCACGCAATAAAAGAAGAAAAAAAGTTTCATGGTCACGATGCCGTTCTTGACGATATAACGGAACGATTCATTATTAACACAAACGATACATCAGAGGAGAGTGAAAATGAAGACGAGAGTGATAAAGAAAATGATGAAAATGCAATGTCCGGTGCAGAAGAATTGTTATAATTTTTTTTTATATTTGAATTTTATTTATTGATCTCTGACTTCTCGGTCACACTTACATATGTACACATGCTCATCGGTCATACATATACATAGCTGGCCTTTATTTTAACAATTTATGCTATTTAGTTTTAATTTCCCACTTATGTTAAAAACCTACCTAATACTAAAATTTATTTTTAAAAGTTTTTTGTCTGACTCTACTTTTGGTGATCACTCACACAAATGCAAAGCTCAGCTTAGACCTCGCGAACTGTAAGTACTTTAACATTATAACTACGATAGGATGATTCGGAACATCTAAAAAGAAAGAAATGGCATTATACAGTTCATATAGCGTTATTTCTTTCCTATTTTTAGTAAGGAATAGACAATATTTGGAACTCATTCGTTCTTCCAGTCACTTTAGCAATAATACATTACTTGGTTAATAGGTTTGTCGTGGTACGAATACGAGTAGTATTATAATAAGCTTACTATAAGCTTACATTGTCACATAATAAGATTGTTTTTTGAAAGGTAATGGTAGGCCCCCAGAGTTGTGGAACTTTAAAACACCCTTAAGTTATTTATCCAAATGGGTGCATCCGTGCACGGGTGCGCGCACATATAAGCCGCTCTGCGACGTTAATACGGAGTTATCGTACTTGTTCTTATTCTATTATGGAGCGAACCTTCAATTCTATAATGAACGGCGCGTACGACCCGCGCTGTGGAACGCGAGTGCCGCGCGAGTTTATGCAAATGTGTGCGTCGGTACACAGCGCACGGCGGGTGTTCACACTACAAGCCGCGTTGCTATATTTACATGGAGCTACACTACTTGCCTTATTGTACTAATGTCATATTTATGGTGCCCCTTGCGTCAAGGAATTTGAACAACTTTTCCGAAAATGTTTAAAACAATCATAATGGATATATACTGCCAAGAAAAATATTATGTTATTTAAAAAAAGCGTCTCAAGTCCCTAAAACTTTGTTCAAATGTAATCAAAAATAAATTACCGCACGATCGGCACTGCATGTCAACTCAGAACGCGTGACGTCATTCGTAGGTAAACAAATTTGGTAATGTGCACTTGCCACTTGCGTGAATTTTATGTATGGATTGTTTATGTACTCAATCCAAAAGAACAATGGCAAACTCCCATATAATTTTTTGTTGACATTATTTGTATGCTTATGAAAAATATGTGAAAATATAGAGTTGAAATTACTGAACAAATTTTGTTTTGGGTTTACTATTCTGAGAAGTCTGGAATTAAAGATATTCCAGTTTGAAGTTTTGGAGGTTATGTGTTACGTAATTGAATAAAATATATTCGCTGTATTATTATTTCAAAATAAACGACAGAAGCTTTAAATATAGTTAATAGAAGCTGAATGGTGCCGCGTGGGTTTGTAACGTGACGAAAGTGTAGCGGATATTATTTTTTATACTGGTATGATCAAAAGGCATCAAGAATACTGAGTCAATTAATACATACCACCAATGATATTATACTTGCAAACAACGCTCACTGCATACCACAGACTATTGCACTGACATCTCGGACACCTATTATTTTTTTGTGAAACGTGCCATCTATCCCTGAGATTTCGGGTACTTTTTTGTCAGGTTTACGCGTGGAATTTTGGCGAAGGAATTATCTACTTTATTTTTTGTAACGAAGTAGTTAATCTCTTATTACAAATCGGTCAAATCAGTGCATTTGATATTACGTGAACTAAGTTAATGTGGACCATATCCATATGTAGTAGGGTTTCTGATTTCTCGACATATTTTTTTTGTCGAGTTTCGGGATTCCCGAGCTCAATTTCGTGGGTTTCTCGAGTTGTTCGAGAATTATTTTAAAACCTTAACAAATCAGCTTAATCAACTATAAATACAAATAAAAACAAACACAATTCATTTAGCCATTACAATCAACTTAACAAAACAAATCACATTACAAACAAATCAACATTACAAACTATGTCTTTTATGAAAAAAAAAAAACTTCAACAAAATCATGTTGAGTCTACTTTTATTCCTGTCCCATTCTAATGAAGTATGCTTTAAAAAAAAACAGTGCAACATAGCTTCATTCGAAAGCCTGTTTCGTATTTTTGTGACCATATTTCCCGAGATTGAGAATGCTCTTTCGCTTCCCGTGGATGTTGGCTTTACTGTCATCAGCACCTTATATAAATTTTCCAGGTTTGGTGTTCGTTTTCGTGTTAATTCAAATAGTTGAAAGTTTTTTTTTTTAATAAACTTCTTGTTACTTGGTGTTAGTCTGTGCTAGTACTGCCCATGGAAGTTGCAGCCTCTTTGGCTTTCTGTAGTTTAATCTTTAAAACTTGCTGACACAACAAAGATGTATAAGTCAATTTTTCAGTAATTTAAAAAAGTAATTTGATTTCTCGAATTCTCGAGGATATTTTTCTCGTCTCGAGGTATGGCCAGATTTCCCGGGATTTCTCGTGTCGAGAAATCTCGAGCGTAAACCCTAATACGTAGGTACTGAAATTCCTTTTAGGTTTGTCCCAGAAGGACTTACACTGGCCAGATCAGTGATGTCCTCGAAAAGGCTGGGAAGTGACAGGAATAAACGAAGTTGTCGCCCTTGTCTCAGCTCATGTATTGTAAATAGCGGGCTAAAAACATCTGATTAAAATTTAGCACGCAGGGGATCTCTCTACTTAGGAGTCCTTAATCATAATAAGGTGTCAACCATAGATTTAGTATATCCATAGATTGGCCCTGAAGTATTGGAGACGAGACCAAAACAAATAGTGCAAGTGCAAGATAAATAGTGTTGCGCCATCCACTGATTTAACTTTAATATCGATTAACATATTACACCGGCATTTCACTTCGTCGTATTCACCAAAATGTCTTATCGCAAAACGCCAGGACGTAAATTAATTAATTAATTAATGATTCAATACAAAATTAAGAAAGCTACTATCAGATAAGTAATAGAACGAAAAAACCGACCAAGTGCGAGTTGAACTCGCGCGGAGTGGTTTCCGTACAGACTTAATATTGTAGTTGAAGAATATGTTCTCCAAAAGATTCCAACAGCCAATATAGGTTTATTCGCATAATAGTGAGAGATTTAATGACAATTTCTGTATTTTTTTCAAAACTTTAGGCTCAGCAGTTTCGAAGATAAAGGGGAGAATGATCAATTTTCGTCTATTTTCTTAAACAACTTAAAAATATTTATATTTCAAAATTACAAAAAATATATACTTGAGAACTTTCCCACCCAATAGTGACTGCAAATTCAAAATTAATTTATTTACATTACACGTTTTGGTTACACAAATGCATATGTGTACCAAATTTCAAAATAATCGGTCCAGAGTTTGGAGTAAATTGGCTGTGACAGATGGACACACAAGTAATCCTATATGAGAATTGTATTTCGGAACAGAACAGAACTCTAACAACAACAAATCCAACAAATCGCCGATTTGTTGTTGACGAAAGTATTACTACACAAAAATCCATTAATTGTAAGACATACCGGCATGAATAATGTGGGTACAGAACCAGAACGTAGCTTTACTCTTTGCTTGCCTCTAAAGGATTTTTTTTTTCCTTTAAGTGTTTACTGCATATTTTTGAAAACTTTTTGGGAACCCAGTCTTCTCTCTTTAGCATTATAAGCCATTTCTGTCGTACTTCAATGTTTTGAGGAAATCTGAATCAACAACAATAATTAACATAAAAAAATGGGTGCCTCAACTACGTTATTAAAAGAAATTTTCGTTTTAATGTAGACAGAAAATAATGCACTAATGCAATATTAATTAAATATAAAGAATAAAACCAGAAATTTCTGATTCAATAATATTAAGTATGAAGATGATATCGGCTGTGTGCAAACCACGCCTTTGCCTTTCTTTTTTTCAGTTAATGACATCTCGATAACATATTATCGATTGCGTCAATCTTTATGATAGTGGGGTTATGAATTTCAGATTCGCTCTGGACAAAAGGTCCAGAGCGAATCTGAAATTCGTCCCTTTTGGACGGAAAAGTGTCGTTTTTATTTTGACTTTCAATTATTTTGTGAAATCTAGTTTAAAGTGGAATAGGATAGTGCTATTGTGCCTTAATCGAAGATTAAAACGCGTAATTATACGAATCTCGAACTAAAATACCCATATCGGCCCGTTTTAAGGAATCCCGAGTCAACCCAAGCACGCCGCCTAAAATTGCCTATCCTCTTTGTGGCGGCCATATTTACAGAAACATAATTAAACTTCATGTTTAGGCTGATGGCTTTTCCAAAGCCTTAATAAAAAAATGTAAAAAATTATGAATTTCAGAAATTCACGTATTTGATATATTTTTTAATTGAATTTGTACACATTTGGGCTATTAATGCACTTGAATGGTATCATTTTACGGACATATTTATGTCAAAAACATTTGTGGTAGTGCTTTTAGACAGCTAAAAATTTAAATAGTACTTACATGTGAAATATACAATTCTGCGAGTTTTCCTTTTTAGATGAGTTACATCCGGGCTCTGAACACGTTACCATGACTAATAAACGTCTGATTAACACTATTTCACATTGTAAAACCAATTATTTTTCATAAATAAACGAAATTTGCTTCGTTGCCAACTGACCCTAGGTTCATATAAGCTCATAGCGTATAATGAAGTGGTCTCGTCTACCCATCTCGCTCTAACATACGTGTATACTAACGCTCTTTCACTTGCATTGCCAATCTATGGGTATACCTATGTACTAAATCTATGGTGTCAACATTCTCTTTCCGCCATACAAGCCCGTTTATGTTCTTTGAAACGAAAGTCAAAAAGCAACGACGACTCAGGTCTAGCTTCATGGGAGAACGAAGTATCCACATACCGCTGGTCGGGTTCGCTATGCGCCGCAAGCCAAACGCGTTCCCATTGCAGGTAAAGGTTCAAGTCAAATGTCGTAACTTAATTGTACCTGTCGCGCTGCGTTTTCTGAGTCATCACCTTCTTCCTCCTCTTCGCCACCCTCCACCTCCTGCTCTTCCTCTATATCGTCGTCGTCGTCTTCACCTTCCTGTTACAACCGGACAATACATGAAAATTTAAAGATACTATTATCATCTTAAAAGTTTATTATAATTATTAATACAAAAATCGAACACTTAGAAAAAATTCCTTCGATCCGACTGTATTCGAACCAACGTCTTCCAGCAAACCGTGCACAGACGCTATGCCAACAAAGACACAGAATGAACTGATCAAACATCGTGACATCCAATATACTTAAAAATTACAATTCTTACACTCTAGTCAGCTACAGGTAGCTGTAAAGGTTGGACCTGGCTGAGTGAACAAATAGATTTGTCACAGATGGCGCTACGGCCAAAAAGTTGTTAAAAACCAAAAACAAAGATATGCATATTTTGCAGGAAAACATTATCTGCTCCACTACAACTGTTGAAGTTCGATATAGTCAACGGTCAACCAAGACTATTATAACTCCTCCCAGGCAATCCAGAAGAACGGTAGTTATTTCTGATAAAATAGGCGTAGGACTAGGCCACCACCTAAGTAACCACTTAAAACAAAGGGTAGTCAACTATTGCTACCCAGGAGCTACTTTTAGTCAAATTATTACACTGTTAAGTGGTTGCAACTTTGATAAATATACAACAGTGATTCTTATAATAGGTGATAGTAATAACATTAATAAAAAAGAAGTAAATAGTAGCATTGACGTGTTCTTGAGAATTCATGAGAAGTGTGGGTGTAAATTCATACTAAGTGCATTCCCTTACTGCTGTAACCTTTTTTTTTTTTTTACTGCTGTAACCTAGGCATCGCTCGTAATAAGTATATACATAACATAAATTCGCACATTCATAGTTTGACTTGCCGTCATAGTGACGTTATATTTTGTTTTGATATTAATAAATTCGTAAGGAACTTCAAACTTTTTGAGGATAACTTACTTTTACCCATAAGGTATCTGTGACATATAGCTAGTTCGCTATCTTTTAATATTAAGGACGCTGTTATAGAAAATATAACACAGTCCCACGACAATGCTCCTACTTTAAGTAGCAACAGTATACTTTTTACTAACCATAATTTAAACTAGAAAACACGACAACAGAAAAGTCTAATCGTTTAAATGTAATACATCAAAATATTCAAGGCTTTTCTAGCAAAACATTAGAAATAAGTCTTTTTTGCACGATATTTCCGTTGACGTGTTTTGAGTTACAGAACACTGGCTGAAAGACTACGAAGCAATTAACAACATAGAAAATTATGTAGTAGTCAGTACGTTCATAAGAAAGAGCTTAAGTGGAGGCGGATCCATGATTATTATTACACGTAACTTAACATTTCAAGAGCGTAAGGATATCACAGATCTTTCTACTGAACGAACTATTGAGATTTCATGTGTGGAATTGGATCAGTTTGTCGTCTTATGTGTATCCTGGCCCCCCTCTGCTAATTTTAACGAGTTTGAATTAATTATGGAAAACAGTTTAAAGCGGATTTTTCCAACCAAAAAAAACGTAGTAATATGTGGAGATTTAATTTGTGGAGATTGGAAAACTGTTCTACTTCTGTAAGACTCATTAATTAATTTAAAAGTTTTAACTTGATTAATCTTTTCTTAGAACCAACTCCCATCACTGCCTCCTCTTCTACTTGTATTGATAACATCTTTTGTAACACAAACGCAGTGTCTAAATCAATAATAGATTGCTTAAGATCAGACCATAGTGGCCAATTGGCTTCTTTTAATTGTAAAATTAGCAAGAAGGTAGATCAATTTCTCTGCAGACCGATTACCACAGAACGAATCATTAGATTTCAAAATAATATCGGCAATAGTTTAAATTCCCTACCCCATATGCCGGAGGTTCCAAATACTTTATATAGCACGATATTTGGTTTAATTAAAAATTAATTTGATAATATATTTAAATCGAAAACATTAACTTTCCATAGATACTAAATTCAACGACTGTGCAACAGTAAGTATTCATAAGAGTAGGTCTCGTTTGTATGAGCTATATGCTATGAAAACTTATAATACTAATTCCAATTTCATAGAATATGTTAGAATTTAGAAGTGCAAATAATCTTGTATTACGTCCGCCTAGAACAAACTATGGCAAAAGGAACATTACATACGAAAGTGCAAAAATTTACAACGAATTGCCTAAAATTATAAAGGAAACTAAAAAAACGTATAAATTCAAAAAAATACTTAAGGCCTATTTATTCGCCCAGAGAAACAAATCAACTTATACAACATACGTAACAACATATAAATTATTATGTATCCCAAATCTGTACTCGAAATGATTGTCACATCTAGTTATTGTCGATCTGTGTAACTCGTTTCAACCTTGTTGGTTCTGCGGCGCACTGGTTTGGCCTTATGTTTTTCGAATATACCCACACTAGCGAAGGTAAACAAAACATTAATATTGTCGTTAAAGTTATTTTTCTTTTTTTTTATGTTCTTTAGTAGTACATAACCTAAGTTTTTATTTAATTATTATTATTTGTGTGTAAGGAAATAAGCACGCTCGCATAAGCAATAATATGTATACTTATTATTAGTTAGTTTCTTAAGTTCTCATTTAAGTGAATTGTAATTCTTATGAGAATAAATTTCTTAAACCAGAATTTATTCAAAAATATTTAAAAAAGTATGTGTAGCTGCTAAAGTTAAGTTTCACAGCGAAAAAATTAGACAATCGATAAATAAATCTAAAACTACTTGAAGCATAATAAATAAAGAGTCAGGCAACGTTAAACAACACGATAGAGATATAGTTTTAGAATTAGACAGTAAACTTATAAAATGTAAAAATAAAGTAGCCCAAGCTTTTGAATCGTTCTTTTCGGAAATTGCTGTGAAAACTACAGAATCATTAAATTCCTCCCCTTCACTTGCTATTATCTCCTAAAGGAAAATGTTAACGTTTGTGGCAGTTTATTTAATTTCCGTCATGTTAATCCACAAAACACCATAAAAGCTTTTAAATCAATACATGTTAAAAAAACTAAAGATCTCTGGGGCATATCAACTAAAGTTATAGACTCAGTTATTGATCTAATTTCCCCACATTTAGCTGTAGCTTTCAATAGGTGCGTTGACGAAGGTGTTTTTCCCGATTTAATGAAATACCGCAAGGTTATTCCCTTATTCAAAAGCGGTAGGAAAGTTGATCCTAGCAACTATAGGCCCATTTAAATTTTACTAGCTATAAGTAAAATATTCGAAAAGGTTATGCTGACTCAATTACTGTCCTATTTCGGTAGGAATAATATTTTTCATAGTGAACAATACGGGTTTACTAGTGGTAGATCGACTAGCGATGCGGGGGTAGCGTCACTAAAACACACCTTTGATGCTTGGGAAAGCTCCCAGAACGCTATTGGTATTTTCTGTAACCTCTCAAAGGCATTTGATTGCGTTGATAATATTACTCTTATTAGGAAGCTGGAACATTACGGTGTAAATGGCAAGGCGTCGAAACTTGTCTCGTCATATCTCAACGGTAGAATTCAGAAAGTAGACATAAATGGTGTGACTTCTTTGGGTTCTCCCATTGACTTACAAATGGTTCTCCGGTAAAAATGGGTGATCCGCAGGGCTCAATACTTGGGCCTTTCTTATTTCTGATTTATATTTCTGATTTATATTAATGATCTGCCATTCTTTGTTAATGACCATTGCGAAATAGTGTTGTTTGCTGATGACACATCCTTGATTTTTAAGACAGACAGACATGACATTAACTATGACCATATTAATGATACCCTCTCTAAGGTAGTTTATTGGTTTAATGATAACAATTTATTGCTTAATGCCAAGGAGATAAAATGTGTTAAATTTGAATTACCTAACGTAAAATCGACTATTCTAAGCATAGAAATAAACGGAGAAAAGTTAGACTTTGTTAATAAAGCAGTCTTCTTGGGAGTGACCTTAGATAGTAAACTTCAATGGTTTCCACATGTATCTTCCCTGGCCAGCAGATTAAGCTCCGCTGCATACGCAGTCCGCAGAATACGTGAGCTTACCGATGTTAGTACTGCTAGACTAGTTTATTTTAGTTACTTCCATAGTATAATGTCCTACGGGATTCTCATGTGGGGTAAAGCGGCAGATATTCAAACCATATTTGTATTGCAAAAACGAGCGATTCGTTCTGTGTACCGTCTAGGCTCTCGGGTTTCTCTCAGAGATTAGTTTAAGGAGACTGGTATCATGACTGTGGCATCACAGTACATTTACTCAAATATTTTATATGCCCGTAAAAATATACATAATTTCAATAACAAAGAAGATATCCATAATATTAAGCTAAGTCCAAACTCATAGTCAATACCATACCATACTCATCACTCAAAACCATACTCATACCACGATTTCGTTTAACCAAGGTAAAAAAACTCTTTTATGGGGAACTGTATACGTTTTTATAATAAGATTCCGGAGCATATATTAAGTTTATCATTTCCTAAGTTTAAAAACTACATTAAAAATCTTTTGATCGAAAAATCATATTACAAAATTGAAGACTACGTGTTAGATAAAGATGTATGGAAAGACGACATGGCTCCAGAATCCACACAAATTTGATTCAAAGTGTATTCCATAGCATTTAAGTTTGTTTGAAAAGAGCAACCCCTAAAGTTTCTTGCTCGTTCTTCTCAGGGAGGTCAGCGTAGTGAACGAGCAGTAGCTTAAATGTGAAGTTTTCAAGTGTAAATTTATTTTACCTATGGAATAAATAATCTTTGACTTTGATTTTGACTATGCAACAAGCACAGAAAATTTAGTAAGGTCCGCTAATTCGTTCCGTGTCACGGTTTGCTGGAACACGTTGGTTCGAATCCAGCCCGATCCAAGGAATTTTTTCTTAAGTGTTCGACCTTTGTATTAATAATTGTAACAAACTAGTAATTTCACAAAAATAATTGAATATCGTGTGGTCAAACATCGCAACATTCAATAAACTTAAAAATTACAACTTTAAGTTTATTTAAAACAATTTTGAAGTAGTTGAAAAGATAAAAATATTGGGCAATATAAATAAAGGCGAATAGTAAACATACAACGCGAAATGTTCAACGTTTTTCGAATGAACGTACCCTGTACATAGTGCCGCTGCAGCGCTCGTCGTCCTCCTCTGAATCCACGACGATTACGCCCTCGTCGTCCTGATCACAACGCGACGACGTCGGCACCTGATATTCCACTTCTACGGAACGCTCGAAGCCCTACAATACAATTAATTATTGTTACTTTACATATTAACACGCATAAAGTCGAGTCATTTATCAAAGATATACCTGCAACACGTCAAAAAAGTTATCTAATAGGAAAAATCTTTGCTGGTATGAGTAAAGTGACAATGTTTCTCCTAATAATTGTGTCGATCCGTCGCTACTCCCATAGCGTTCAAGTTAATCGTTAACGATTAGTCTGAAACGATGGATCGTGAAGAAATCGTCCAGAATATGGGAGTCTTAAGAGATACTTAGGAACAAATTGGCTTAAAGTACCTGAACGCGAGTTCGCTTAGCGGCAAGCGGGCGTGGCTGCAGGCGGCGTTTGGCGGGTCTTGCTTCAGGCGGCGCGTGGGAAGTGCTAACGCCGGGCACGGCCGGTGCGGCGTGGGATGTGCTGACGCCGGACGGTGGGTGAGACGTGCTCACGCCGCCAGATGCCGCGGCACCTGTTCCCGACGTCGCTGCACCGCTACCTGATACTGCAATGGACCAACATAATTCAATTTTCTAGAGCAGTGTGTGTTACTACTGATCTAGTCGAGATCGTCAATCGTCGTGTCCCTATCTACTGACCCGAGAGATAGGGTTTTCCGGAGACTACTGGCTCGACGGCAAGACCAGGGTACGGCGGACGTTCGCGCCAAGCCCTCCGCCAGTTATACGTCTTCACGGGCGTCTCTGGCGAACCCGGACTTGGGTATGGACTCGCCGGGGTTTGTGGTTAGCTGCAGGGACGAACACGTTCGTTTACCCCGGTAGCATGTGACCGGGGCGTTCGTCCCGCGCGCAGCTAGCGCGTCTTAGTAGCCATCTAGTTGAGGGCCTGAGGCGAGGAGACGCGCGGGGCACGTGAGTTGCCTTTAAGTTGGCGGCTATGTCCGAGCATTGTCGCAGGACACTGCCACTTGGCATCTCCGGCACTAGCCCGAAGAGCTAGTAGAGAAGAGCGGTCCCTTCGGCTGCGTAGGAACTTGGGAACTGGAGGGACACCGTTCATTCGGCGTCGGGAAGTGAGCGTGTCTTACAGCTCCGCCACAAATGAGGAGATTTGGTAGTCGGCTTAGAGCCGGCGACTCAGCGGTGGCAATCGTTAGTCGTGCGGAGCGCGACGGGAAGTGAGCGTGCCTACAGCTTCGGTACTTATCTGGAAAATAGGGGGGGTGCTGTACGTGCACCCGGGGCGGCTCACCTAAGGCACTAGCCTTACAGATAACCGGATGAAGGACCTGACTTAGATGGTCCCTGTGCAAACCGCTTGCACAGGCCATAGTGCCCTTCCCGCATAACCAAGAGGTTGATAGGGAGGAGCACTATAAACAAAACTTATGTAGAAAGATATGGGACTGATCTAGTCGCGAGCTAGACATTCTCCGGTCCCGGTCGTATTTGGGAGCTGGAAAGACGCTTTGACGTCGGGAAGTGAGCGTGCCTACAGCTCCACCCCAAAGAGGAGATTTGGTAGTAGACTTTAGGAAGGCAACAGGGAGGGTACCGTACGTGCACCCGGGGCAGCTCACTCAAGGCACACCTTTTGAGAACCGAAGTGTGTGCAAATTGATTGATCTGGGGTCAGGACCTGACAGAAGGTCCCTGTGTGGGCTTGCTTGCACAAGTTATAGTGCCTTTCCTGTATAACCAAGAGGTTGACAGGGAGGTTCACTATAAACAAAACTTATGTCGAAAGATATAGGACTGATCTAGTCGAGTGAGTTGCAGTTGAATATTTTACGAGACGATTTTCAGGCATGTTTAAGTCGTCGCATTCCAAAATAAATAGATATTACAAATGGACATAGTTATGCAAAACAAGAACCAACCCACACCTCGAGTGAAATTGAGTTATGTATTTCACAAAAGATTCTGGCAATCAATAAAAATCCTTCATAAATTTTTAATAGCTAAAAAGAACCATGCTGCTTAACTTCATATAATGTATTTTTTTAAATATGCTAAATGGATCCATGTCACATGTACTGAAGTACTGTAGATCTTTAGCGTTTTCATTACGAAAACCAGAATATGGTTCTCGTTGACTAAATAGAAAGATACATGTTTTCTATTTATTGCTATATAATAGTTTCCCTATATCATTCTCAATGCTACACGTAACTCACGTTGTTTGTCTCAAATAACTTACCTATTTATTTCTTCACACTGTTTTTACAAAAACGCAATTATCTCGAAAGTGACATTTTGTGGGTTGGTTCTAGTTTGAGTAACTATATCCAAGTGTAATAAAAACTAACCCAAGTAGTAGATAAACTATTAAGAAAAAGTGGCTACTAACTACGAGGGGCATTCAATGTATTCTCGGTATAGGTATGAAGGAAAAGGCAGAAAATATTGAATAAAATTTATTTTTCAACATAGTTCTCTTTAACGTCAATACACTTCTTTGATCTCTAAAAATATTTTTCTTCTTTGTCCGAAAAACGTGTTTAATCTGCTACCATTCAGCTCTTTATCGTCGGAAAAACACTTTCTTTTTTTGAGATTGGGAACAGAAAGTAATCACGGAGGGTCAGGTCTAAGCTGTAAGGTGAATAGTTCACTTCTTCAAAGTCACAGGCTCGCACAGCAGCCTTGCAACACGCCCTGTGTGGAGCGGCGCGTTGTCGTCAATTTTCCAAACCATTTCTTTTTGATAGTTTCCTTCAGATTACGAGGAGTGTTTGCGTAAGATGCGGCAGTAATACTGTGATCTATTTTTGTGTGCTCAATGGGCAAAAATCCCCTTGAATCCCAAAAAACTGTGGCCATGAGTTTTCCGGCTGATGGAGTTGGAGATTTTTGGTGGCTCTGCTTCTTTTTTATGCACGGACTCCTGCTTGCTCTCAGGACTATAGTGATGAATCCACGTTTCATCTCCGGTAACGATCCGGTCCAAAATACTTGGCGAATTTTCACCACAGAGCTTCAAAAATTATCTACATCACTCGACACGCACTTGTTTCTGCGGAGCAGTGAGCATTCGCGGCACCTATCTTGCTTTTAACAGGAGATGGTCGTGAAAGATAGTATAAATGGTGCCCACAGATAACTTAGTTGTTTCTGCTAACATTTTGACTTTTATATGATCTCCAAATACAAGTTTCTCGATCATTTTCACGTTTTCTTCAGTTTTCTCTACCTCGTTTAAATTCAGTTGATTACTTTTGAACAGTGGATAATGAAGCCAGACAATCTTGATAACCAGCCACAATCTCTTTGTGAATGATTTTTTGACTTCTTTCTTGTTTTGTAAGGAATCTTTTCACAGCCCGATGCTTGGTTTTTCTCAACACTGTTGCGTCAGTCATTCTCGTCGTCTTTCACCAAGGATATTTCAAATGCTAGTGATGATAATTGAATTAAATTTTGTATTTATACCCTCAGAGAGGGTTATTAGCTAATGAGATAATTTAACTACCTTCATCATTAGTAAATCACCCCGATACCGAGAATACATTGAACGCCCCTCATATGTTACCTGACTGATAACCTATTGATTGAAGTCTTTAAGGTTACTTGTTATACTAAAAAAATTAAATAGTATTTTTAAATTAGTCTAGAGTTAGAATTAGAGTCAGACAGAGTTGTGTGTATCTGAAACAGCTGATTGTTCACGTCTGGTCATAAGATCTTACCTGGCAGAGGCGCCTGTGGTGGCGCGGGGGTGGCGCCACTGGTAACGCTGGGGGAAGGTGCAGAGCTTGCTGCTGCCACACCGGTGCCGCTACCTGAGCTCGGGCCGCCGCTCGGTTGCTCGATGCGTGGCATCACTAGCGCAACCGCCTGGAACGATAAATTAAGTTATATTGTCGTTAATTAACATGCTTATGTTAACTTGTTTAAAAATTGAATTTTATTATGATTGTATGGAATTATATTATAATGTTAACTTCGCGGTTACCTGTTTTTGATCCTGTGAGTGTGAGGACGGTTGAGCAGTGCTATCGCTCGAACCAGAACTGCCCATACCGGCTTCACTAGTATCCATATCCTGCACAACAATGTTCAATTGCTTTACCAGAATCAATGCTAAAATGTATAAAACGAAGCATCAACTATTTATTAACGGACTTTTAATTACCATGCGACTTAAATATTATGACTTGGTGACAATATAAACTACGTGTTTTTTTAGTTTCATACACTACTAAAATACAGACATTAGAGGTCACAAAAGTATATGATCCCTTTACAGAGTTCCATGGTCTAACTGACTGTGACAAATATACGCCATTTGGATCATGAAAAGTAATTTAAATTCGTATGTGTAATAGTCGCGAAAACCTTAGAACTCGAACTAACCTGTGTAGACTCCGGAGGCGCGGTGGATGCGGCGAGCGCGGCACGCGGCAACGGTCGCGAGGATGACGCGGGCATGTATTCAGTCGTGTGTGCGTCGTGAGGCGCTGTGGGGCCAACCTGCGCCATCGGGCGAATCGACGCCAGTGGGGTCTCGCCGCCGCGACGGCTCGGAGTCACGCTCTGTTGTGCTACACCTATTGTACCACGCAAACTTTGTTAGGTTTACCTCGAAGCGTAATTATTGCTTTAGAATGATAATTTATCAATATCGAACACATTTACGATACATAACGAATTTCCACACTAACCTGCCATAGGTTTGATGTTGGCAGTAGGAGGATCCGTGGTAGTTTTTTCGGTAGTCGTTTGTTGCTTTGATGCTGAAGTCTGGCTTGCTAACTGCCTCTGCAGCATATTTACTTTTTGCAACAAAGCTTCAACTTCTCTAGTGCGTTCAGCTTGGGCCTCGCTCAATTCTTTGTCAAGGCGTGTTAGGCGTCCTTCATATTGCGATTTAATTAATGCCAATCTGACATCTTGTTCGTCGCGAGTGCTCTGCTCTACTGTTTCTATTTTAGTACGGGATTCGTCCAGTTCCCGAGTTAGTGCGTTGTTTCTCTCGGTCAACTGACATATTTTAGTTTTGGCTTGTTTCAGCACTTGTTTCGTCTTTTCTTCTCTGTCCTCTTTGTCTGTCCTAAGGGTTTCAAGTTCTTGTCTTAGCTTCTCGTTATTAGCTTTCTCGGTTTCCAACTGAGATTGAAGTTCAATGAGTTGAGCTTCCACTTTCTTACTACTTTCTGCCAGCGCGGAGCTCGCGGCAGCTGCTTCTCCCTCGTTCTTTTTCTTTTCATCTTCAACCGTTTTTACTAATTCCTCATATTGCCCTTTATATTTTTTAGCAATCTTTCTTATCTGCATTTCTTTATTTCTAATATCTGTTAAAGATGCGTCTTTACCCGACAATTCCTCTGTCAATTTAGTGTGCACTTCTTGAGCGGTAGAAAGCTCAGTCTTAATTTTAGTCAACTCCTCTATTACACGGGTCATGTCGTCTTTGAGAACTTGTAATTCTTCATTCAATTTCTTGTTCTCTTCCGCAAGAGTGTTATGTTGTCGTGATAATACAGTGTATTGTTCTTCCAGTTTGGTTTTTTCCAGTTTAATGGATCCTAACTCTTCGTTCAGTTTTCTGACGTTTTCTTTTTCAGCCGTTAACATTTTAGCCAGGGCATCCCTTTCGTTTTGGAGACGTTTCCAGTCTTCAGGGCTCGTTTTGTTCGCACGCTCGACTAGTGCGTTTACTCTGGTACGCCACCTTGCGCAATCAGCCTTCAAAGATGTATTTTCTGATTGTAAAGTGTCGTTTTTAGCTGTGATGTCTCCAATCTTTTCTTGCAAAGGTCCAAGTTGTTCTTCTAGAGCTTTAGTGGTAGCTGTAAGTTCTTCAACCCTCGCGGCCAAGCTGTCACGTTCTTCTCTCAAAATCCTGTTGCTATCAGTCAATGCATTCAATGTTTCCACTTTCCTCAAAATGTCAGACTGCCTGCTGACAGTTACAATGCTCACCTCAGCCCTTTCCCTTTCAGCTGCAAGACTTAATTTAGCATCATCTAGTTGTTTTTCGGTTATCTCTAATTGAGACTTGAGTCTCATTGTTTCAGCTTGTAGTATGTCAAACTTGGCCATAGCAATATCCTTTTCCTTCCTCAAGAATTTAATAACTTGGAACAGTTGATCTGAGGATTTCCCTTCATCTTCACCAATGGAGACATTCATTGCAGATTCATTGGCAGAATCGTTCATACTCTCGTTCCTAGACCTAGATGCATGAGAAACTGACAATTGAGTACCAAGAGCTTGAATTTGGTCATGTAATAATGCATTTTGTTTGTTCAAGTCTTGGAATCTCTGCGATAATTGTTCATTTTCTTGAATGAATAGCTTTTGCCTTTCAGCCCAAGACGCTTTTTCTGACTCTATTTGTTCAATAGCATTATTCTTAAAAGCAACTAATTCGTTTATTTGATTCTGAGCCCTTGATAATTCCTCTTTGACCTGCGACAAAGCTTGAATGTCGGCAGAATGTAATATCATTTCATGACTATACTTTTCCTCTGCGTTATGAGCAGCCTCAGATAACTTGGAAATTTCACGCCGTGCACTATCAAGTTCTGATTGGCAACCTTCTAAATTAGTCAATGTGTCCTTTAATTGTTCTTTGACATTGGCTAACTCATTTTTAAGAGAAATATTACTAGTGGAATGTTCACCACTACCTTGAAGCGACAACTCTGCTTCTAATTCAGAACATGTATCTTCAAGTTTCTGTAGATTCTGAGAATATTCCGCCAGCTTAGCTTCTGTTTCTGTCTTGTATTTCTCATATTCACTATTTAATGTCTTTAGTTCTTTTTCTGAACTTTCAGCGATATCGCAATATTGCTTTATATGTTCTTTGGCCACGGTTAATTGTTCTTGAAGAGATTTGATTTCTCCATCTCTATCCGTTAATTTATTCTCGAGTTCCCTAATTCTCTTAATAGTGTCAAATGAGCCATCGGTGTTAGGCGAAAGGGCTACTTTCAGTTTCTTGGCCAGTTCTTCATTCGATTTACTCTTTTCGGCTAAATCTTGTCTTAGTTGTATAATTTCTTTTCTCATTGAATCTGCTGCATCCTTCTCCTCCTGCATACGAGATTTTGCTGTTTCTGTTTGACGTTCAAGGTGTGCTGCGAGTTCCCTAAACCGGTCCTGTTCTTCTTGAAGTCTTCTCCTCAAAGCTGAGCACTCTCTGGTGGCTTCATCTAGCCTTGATTCTATTTTGGCACGATTTTCAACTTCTACTCGTTCAAGGCTAGCTTTTATAAGTTCCAAGTTCTTTAATAGCAAAGACTGACCTTGTCTTTCACGATTGACCATTTCCTTTTCAGTTTGAAGACGAACTTCTGTATCCTTAAGCAACTTGCATTCTAATTTCAAATTTTCAACTTGTATTTCTGCAGCAGCAAGTTTACTCTGAGCGTTTAGTGCTTCATCTCTCAAATGTTGTAAAGATACCTCATGTTTCGCAATAGTGGCGTTATATGCCTTATTTTTATCTTCTAGAGAAGCTATTTGTTTTTTGTACGTATTTATATTAGTCTGCAATATTTTAAGTCGCTCATTATTGTACTCTGACGTGGAAGCACATTTGCTATTGGCCGCTGTAAGTTTTGCTATATCCTGTCTCATGTTGTCAATTTGTTCAAACAACATTCTTTCATTGGTCACCTTTTCTTCTTTGTAAGTTTTGTATTCCTCTTTAAGAAGTTCTAAATGCTTTTCAGTTTCCTTCCATTTTATTTCAAACACAGATGGATCGGTATTTCCTACAGGTTTAGATGGCTTTTCAGGCGATGCTTCCATTGCAAATGAGTCGCCTTTTTCTAAATCTGCTCCCTCTAATACGAAAGATGACAACTCATGACGCTTACCTTTCATAAGATCATGATATAATTTCTTGAACATGTCGCGTTGTCTAATAAGACCATTCACCATTTTCGTTTGACGGTCTTGAGCTTCTGTCAATTCTGAAACGCGATTTTTCAATGATTCTATCTTATTTTGCATTTCACCGCTTTCGAATTGTTCTTTGTTTCGCTCAAGCTCTTCGTGCTTCTCAGTGAGTTCCCGAATCATACGCAATAATTTTTGGTTATTCGCTTGCAACTCTTGTATATCACTGAAAGTGACCAACGTCTTTGATATAATTCGTGACGAGCTAAGATCAGAAGAATTTGTAGCGTTAGAAGCAGTTTGAGATGAGTCGTGGTCTCCGTTCGGTAAAAGCCCCCCTCGACTATGTTCTATTTCCTTTAACAAGAAACACACCTGTCTTCCCAAATCAGCTAATTCACCTTTCAGTCTGCTGAGCTCTCGACTATAGTGATTGGCAATTTTCGAAGATTCGCTGTAGTCGTCACGAAGTCTGCTGCATTCAATTACCAATGAATCTATCTGCTGAGTTAAAGCTGCGTTACTTTCGAGAGCTTCTTCGTACTCTGCTTTTTGTTTTTGTAAAAGTGGCGCTTTTTCCTCCAGCTCTTGGACTATTGTGTTGATTGTCGCATTGAGACGTCTGTTTTCTTCCTTCTCTTGGGAAAGTTCATCGGTTACTTTCACTAATTGGGAATATATTTGAGTTAACGACATTCCAGACTTGAGGAGTTTGCTTGCTGTGGCTGCAGAAGGAGCCAGATCACTTAATGCCATATCCAAATTATGAGCATTGGCCGCTTTAAGTAAATCATTGGCATGTTCTAATTCACTTTTCAAAGATGATATAACTTCTTTTTTCTTTTCTATTGATTCTTCGTGATCTATCTCAGCCTGTTTGTATTTTGTTTCTAATTCGCCATATTTTTCTGTGGCCTCATTTAGCAATTTCTGCAACTCTGTAATACCGTCAGTCAACTCCATAGTTTTGGCTTCGGCGTCATCGTGCATGGCTTTGAATAAATCAGCCAGTTTAGTTTTTGCATCAAGTTCTTTTTTATAATTCTCAGTCATTTTATTTTCGATTTCTCTTTGTTCTGCAAGACGCTGTGTGAGGTTTTCTGCACGATTATTCAAATTTTTCTTAACCTCATTTAGTTGGTTAATAGTTTCATTTGCTGCATTTAATTCTTCTATCTTTTCAGCTAACTGCGTCTCCAAATTAACAAGTCTGCTGGTGTTATTTAACCTTACAGTTTGCAGTTCAGACGTCAACCTATTTACTTCTTCCGTGAGGCCAGCAATTTGAGAGTTTAGCAAGGTCCTTTCTTGTTCAATTCTCTTTTCGCGATATTGAAGAGACAATTCTTTGCTTTGGATTTCATCATTCAAAGCAAGCGCCTCACATTTAGCATCTATAGCGGCACGAAGTTGTTGAGACAAGGCAGCTTCACTAGCCGTTAGTCTTTCGATTTCGGAATCACGTCTCTGAAGGATACGAGTCAAGTCATTTCTTTCATCAACAGCAGCGTCTCTTGCACTTTTGAGTGAAATATTTTCATTTTCTAGCTGGAAAATTTTATTGCGTGCTTTCTCAAGTTCCACGTTTAAGTTTTCCAACTGTTTGGTTAATTCCGCAACGGATTCATCGGCAGTGCGCAATTTAAAAGATGATTCTTCATACTTGGCTGTTAGTTCGACAATGGTCGCTTCTAAGGTTGCGACTTTCTCGTCTGTAACATTAAAAAAAATCACCTTTAATGTCATCATAAAATCTAAGGTCCTATTTTAACCAGCAAATTGTTTTATTGTTAATGCAAACGCGCGATTGCGTCATTAATAATTTCAGTACAGAGTACTAAAAAACCGACCTCAAAAGTTCGTGGAATTGCATATATATTTGCCAAGTTCTATTAAATCGGTTACCGGAAAGTGCACGAAACCGGATTAATCCCCTAGTTTGCCACTAGGCGATGAATCCGGTTAAACCGATGCATACGCACGTTCGAATCGATGCAGACACGCGTATGCATCGCGACGAAATTTCCAATACTATATAAAAATGTCTGCTTGTTATACACACGTTTATGTAAAGACGAAAAGATTTGAAAATTAGATTTCTTGCTCACTGTTGCGTGACACGCGGTTACTTAAATGTTTCATGTTTTAAATATACTATAAAGTACATAAGCCATAATACTGTTCTAAGCACTATTATTTTTCATGCCCCAACACGTTTAATTGCCGAATAATTTAAATCAGGCTATGTTTGTTATAAATTATATTGAAATTAAATTTCAAAGGTGTGATGGAAGTAGTAAAAATATGTAATTATAAAACTGTTATGAATTAAATTATTAAAAAAATGTACTCGATGGTGTTCTCGTTTCACAATTATAAGAAGTACTTGAAATGTTAAATATGAAATATTTGTATGGTCTGTTTGGATGCAATTTGTGGCTGTCTATGAGTGTGTCCGTGGCACCCGCGACACAGGGTTTTCCTGAACGTTTATTGAAAATTAAATATAAACGCACCTAAAATGTCAATGTATTTTGGACAGATACTTATATGAATAAGTTAACCAAGATATTTGAAATCGCGTGTCCAACTTTATCATTACTTAGTTAAGAATTACATTCACTACATATTTATCGGCAATACAAATTGAAAATTCGAGAACCCTTGTGTCATTATATTGATGTAATAAATCTGTAGTATATATATATTACTCTGCACTAAATAAATGAACAAAACAATAACTGAATGAATCTCAGACATAAGTTTTTTTACTTACCTCGTTTCATCTTTCGGAAAATAAATGAAACTCTTCTCTTTATCCCGTTTTGATGATGATAAACAGCCGTACAGAGCACAACTGCCGGCCATTATAAATAGTAACGTATAAAAGATATTATACAGGGTGGCCGGAATAGTGACGTCCAAAAAAAAATTAGATGTCTCACATTGACCCCTCAATCCCATGTATGTTCCGCGATTTTTCGTAGTTTTCGAATTATGATCTTTTTAATAGATTTTTTGAAATTTTCAACCGGATAGGCTCTAATTTTGTTTTTCAATGTGTACAAGAATTTTTCGGGTTTTTTTTTAACTCAATCTTTATGAACCTTACCGCACAAAATAATCGGCTTCGTAACATCAATGGAAGCTACGAAAGTTTTGACTCAAAGTGGAAAATTCGCGTTCGAGAGAGTCAGACTTGAATTTTCAAATGTAACCTAAAAATATAAACCGGCAATTCCATAGTTCCTGGGTAATTTAAAATGTCCAGATCTTAGCTTTCCTACAGTTATTATTTTATTATCTTTATACACTTTCTACCATAATTAGCCTTAGGAAAGATAAAATAGGCAATAATTCATTTTTTTAATTACATTACTATCATAGAAATTTTCAACTTCAGTACCTTTGAAGGCTGATTTCAGCAAATAAAGGCCTATTAAGTACTACTTGTTTGTATTAATATGGAAGTTTAGAGTTTAGCGCAGTTTTTAAAGTTACCCAGGAACTATGAAATTGCCGGATTACATTGTAAATTTAAAGTTGAAAATTGAAATCTGACTCTCCCGAACGCGATTTTTCCAATTTGAGTCATAACTTTCATAGCTTCCATTGATGTTACGAAGCCGATTATTTTGTGCGTTATAGTACAATTCATAAAGGTTGAGTTACAAGAAAAACCGGAAAAATTGTTGTACAAATTGACGAAAAAAAAATTTAGAGCCGATCCGGTTGAAAATTCCAAAAAATCCATTAAAACAATCGTAACTCGAAAACTACGAAAAATCGCGGAACATACATGGGGGTGATTCGGACACCCATCAATATGAGGCACCTAAATTTTTTTTGGACGTCACTATCCCGGCCTCCCTATATATTAACGTACAAGTTTCGTAATTATTCAATGAAAACTATATCCCAATATGAAAGCCGTACTAGCGCGAAAACGGTTTGCCGATAGCCGTATTGTCGTTCAGTCAATGTGATCGTCAATGTGCGCGTAAAGGGTTTGCCGATAGCCTTATTGTCGTTCAGTCAATGTGATCGTCAATGTGCGGGGTGTGGTGCGGTATCAAAAGCTAGGGAGGGACGGAGAGCGTCCATTCTCGTTACTTGTTTTCTCTGCTGTTACAACTGTGTGTAATGATCGGTATAACGACAAACGTTATATTTTCACTTGGTCCAACACTATTTCATTTCAAAGGATATAATTACTAATGGGCCAATGGGATATAATTAATAAATAATATAAGGACAAAATATTTTATTTAATTGTGTATAAATAATAAACCATCACCATAATAAACTTTACCTGTGAATTGAATGAAACAGCCTTCAAAATATATCAGCTGAAATCGAACCCCCAAAAAACTAATTTTAAAATTTACATAGACTAACTATTCGTAAATCAGACTCTACCGACGCCGTCCGGATCGCTGGACACAACAAAAATAAAAACACAGGTTAGAGAACTAACATACAACATTATTATAACTCCGCCTGCCCACTGACTGCCTGAACTCTGCGGCAAAGAAAAGTAAGGAGACACTTAGACAATAGAACAATGAACACAGATCCACATTGTTGAACTGGTAGAATTACTACTGGTTACCCAGTAACAATTCGGGTGTTTGTGACCCGAATTTCATTGATATTTTTTTCATGAAATTAAAGTAGTTGTCTAAATTTGGATACATTCGTATTAAATAAGGGTTCTCTGGACATATAGTACAATAAAAATAATATCAATAATTGTGTAAATAAATATTTTATTGGCGTTCTCAATAAAACATGCAAAATCAACCACGAAAACATAACTTTGATATTTCTTTTCTCCTCTGTGGTCGAACGGTTACCATGCTGGACTGTGACTGCTGGACAACGCAGAGGTCCCAGGATCGATTCCTGGGCCAGGAGAAATATTTGTATGGCCTACATTTATTTATCTCGTGAGTTTGGGTGTAATTTGAGGTTGTCTATGTGTGTCTCCATGGCACCCGCGACTCAGGGTTTCCTTGGGGCGGGGCTTTGTTGAGTGTGTATGTTATGTTATGTTGTTGAGTGTTTCATTTTATTAAAGTATTCTGAATAATAATAGGAACTAATAAAATAAAAGAGTTAATCAGTGCTAAAAAAGTGAACTAAAACAAAGATATAAATTTCAACACTGTGTGATGTAGACCTACCAGTGAAAGCTCCTCGTCTATAATCAAATAAATAAATAAATAATACTCTTACATACTAAAAGAGAGATCACTCTGACTTATTAGAAATCAGTCTTCTACTTCCTCAATAAGAAATATGGAACTGCTGCAACTATTGCAGTACCATACATTTTATCTGGGTGTAGAGGTAGCATATGTAAATCTAGCATGCATGACATGTATGAGATGTTTTCCTTATCCTTTTTGAATGAATATTACTTGATATCTCTTGGGTATAGTGGTATATATTGCCGAAATTTGCGTCGTCCTCTAAAACCACCAGCATCTCTTCCATAGTGCAGTTTTTACCCCGAGAATACATTTTTGGGATTGTTCGACAAATGCTTTGGAAAGTTCACGTAATGGTGCCAAATGATCAAATTGTCTGTCAGCACGCAATAGGCAACAGAAATAAGATGAATTAACTATAAACACCAAATAAACCTATGAATGTCAACCACAAAAATACCACACCAGCTCTGACACTGGGTCATATTTACCCGTTTTGACTTAACACACGTGTTACTTGGCTGCACAGACGGCGTCACACTTAGTGCACAAGCAAGTCGGTTAGAGGAGGGTTATACAACTAACTATACAAGTAACAGGACATACGTCCAGCTACTCGAATGTTGAAATCGTGCAATCACATAAAACAAAAATATGCCCATTGTAAATTGCCTCAGGTTAATATGACCTAACATCATTGGCGCAAGGTTAACCGAGTTCCAAAAAGGAGGTTCTGAATTTTACTGCATTTTTTTGTACACGTATGTTGTGTGAGTAATCTGGCATTTATGAACCGATTTTGATGATTCTTTTTTTGTTGGAAAGAGGGTACCTCAATATTGGTCCCATTTAAATTTGAAAAAAAATATTCCATCTCTAAGGGTAGCAATCTAGGAGATAAATTCGGTTTCGCGCATTTTCCGTAACTGATTGTTAAGTTTTTAGTTTCAGTTTGTATGTACATATAAGCAAATTTGGAAGTCTGTTCCTTTTTTTTTAATAAAAATAAAAAGTTTCTTAATCAAGGCTGTTAGTTTTAAGTAAAGAGCATTTTTTCGATAGTTGTATTAGTTTGTCAAACACGGAATATTTCGAGGTCAACCTCCCGAAGTAATGACATAAAATCCCGTAATAAAATAAAAAATTAAGTGCATGTAGAGTAGGGAGTTGTGTCCCGCAAGCTCCGGCTTTAGTGCGGAACAGAGTCCCACAAGCTCCTGCTTCCCTCTATTTCTCAAATTTACATAATACTCCAAATTAATTCTAGGTACTTATTCCAAAGTTCTTGCCTAAAATTAAAATGGGGTAATTTAAAATTATATCTATTTATTTTTAATAATGGGAATGGTGTATTGGTAAACATTACATATTGGTAAACAGAATTAGGTTATTTGCGTAAGTTACTTCAACAACTAGCGCTTAATTTATTGGTTATATTTGTCTACCTCCACTGTATAACAAAACAAAAAATTACGAAGGCATCCAAACCACGTATAGAACAATGTAAACTTGCATAATGATACAAATCTAACCATCTATGCGAGATCAAATGTGGTTTGTGTAATAGCTGTAAAATAGACAGAATTCGAGCTAAAGCTTTGTATGCGTTGCAGGAAACACCGGGTACTTACCGATTTGAGACTTGCAAGTTTCATGAAGAGCCTTGGAGGTCAAATACTCTCCAAATTTCTGATCTATATAATTATTTATTTTAACCGCGATCGGGTTGGGTATATTCGCGATTTCTGTTTGTGATAAAACATTTTGCAAATGATTTTCTCCACCGGCTTCAACGCTTCCACCTTCCATCTTTATTTTGCACCCATAGACAAAAGTACGTTTTCTAATTCTTTGATGTCATCGTTTGTTTGTTTTTTTTTTTTATTTATTAAGGCTTTCGCAAAGCAATCAGCCTAAACATGAAGTTTAATTGTTTCTGTAAATATGGCCGCCACAAAGAGGATAGGCAATTTGAGGTGGCATGCTTGGATCACGGATTGACTCCGGGATTCCTTAGAACGGACCGATACGGGTATTTTAGTTCGAGATTCGTATAATTTCGCGTTTTAATTTTCGATTAAGGTACAACTAAGGCACTATCCTATTCCACTTTAATCCAGATTTCACAAAATAATTGAAAGTCAAAATAAAAACGACACTTTTCCCTCCAAAACGCCCAGAGTGAATCCCTCATCGTTTTCATTTATTTTTTAATTATAGTTTTTTTTTTAATTATAAATTAGCACTTTAAATAGCGCGCTATAAGAATTTAGCATTTAGAGATCCATCTCTAGTTTATGTTAACAAATGATGACAACAAAGAATTTTTTTTTGGCCTTTCGTGGTCAGCGTTGAAGCCAATGACAAGATAAATTAACTTCATTTAAAAACAGGGAAACCTTTTCGTATGTTAAGGAATTTTGGAAACGGATTTAGGGTAAAACGGATCGGGAGAGGAATTTCATGTTAGGAAATTTGTACAACAGACAATAAATAATAATAATAATAATATTATATTAATGATATAGGAACTGTCTAAATTTTTATATTGTTTTCTACAATAAAGTTACATAAATACTTATAAATATGTGAATCATTACATGATAACAGTACCGAAATGGACGTAGGAAGAGGTGTACCTGATTGGATAAGGTTTTGGAAGAGTACGGAATAATCATATTTAGGGCAGTTTGAAAATATGTGGTCCAAATCTCCAACTTGGCCACATTCGCATAAATCACTATTAACGATGTTCAATTTCGCAAGGTGTGCAGGAGTACAAACATGACCCAACCGCATACGAATCAAAACAGATGTAGTCAATCTATTAAATTTAAGTGACGAAAACCATGGTTTTACAGGAATAGAAGGTTGAATGTAAGCATAAGATTTACCTTTTAATTTACTGCTTTCAGACCACATCACACCCCAATCATGTCTAAGGAAATGTATAGGAAGGGTTGCCAAATCGTGATTATAATTTTTATAGTACGCCGTGTCCCCGTCAACAGCAGCATCAGTTGCGAGCTGATCAGCACGATCATTTCCATGAATACCGGAATTACTCGGTATCCAGGAGAAAACTACAGACAAGCCTTTCGAAGAGCAAGCTAACAACAAATTTCTAATTTCGAGTATTATTGGGCAAAGCATTCGCGTTTTAAAAGGAAATCTAGACAGTGCCTGAAGAGCACTCATAGAGTCGGAAAAAATTACAGTATTTGTTAGCTTAGCTAAGAGAACGTACTCGACTGATTTGTATAAACCGAAACACTCTCCAGTAAAAACAGAAGTTTCTGGAGGCAATTTAATTTTTTGAACAATGTTATATTGTTGATGATACACACCAACGCCAACAACACTGTCGCTGCCATGCTTAGAAGCATCACTAAAAATGCAGTGCCATGATTGGAAGTCCCTGTCTCTAATGAAATTGAAAGTATGGGAGTTTTCAATAAAATTCTTATTGATACCTAAAGACAAACGGATGTCCAGAGATAAAACTAAAGCTTCGTATTTAGTAGAGAAAAGAGGCAAACAAAGGGAGTGATGAATTGGAGTTTGCAAAGACAAACACTTACGGAAACTAATAACCAGACAAGGAAGAGTCTTATGAGTCCAATAAGGAGATGTTGATGCGTCAGTTGAGAGGCATCGAAGTCGTAACAAAAGAGGATGTTTTGTAAATTGCACGCAACGGAGCAGATATTTATCGGATAAGTATTGACGTCTCAATTAAAGAGGAGGTTCCACACACTCCACTTGCAACGCATTGATGGGACTCGACTTCATTGCTCCCAGAATAATTCTTAAAGCTTTAGATTGTACTGAACGAGAGAAAGTACACCTTTCAATTCGTTTAGAGAAAAGGAAGAATTAAGGACAGGGTGGTCTCCGGAGGAAAAAGAAGGAATAGAGCAAGTCATTAAATTAGGTGCTGAAGCTGGAGCCAACTTATCCAAAAATTGATTTGCTAATTCAGATGGAAAATTGGGAGTCGATGAAGAATTAAATGCGCTTCGAAACCTTCTAATTTTTTCCCAGACAAAGACGGGACTAACGTCATGAGATATAGATTCACAGAACTTCTTCCATCCATCAAATTTCTTTTTTTTTAAAAGCTTACGGGTGTTACGTGCGACTTGTGAATAAATTTCAAAATTTTCAGAAGTCATGTACTGACCATAAATTCTTTCAGCTTTCTTCCTTCTCTTGATAGCCTCAGTGCATTCACAATCCCACCAAGGAGGCAATGGAAGTCTATCTGGATAACCTTTTCTAATGGGAAACAATTCATCTGCAACTTCAAGAAGCATTTTAACAAGAGAATCTGAACAATGAGATTCCTCATGAGTAGAAACAGATGGAAGTGAAGAAGTTCTATTTTCAACTCGCTGAGAAAATACAGTCCAGTCATGAGGAAATCTATACTTTATGCGGGGATTGGGTTTTTGTGTGGGCATATGGCGAATAAAAGGAAATTAAATTATAATAGGAATGTGGTCACTACCACAGGAAGAAGTATGAACATGCCATGAGAGCGAGGATGCTAAATCAGGCGTGAATACAGAGAGATCAGGCGCACTTAATCCTTCACCTGGACCTGTGAGACGCGTAGGAGCGCCATTATTCAAAATACAGAGATTTTGAGAGTCAAGTATATCTAACATTAAATCTCCAAAACTATTACATGAAGAGCTTCCCCACGATTGATGATGACAGTTAAAATCGCCTAATGCTAAAAAAGGTTTTGGTAAAACTGAAAATAAATTGTTGACTTCATTAAATAAAGCTGTTGAAGGATGTGGAATGTAAATAGATACGAAACATATACCATTTACAATTATTGCTATAGCATCTATGCCATCACTTAAAGTGGGTAATTGTAAGAGTTGGTAAGTTAGAGAATTTTTAATGATTATGGCGACACAGCCATACCCATCAGATCTGTCTTTTCTAAGGGTGGAATAACCAGTTACTTTGAAAGGATAGCCAGGTTTCAGCCAATTTTCTGAAAGACAAAGCATAAAGGGATGAAGTGCATTTATTAAATAAAAAATGTCAGATTTTTTACTGGAGGCACTTCTACAGTTCCACTGTAGAATTACTGGGTCTATATTGAGGACGACTTAAAACAGAATTTTGAATAACATTGGCAACGTAGGACGGTTCAAATTTAGTCTGAATCATATTTGATTTAGTCAAGAAATTTACAATGGCTATAATAATGTCCGAGATAGATGTCTGTGGACTAGTATCAGACGAGGCTTTAAGTGCTGAACCATTAGGGAAAGCTAAAGGTATGTTGTAATTGTTTGCAAATGAATCATGTGCAGCACGATTATACCCACCCGCTACTTTAGGAGGGGACCGTGGTTGAACAAACACTGTTTTTTTTTTATAAGATTTATTAGTGGAATGAGCCTCTGCTGAAACTGTGTAGTTATTGTTTAGCCTACTATCATTAGATTTTTATTGAGAGGAGCGAACTGCATCAGCAAAAGATCTTGAAATTGGAGGGTGATGTTTTGATGCTTCGGAATATGATATACTACTTTGGGCCATGGACACTTTAATTTCTTTTTGACGTGCAAATTCAGAACAGGATTTGCTATTTGCAAAATGGAATCCGGAACATAGGCAACAAGAAGCATAATCTACATGTACTGAGCAGGTTTCAGCAGTATGGTCTTCACCACATTTTAGGCAACGAGGTTTAGATCTACACTGCATTTTGGTATGACCATAACGGCAACAACGGTAACATTGTATTGTAGGATATATATACAGTTCAACAGATAAAGCAGTATAGCACATATAAATGCGCTTTGGTAAAACTTGTCCATCAAAGGTGAAAATTACAGTTTCCGAGTTATTAAATATCGCAGTCCCACTTACAATAGTTTTCCGCTTGATACGTCTAACTTTAATAATTTTACTGCACCCAATAGGCACTGAAACATTTTCAAGAACTTCATCATCTGTCCAATCGGCAGGGACACCACGCACTACTCCCATACGAGTCAAATTGAAAGTAGGAATAAAAGCTTTAAATTTGTGACTGGCAAGACTGGGGTCATCAACAAAGTTATTCGCATCAGCAACACTAGAGAAAGCCAAACTAAGCCTGTTGCGACCTATTCTTTTCAAACTTCCGTTTACAATGTTTTTAAAAGAGTTCTTTTTTTAAAAAGTTTCCAAACTGCACAGGATGGAGCGTAACACGATCATCAGCTGTACTTTGTTCTTTCTGGACATGTACTACGTATGGGGCTAAATCTGTCACTTCATACTTCCTACCACCCTGCGGCCTTGAATTTGAAACACAATCACCAACATTTGTTACGACATTGTTAGTACTATTATTAGCACCAACAATGCTAGCATTGGCATCAGCAACAATGGGTAATTTAAATGTCTTGGAACATTCTTCCTCAGATTCAGAACATTGACAATAGTGTAAAGAGACTGGTTTGCCATCTCTTTTCCTACGTTTTTTATTACAATGACGGCAGATTTTCCGGGGTTTAACTCTTTTACGGTCAGGCATAGGAAGGCTGCCTTCAGTGTCCATTGATGAGTCGTCAATAACAACATTATAGGCTACTGGAAGCCCAGAGCCTCCTCCTGGGTCGTCAGGGGGATCGACCCCCATATTAAAGAAAGACTCACTTACCTATATACGAACACTATACACTAATTACAAAAAGTATTAAATAAACTGTAACTAAAAGAAAGAGTAAATACAAAAATTTACACAAATAACTCTGACGATCCCAAATTAAATTAATTTGAAAATAAGAAAGTAAAAAAAACACGTCCGCCAAATCAAAAGTTTCCCGCGCTTTCCATCAAAGAATTAGAAAACGTACTTTTGTCTAGAGATGGGAATAGCGTTACATTTCTATCGCCGTGACTGTCGTTCCGGTTCCAAAAAAATCACAGTGAAAAATCATCGTGATTTTGTCACGACTGTTACTTCCGTGACCTTGTCACGCCTATAACTTACATCACGATAATTATATGGTTGTAGCCCGCGGCTTCTTTTCTTTTTAATACTTATAGCCGTTTTTATAGAATGATTTGTTTAAGTTTTTACTCCCTTTGTAATAAGTTTCAATTCCATTAAAAAAAAATGATTTTGTATTTAACGTAATTTTGTATGTTACTTATTTAGAACGAACCTTTGGATTGTTAAAAATAGCAATAAAGTGTAATGCAATTATATTTCTAGTAGAATACACAAAGTAGATTATACATAAATATA